>NC_140221.1:2378091-2848091 GCF_951802725.1 Rutilus rutilus
GGGAGAGCTTGGGGGCACGACTATGATAGCATCAGAAATCACTATTTTTAAAACACTAAGAAGGCTCGACACAACATGAAACTTTGCTGGAAGTGTCACCAGGGGCTCTACACATGAACTCCAGCATTGAGAACATTGTTTGTGGACACAGAGTTTACTAAAAAGAAAGATTTTGAACAACTCACTGTAACTCTGTGTCCGCCGCCATTTTGACAGTCAAAAATAGTCGATCTCCGAATGCGAATGAACTGACTCTGAATTTTAGTATTGCTTCTTATATGAAGATCCTTTTTCAAATACAAGGTCAATATTGATTTTCACTAACGACAAAACAACAAATTATCCGTGAATTTATATGGAACTAAGCTTTAGGAGCTTTCCATCTTTACTCTCCTCCCTGTTACGTTGCATTCGGAGATCGACTATGTTTGACTGTCAGAATGCCGTAGATTAACAACCCTAGGTTGCATTTTGACGAGAGTTACTCTTTAAAATAGTTTGTCCCTGTTGTTTTGGACGTAGATGCAATTTATCACTGAAATGTGATGTATTTTAAAAAAGTTGGCCATCAAACTTTAAACTGTTGGGGGATTTGGATATTCTTAATATTTTTTTTTTATGTAACTACTTGTTTCAGAACATTCAAAATTAACATTCCCATAATGTTGGCAAAATGATACAATGAAACAATGAATGCCACGACTGAGAGCTGTGTAATAAATTGCAATAGATTATGTCTGTTGGTCATTACTGTATGTTAGTTACGGTTACGGTTACGGTTACGGTTACGGTTGGCAGCCGTTGCCCAGTGCATCCCCTTCACTCACTGTGTTTGTGCCAGTGAAATAGATGTGCCTAAATGTGCTTGTTTTCTGAAAAATAAGCCGTGAAATGGGAGCCTTGAAATGGGATGAATATCACCATCATGGTAGGAGTACAGATGGGTGCATATTATTTCTAATATTCACAGCTCCAGCTCATGAAATATGAATGTCTGTCTGTGCGGTTTGTAAGATGACTTTTCTCATTGTTTCGTTTCCCCTCCAGCCACAGCTGGTATTAAAATTATTCTTCATACTCAAGTGTGAAGGACTGTATCTTATCTGATTGATTTTCAGATTTGACCTTTATTTTAATTTGAAGAGTATATGTTTGGAATGTTAATTAAAGAGTATGTTTTGATTTATCAGTTTTAAGGTTTATATTTGTGTTTGTTTTATGAATCATGAGTTTATAAACTCAAGGCTACTTCAGAAAGTATCCTGATTCCACAATAATGAAGCAAGCAATGAGTTTAATTAATTTGCGATTAGACATGACCTTTACAAAATATTTCTGTAATCTTTCAAAAAGCAATATTTCAAAATAATTAATAAAAAACAACTCACAGGAAGTATTTTCACATTATGTATTACATTAGAATCTCCCAAAAAATAATTGTCATCATTTACTCATTCTCATTTGGAAGCTTGTATCTGCCATGGGGGGAAATATAAACTCGAAAAAGATAATTGAGACCTTTTTTATGTCACAATTCTGACTATTTCTCAGATTTCATATTTTACATCTCCCAATTCTGGCTTCTTTTCCTCGGAATTGTGTAAACTCACGATTGCAAGAATAAAAAATTAAAAAATTAAAAAATTTAAAAATTTAAAAATTTAAAAATTTAAAAATTAAAAAATTAAAAAATTAAAAAATTAAAAAATTAAAAAATTAAAAAATAAAAAAATAAAAAAACGGGCCTTATTCACAAACAATCTTAAGGCCAAAAGTTGCTCCAAATGCACACACAAAAAAATAGGGGTGTCACTATCCACAAAGCATTTGAACACTAAAGTAGCATTAAAATGTAAATATATTGAAATATTTCAATGACATTGGAATATTGGTATATTAAAAAAAAATGTATCGCAAAGGTGTTTCCATAGTTTGTAGTTAAAGTATGTTATAGGCTTCACAATACTCAATAATGGTCTACACACACACACACACACACACACACACACAAAATAGGTTGCAAATGCCTTTTTTCATTTTATTATTGTTATTACTTTTAATTTTGTGTAGGAAACAAGCTTCTGTGCTGTATAATTTCATCTGTATAATTGTTTGTCAATTTTGATTAATTATAATGATATAATTATAATCTCCTAACACTGTGTCCTAACTACACGTGACACACGATAAAAGGTTATTTTCCATGTTAATCAGAGTGTTCGTCCTTACAGCCGCGACGATTCTATTTTAGAAACGGTTTCTATTTTTCTGCGACGTCGCGCTGGAACAACAAACACAAGTGTGGCGATGATAATCTCAGGTACTGTTTGTGTGCTTTATTTAATGTTAAAAGAGTGTAATGTGACTCTGAATATCATTTAGTGCTCCAGCTTTGTAGCTGTAAAAGCAACAATGGATAATTCACCTCAGATCTTGAAATTAAACAAATAGAAACAAGAACGTTCAAACTGTAAACAAACAAGTGTATTCTTTGACAAAGATTGTTTTATTAACTCAGTAGCCTATGTGTTTGAATAATGATTCATGAATTTGATTATGTAGCTACTAATCCATTTTCTTGCGAGTGCCATAACACGCTGTTCTGACTGGCTGTGGGTTTTGATTGATTACTACGCATCTCGCAGTCGTGTCGCGTCTAGTGTGGACAGACACATTATTTGTCGCTGGAATCTTATCGCATCGCATTGCGTCTGGTTAGGACACGGTGTAATTGTCATAAAAATGTACAAACATGGTCCTAAAAAAAAACTTTGGATTTTGGGGTGAAAGGTGAACATATTTCCGTGAGATTGATGTTACAATCCCCCTAGAGTCCCGGAGTATCCGTATCATTCCCGTATCCTCAGCTCATAGCATCACCTTTGGGGAGCTGAGTGTTTCTGTGATGCCTTTCGAGATAAGAGTGATCTGATAGTGAAGGTGTCGGAGACTGAACCAGCTCCCACATGTCACCGTCCCCAGCACAAACTGTACTTTAAAACCCTTTTGTCTGGAGCGAATGCACGTGTGTTGAGGGATAAATGAAGATAATCCGTCACTGTGTTGTGCTCTCTGCAGGGGAATGCAGCTGTCTGGAAGGTTATGCTCCTGACCCCGAGCATCAGCATCTCTGCGTTCGCACTGATTGGGGCCGCAATGAAGGGTGAGCGCTCAAACCACTCTGTCAACGCCTCACAAACAGGGCCAACTAAAGCCAGGACAGCAGGGAGATGAGGAGGGGGAAGAGAAAGACGGCAACACAGAGAGATACGATTCATCACCTCACCTCATGCCAAGTGCAGTAACTCCTCTTCCTGACTCTCGCGGCGCATGTTAATGAACTCGCTCAAGCAAACAGCTGCTCTAATAAAACCTCGGCAGAACTTTCCTCCCAGACTGAGATTCCCAAAACATGGGGCAGCGTCACACTTCAACATGACAACATGGGAAGATAAAGCTAAACCTTAGTGCAATTACATGCACATTTCAGGGTGATTTATAGCATCACTATTGCTACAGGTGAAAAATCCCTAAGACTTGCATTGAAGGAAAGACTAGAATATTACAGAGACGTCCCATTTTGCATACTTATGCAATATTCTATGAGTTTATTTATTTTTTAGCATAGCATAGCATAGCATTACTAAACAGGGCAAATTAGCGTGAGAGCACAATTCCAAAACAGCGCCGATGGGAGTGTAAAGTTATGTGCGTTATCGACTGAAGACAAACAAATTCAAGACAAACAAACAATCATTTCCATAATGACCGACACAATCTATCAGGTAGCGTCTGGTTTAAGATGGGCTTTTTTTGGGTGGCGCAAACACCAGTGCATTGATGAGCGCTAACCTTAGTAAATCACCTTGCTTGATTCATTTAAAGTCTCTTCTCCCGTACATTTTGCGTCTGAAAGGGAAACTCATACAAATGCATATGCAATAAGATCAGCTGCAAAAATAACTGTGCCCACGCCTTTTCAGCGCTAATTTTTCACTGCATGTCTTTAGTAAATCCTGACATTCGTTTTATTTTTAACTCCAGAAGAGGGTTTTGCAAGCTATTAGTAAATCCACATAGAAAAAGTGCACTTTAAATACCTGAATGATGCACTTAATTAACGGAAAAAGCGTAGTGTGGATTGTTGGACACTTCAGCTTTAATTATATAGCGGAGGGGGAGCATCAGTGAATGACAAAATAACCTTATAAAATTCATACACTACATGGATGAGTGCATAAGTACATAGTGTATAAGTGCATAATATAGTGCATAATTTGGGATGCAACATGAATTTCTTTACTGTTTACAGTCAAACATCACAGTTATCATCATAGTAGCACAATTTATGGCCCTTCAGAAAATGTAAAACCCTAGTTCAGAGGGATCCAGTCTGCTTCTGGAGAGCCAAGGTCGTGCAGATCTCTATAATCCTGATTAGTTGGTCCAGATGTGTTTAAATTAGACTTGGAGCTAAACTAGAATCTTGGAGCAGGATTGGACACCCCTGCCATACTTAATTATTATTGCTGTTTATGCTTTACATTAGGGATGCACGATATATCGGCCACCATATCGGTATCGGCCGATAAATGTTCATTTTTAACGTTATCATTATCGGCCCAATAAAAAAAATATGCCTGATATATTAAAGCCGATAAATAATGGATTGTTTCCTTCAGCTGAGACACGTCAGATGCGCACTGTTCAACATGATGATTTTGATTGGCTTGAAATATGATTGGAATCACTTCAAAAAAGGAAAATATAGTCATAAAGTCATAAAGGCTACATAAAAGTATGAGAACATTATAATTGTGTGTTTGGGACATGGCTTTTAATGGTGAGACTTTTGTTTTTGTAATCAGTCTCTCAAAAATTATATAAAAACTTGGATTTAGATTTATCGGCTTGTATATCGGTAATCGGCTTTCAAATATAAAGAATTATCGGTTATCGTATCAGCCAAACTTTTCATATCGGTGCATCCCTACCTTTCATATTTGTCAGATAAATCTTGTATTGCATATTAAGTGTTTTTGTGTGTGTGTGTGTGTGTGTGTGTGTGTGTGTGTGTTCCACCCACAGTCCATGGCCGTACTCAAACCTGGAGAGAGGTTATGACCTGGTCACAGGGGAACAGGCTCCAGAGAAGATTTTCAGGTAAGCACGACAGCCAAACCAGATCTGTCCTCTGAAGGAAGGTCCCATGCTGAACATGACAGTCCCTGGGGCGTCCCGGCCCGGGCAGGGCATCAGCCCTCCTCACGCTGAACACAGGACTTCACACAGCGCCTGCGGGCTTCACTGTGTCTTTCCTGATAGGATTCGCCCTAGGCATGTTCCACCTGAAAGAGGAGTGAGTTTTGCTGGAGCTCTGGGCCTCTAAAGCAGGGTCACTCTGGAGGTTCACGGCTCCGTGTATTTATTTTTCATGTGTTTGAGAAAATGGTGGCGATAGAAAGGAAACGAGGACGGGTCACAATCCGCAGCACGTCACTTCAGATTTCTCAGTGTTTCTGTCCTGCGGGCGTGAGAGTCTGAAAAGCTTCCGCCCGTAGAAGATCTGATGTAACTCGTCACATGCATTACGGCGAGCTCGACTGCCATCCGAATGATGCTTGTTGATTTCAGTGGAAATATGTGGCGGTCTATATTTCTGTAAAACCTGAAATGCTTTGCTCCGGGTTTATGTTGCTGCCCTTTTCAGGAGACGCATCAACAGGAGGCACTATAAGTGGTATCATTATTTTTTGCAAATCTGGATTGCAGATGCAGATTTATTACACACAAAAAAAGGTATATTTTTGCAAAATGCTATTTCATGGAAGTTTCATAGTGAAAAGATTAAAATATTAATGCTGTATTGAGTTTGAAAATAAATAATAATAATAATAATAATAATTCGTTACATTTATATAGCGCTTTTCCGAGACCTCAAAGCGCTTTACATAGAAGGGGGAATCTCCTCAACCACCACCAATGTGCAGCATCCACTTGGATGATGCGACGGCAGCCATATTGCGCCAGAACGCCCACCACACACCAGCTTACTGGTGGAGAGGAGACAGAGCGATGAAGCCAATCAGTATATGAGGATGATTAGGAGACCATGATAGACAGAGGCCAAGGGGCAAATTTGGCCAGGATGCCGGGGTTACACCCCTACTCTTTTTCGAAGGACATCCTGGGATTTTTAATGACCACAGAGAGTCAGGACCTCGATTTAACATCTCATCCGAAGGACGGTGCTCTTTGAGAGTATAGTGTCCCCGTCACTACACTGGGGCATTAGGACCCACACAGACCACAGGGTGAGCACCCCCTGCTGGCCTCGCTAACACCTCTTCCAGCAGCAACCTGGTTTTCTCAGGAGTCTCCCATCCAGGTACTAACCAGACTCAGCCCTGCTGAGCTTCAGTGGGCAACCAGTCTTGGGCTACAGAGTGATATGGCTGCTGGCTAAAGCACCACCTTCACTAAACCCGACCCTAAACCGAACGCATAGTGTTAACAAAAGCAAACAGGAGATTAAAACACTTTTGCTAAAGCTACCATGCCATTTTAACTTGCTTCTACAAGTCTTTGAGCTCTTTTATCGTGACTCGTGTTTCCCGAGCGCTTCACATCACGAGTGCAGTGCTGTATCAGGTGAGCTTCAGAGCGAGTTTACCACAGCAGAAAATACACACATATGGAGCTGCTTATGTGATGCAAACATCAAAATATATTAGTTTACAAATCATGCACTATGGTAAAAGTGTGTTGAGATCATAACATAGCATTGTGCAAGAAACAGTGACAAAATAAGTCTTTATTAATCAATAATCTCTCCCTATAATCCTCATTTGTGTGTAAAGGAACAACATAATTAGGTGTTCTTCAGCCACGAGTGTTCATTTCAGCTGGAAACTGCAGTGATATGAATGAAATATGAAATATGCATGAAATGTAGGCGGTCACATATTTCCAGTTATTTACACGTAAGAAGAGATGCGTCCCAAAAGGTGAGAAAGATGCATAGTTTAGTTGTTTATGGTTTCTGAGCAATTATGATTATCCAAAATAAGGTTATTTGAAATACAAACTATTATTATCTAATACCTGAAAATAGTGATTTCAGCCATTTCGTCTGAAACAAATGTGTGCTTATGCTGGTCAATTGCATAATCTCACTTTACTTCCCACTATTAAACTGCCTCTTAATTAAACACACAAATAAATTAAATTATTGTCAGGCTAGAAGCCTAAGCTTTTCTCTTTAGGTCTAAACGCGAAGGTGAAAATAAATGAAATTTATATCATCCATTCACTCTCTCCTTCCTCACCCAAGCTGCCATCAGTCTTAACCACCGGACCACTCAAGCCATTTAGTTGAGCTGGCAGCGGCTGACTGATAGTGGACTGAGGAAAGCAATCGATGGCCTCTGAAGTGTCAACTGATGGGCTGGAGCAAGGCCTGGGCGATCGCTGTCTTATTTATGAGTGGAAGTATGCATTGATCCCGAGTAATTCAGATGTGCCTGTCTATACTCAAGGTCAGGAGCCGGTGGAGCTCAGACAGCGGTGGAGCCTTCGTATCAGATCGCCATGATATATGATAATAAGGGTGCATGCTATCATACAAATTGAATTCCCAGAATATGGATTCATTGGTTAAATTAATATTGAATAAGCTTGATATTTCTTTTTTTTTTCTTGACAAAATAATGATGTTGCTGATAAACGAATGATGACTTTATTTATAAGTCAGCCATTTAATATACTGTGTTTGTCACACATTCCCTAAAGTGAGAATATGGTCATGTTGATTCACCCCAATGCCATTCTAATCCAATCTGCAGGATTGATTGATTGATTGATTGATTGATTGATTGATTGATTGATTAATGGATGTGTGTTTTGGAACTACACTTGGGGTGATTAAATAATGAGAAACAATTGCTTTTATGTTTTATGTATTTCCTGTTTACTGATTTAATTTAAGTTCAAGTTTTCATATTTTGTTTTTTTTACTGTAGTTATTCAATTTCAATATATTTTAAGCAACAATTCAATTTTGTTGTTAATTTTCAATGTCATTTATTTGATTATATTGATTATATTCATTAATATTTTATTTCAGCTTTATTTCAAGCTTTATATTAGCAAAATGGATTATTCATACTTTTAGTGAGCAATAATAACACTGACACCCATCTCTGACTCTTGCTGTATCTTTAAGACTTCTGTATGCAAATGAATTGTGGTATGATTGGCTAAAACTCTTCACAAAGCTCTTTTATATGTTGTGGGTTGTGAAATTAAGAGTATGACTACACTTCCTATTTTCCATTATGTGACCCAATAGTAGCCTACTGTATATTTTTAAAGTTTTTATTAAACACCTTTGCATATGTCATTATCACACAACTACTCTCTAGTTTGATGGTCTTTATTTGTGCATGTCGTGAAGAACAGATCTTCTCCTCCCAGGGTCAGTGTGGGTTTCTTGTAATAAGCAGCTCTTTTTTGTCTTTGTTCCAGTCATTGAGATTCACCTGACGCGTTACTCTCTCTGTGTGGATGTCCCTCTCGCCGCAGGTCGTCCTACAGTCTGGGTCAAGGCCTTTGGCTGCCAGTCAGCAAGAGCTTCGTGGTTCCTCCGGTGGAGCTGTCCATCAACCCCATCGCCAGCTGTAAGACAGACGTGTTGGTGACAGAAGACCCTGGAGAAGTGCGGTGAGTTAATCACACCACCTGTGTGTGTACAGTATACACTGAGCAATGGATACAGTAGAAGAAGACAGAAATGCACTGCTGCTGTAACCACAAAACCAGTCACATGGGTCAATTTTATGAAATTGAGATTTATACATAATTTGAAAGCTGGATAAATAAGCTTTCGATTGATGTATGGTTTGATAGAATAGGACAATGTTTGGCCGAGATACAACTATTGAAAATCTGGAATCGGAGGGTGCAAAAAATCGAAACATTGAAAAAATCTCCTTTAAAGTTGTGCATTTATGTATAATTTATAATCAGTGACGGACCCGCATCCATCCGGTTGTCTTCACGCTATCTGAATGTGCGCTTTTGATGTCTATGGCTACAAGAGGTAAGTGTTTCTCTTTTATTATGACAGACTTGTCGATGTGCTCTGATAAAAAGCTCAAAAGCGCACATTCAGATAGCGCGAAGACAACCGGATGGATGTGGGTCCGTCACTGATTATGGCCCCCCTGGAAACATTTCCGTTGTGTCTTTGCAGTTTGCAGTTCGTTTCCCTATTTGCTCGTGCTGTGAATATTTGCAGCGTACGTGATGTGAAATCGACGAAGTTGTTTTCTGAATATGTAGTTGTTGTGGCGTTTGTATGTGTTGTGACCCTTCTCGGCCACCGTAGAATTGAAATGTGAATATATGTATATATTATATGTATGTATATATATATATACACATATATACACACACACATATTATTTACTAATATATTAGTTACTAAGTAATCAGCTACAATTTCACCAAAAGGAACAACTTTCTTTGTACCTACAGCACTTATACTGTGGAGATACTCGGCTCCCATTCAACCACCCATCAATCACCCAGAACACCTTAACAACCACTTTACAACTGCCTAGCAACACCCTTGCAACCAATAGAGCGCAACAGTCGGGTTTTGGAAGTAAAAACTCCTTTCATTACCTCTAAATTGATTTTTAACGATAATTTATTAAACATTAAAAGACCCCCCTACTGTGAGCCATGATGTGGTTAATCAATGCTATTTGTTGCTCAGAGTGTCGAATCAAGCTAATTTAGCTCCACCCACTGCCATGAAGCGCTGCGGGTGATGTAATCAAGATGGTCTCCCTATATTTTATTGGTGCCTTTTTTTTTTTTTGTAACAATTATTTATTTAGCTTTGGTTCTGTACTTTATTGCAAAAAGAAAAGAAAAAAAGAGAGAAAAATATCCTTTGGATTGTTTCAGACTTATTTATTAATAGACTTGTCAAAGCCCTTTATATGACACTGCTCCTGCCTCTTTATTTCTGATCGCTCCACAGATGCTGGTGGCTGAAATGTCCTCAGGGAAACAAGCTATTTACAGTATTACCTCTTCTTTCTTTTTTTCACAACCAAGCTGTTTTTGCCATTATTGCAAGCACAACATATGCCAAGGTGTTCTTATGGTGTCAGCAGCACATGCTCTAATACAGATCCGGTACAGACTAAGAGCAGCGGCATCATGCACATAGTATATATATATATATATATATATATATATATATATATATATGAAGAGTTCAGATGCAAAAGCCTCTAAGTGCTATCTGAAAATTTCTTCTAAAATGATAATTTTTATCAAGCTCGTATATTTAAGTTAAATAATTTCACTTAAATGGCAATGCAAATTACCTATTAATTGTCATTTAAGTGAAATTACTTAACTTAAATATACAAGCTTTAAAAAAATGATCATTCTAGAAGAAAATTTCAGATGGCACTTAGAGGCTTTTGCATCTGAACTCTTCATATATATATATATATATATATATATATATATATATGTGTGTGTGTGTGTGTGTGTGTGTGTGTGTGTGTGTGTATTAGTAGGCATTAGTAGGAGATACAGCTTTAGTTTGAAAGCTTAAAAGGGGATCGGTGTTGAAATGTCCAACTAACATTATTTTTTTATATATATTTTTTTATATAATGATAATAATAAGCCAAGCAAAATTGCAGCAGAACTTGACAGCTAGTGATGACCGTGCATTTCCGAGGTATAAAAAAGGACGCCTGACTTAGATAGTTTGTTAGTTGTTAGTTTCAAGTCAGATGACCCTTGTGAAAAAGTACACTTTATCACACTATTAAAATAAATAGTTATTACAGAAATAATATAATAGATAGAAATAATAGAGCTTTATGCTATTTATGTACAGCACTTTGGTCCATTTTGAAAGTGCTTTATAAATAAAAATTGAGTTGAGTTCAAAATAATATATATATAAGTACTGTAATGATGCTCATTAACTATGTCCTTGTATCCGAGCTGCACTAATCACATCGGGTTATCTGATATAGGCGGGTCAGAGGCGAGATGACGACAGCGCTGTGACGTCGAAGTCATTAGTAAACATTGCAGGATGGCTATGAATGAACACCAGTTGTTTTGAAACGGCTTTGGCCGCTACAATGAACGAGTTAGACTTGGCTTTTTATCTAAAAGAGGTTTTGCCGACCGGATACGGCAAGAGTCTAATCTACCAGTTAGCTCCGCTGGTAGCTAAGCGTATGGGGCTTATTGTTGTGATTGGTCGTAGTGTTGTCCAATTGTGTGCAGTGAGATTTTCAAATGCATGCTTGCGAGGGCTTGGAGCCAGAGGGGCGTAAGTGGCATTTTGGGCGAATATGAGTTATTGATATCAAAATAAAGGTCTCGATGAGCTCTATCCAATGGTGCCAAAAAGACCCATCTGAGATCAAACTGTATTGAATATAGCAACAAAACAATAAAGACCTAACACAAAAGTGTGAGTAATGTTTGGAGCCAGAAGTGTGTAAGTCCACACTTACGCCCTTCTGGCTCTGAAAAATACATGTAGGTGAGGGTATTCCTCACACATACGCAGAGTTCTACAATGCTCTGACAGTGAGTACAGTGAGTACAGTGAGTAGGGGAGAGGCGGGACGATTGAAACGCGGGACGGATGAAACACTGAGATTTTCTTGAAAACCTCTCACGTCATGTACGTCAAATTTCGTCAGCACGTACAGCACGCAATGCCTAACATACCCGCGAAAACATTTCTTCTTTACGTCGTGCCGTTTTGGAGTTAAAGCCGCAAAGCTGTTTTTGAATGCGGTGAGTGAATTCTTTTGTGCGGTACTTTTTTTTGACTGACAAGTTGGATTTATTGTTTCATGTGCCATTGTAATGATAATACGGCAGGTGTATTAGTACTGCAACACACCCTTAAGTGGGCAATATCAGAGTTTTTTAGTTTAAGAGCAAAAGAGGTTTAAATGACAGGATGCGCTGTCGGGACGGTTGAAACACTCCCGCCCGCGCGTCCTGCCTGTTAAACCTGGTCATAGCCTATACTGTTCATAGATTCATATACTGTTTCTAGACTTGTGTTTCTTTTAATGCAAATTAATTTTCAATTACGCAACACATGCTATCTCTGTAATAATCAGCAATTGTCCAATCTTCAATCTTCAATAAATTTCATTTATCGTCGTCTGGTTGACCTCGTTTTCTTCATAATAACAGGCTATTCAACTAGCAAACACTCAATATGACTCAAGGAAGAAATGTAAGAAAATTAATTGTAAACTGATTTGTCTGTCTTCGTCAAAATAGCCTGTTAGAAAGATTACAAAATGCGCATAGGCTTATCGCCTATTGTTTATTGGTGCGACAGAACAAAAATGGTTAATATGAACCTTTAAATGAAAATAAATTACAAAATATGTTTGTAACAATATGTACATAAGTTACTTGTCAGGTGTTGTTCACAAAAAAAAAGCATTAGATGAATAGTTGCCATTTAAACTGTCATGTTTCATCCGTCCCACCCCTGTGTTTCAACCGTCCCGCACAGGCGGGACGATTGAAACAAAGCACAACTCCCGTTCAAAGTCATATTTTACTTAAATCATTCTATATTTGTACCGAATAACACATGATACTAAGAGAACACATATGTGAGTTGTTAATCACAAAAAAATAAAAAATCTATCTGTAACCTTATCTTAGAAAACGACATTTATCTGAAAAGTGTTTCAACTGTCCCGGCTCTCCCCTACAGTGAGTAGAACTAAACAAACTAGTGAACAGAAAAGCAAATAAGACGCGACATGATTCTTTGGATGTGGTCAATGAATAGACTCACAGAGTAATTGAAATGGTTGAACAAAAAAGAAAAGTGAAATGAGTAAAAAGAACACGAGAGAACTGTCAATTGTATAGAGTATTTAAAAAAAAGAAAAAAAAATGAATGAATGTAATGAAATAAACTGACCAACTCATTGCCAATCAGAAGTGTGTTTAGCAAGTTCAGTGACTTTTGTTGCAGTCTGTACTGTTCAGCAGATGCCCAGAATGGAAAAGTGAAATGAAAAAATAATTAATTAATGAGTTAAATGAAAATTAATTACTTTTTCAAGTGTTATTCGTGTGTTAATTATTCAGTCAATTCCTCTTTTGACCAATTATTTTCTGCATTGTTCAGCAGATACGCCCAATATGTCCATAGAAGACTTGGAAATGTTTGGTGCCAAAAAGGCGTATCTGACGTTTTTGCCATATTTTTATTTATTTTAAAATGTTTTAGAACATGTTCATTGTGTTAATATGCCATAAGTTTATTACCTAAATACTCATATGCCTGTGGTTACAATGTTTGTGGTTTAAGGTTAATAATACAGGTGATTGAAGCGTGATCAAAATGTTGTTTTGTCTCTCCTGTGAAGTTTGTCAAAAGCCACTTCCGCCCCTCTGGCTCCAAGCCCTCGCTTGGTGCCGCCCCTCAAGCTGGCTGATTTTCATTAGTCGATGCCAGACCATTAATATTTCAGATTTGGGTCTGGATTTCCAGGCTATTCTTGACCTACAATAATCATGCATCTTATATATAAAAAGGTTGCATTTAAAAATTACGAGGGACCACTGAATGGTCATGATGCTTTGGTCTAAAAGTGTGAAACCACAGATCATTAGCAGGCTTTATGAAAGCTGTTCTGACATGTTATGATTAATGTTTTTTTAATGTTTTTTTTTTCATTCGATAGTAAATTAGTTCTTAAAAGCCTGCCAGTGAGGGAATTATGATCTCGGTTGCAAGTACATTAAAGAAAATTTACGTAGTTTAGACACATTACTGTTTCGTGTGCCAAAGAAGTAAAGCAGTGTGAATGTTGTCTAATCTAACACCATAGTTGTACTTTCTAATAGTGGGATTATATTCCTTTCTCAGAAAACCCCTCATGCTCTCAGATCATTTCTGAGCTCTGATGATGAATAGCATTCATTAACATTTCAGTTTCATCCCAGAATAAGGTGGTCGTGTCTTTGCCCTTCGGGAAGTGGGGACAGTGACCTGTGATTGCTGTTATGTCGCTCCAGCTGAATGTATATGAGCCTCTCTCTGCCGCAGGAGTGTTCGCTCCTGTTTTCTGATGCTCCGCTCTGGATAGAGTTACGCGTCTCAGCGCTTGGGAAAGTAAACACTCCTAATCTCCTTTATGTTACTCGGTTAATACAGCTGTCAGCTGGAGGAGAGGTCATACAAGCCCGTGCAAATAAACTCCACCTTCAAGAATTAAAAGAAATGCTGGAAGCTTTAGGAGACCCAGCTGTGTCCCCTTCAGAAGAGGAAGATGCAAGCTGCTTGTGACTTAAAGTAGTTCAAAAGCCCTATTCGGACGGGATTAACTTCACAATGGTAGATGGAGTAATGTAATTTTACCACAGGACGTCTGTAATATCAATGGCCAATTTGCACGGGATAAGATATCTCAGTAAACCCAGCAGAAGTGGGAGAGTAACTCGATTTACACATCGCCGTCACTCCTGTCATCATGTGTGTATTACCCTGATTTCATGTGCACAAACACATATAACCTATATTTAATATAAAACAGTTATGTCCGGTCGAATGATGTATTAATTAACTTCAGATTGGATTGTGTTGGTAATAGGCACAAACCTAACGCTAAAAGATGTTTCGTTCCTCTAACAAGTGCTGTCGATCTTCTCTCTGATCTGAATGGTGTGTGGGAAACACTTGAGTTTTGCCACAGACTCGTCCCAGCGTCTAGAGCGCAACTGATGCTTTCTCAAGCGTCTCCATACTTGAAAAAAACACGGAAAAACTACTTTTAAACAGGAAATGACAAAATATTTACGTACATATTTACAGCGGGTCTATTCGCACGGGATCAGTATTACCTGAGGTCATTTTTTCTGACCTTTTTGCTGAAGGTAAAAGTCATCGTAATCTTTACTGACATTGTATGTGATGATCACTGAGATGCACATTCGGACTGGACTAAAATCACAGAGAAGCTCTGGTTATAATTACTTTACCCCTCCTCTCCATGTTAAACTAGTCTCGTCCGGATAGGGCTAAATACAGTCAAGATATACTTTGAACAAGTACTCAGCTACTCTACAGGTTGTTAAGTGAAGGGGGCGGTGTCCTTTCAATTAAAAGCAATCAGATGATAATATATATATATATTTTTAAAGAGGTTAAAAAAAATATATATATATATATATACAGTATATATATATATATATATATATTTTTTTTTATCAATGAATATCAATTAAAGTGAAACCGTTAAACTAGATGATATATTTACACTACAAAAAAAGACACTATTTGATATAACAAAAACATGGTGATGAACAGCATAATTTCAATTAATATTTCACCGTAATAGTCCTAAAATGCCACTACTACATCTGTGAATTATTGAAGCAAAACCAAGCAAGAAAATGATGTATAACGGTCGGTTACTGAATGAATGCAAGTCTATTAGCTATTTTTGCCCGACTCAAACATATTGTTTCAAAATGAGAAACATCAATGTCTTTAACCCTGGACCTCTAACTGAGCTTGAGACTTATGATTTTAAAGGTGTTCTACCCTGTTCAGTTTGAACGCTGAAACAATCACGAGGCGAAACAGACAGCAACATTAGTGTTGGCCCAGATCCGGCCCACATCTGGAACATGTAGATTCCACACGGCCCAGATGTGGGCTGGATCTGGGCCGACACTATGTTGCTGTCTGGGAATGTAATCTTCACGATTCACCAACTGGTGTGAAAATCGGTTGGAGGAACATCAACAACCTTCGATATGCCGATATTACGACCTTACTTGTGGAAAGTGAAAAGGACTTGAAAAATGTGGTCCAAAGGGTCAAAAAAGAAACGAGTGCATTGGACTGTACCTTAACATCAAGAAAACAAAGGCAGTGACAACAACAGGCAACGGCACAGTTCACATAATAATCGACAATGAAGAAATTGAATTAGTACAAGATTTCCTCTTCCTTGGATCCAAAATTGTCCTCAGCGGCGAATCGAGACCGGAAATCAACAGAAGAATTGTACTTGGTTGCAACGAGATGCAAGGAATGGCACAAATTTTGAAGAGCAAAGAAATTACCCCCGCAATAAAGATTTGAGTCAACACAATCGTTTTCCCGATCTCCACATACGCATGTAAAAGCTGGACACTCAAGAAGGGGGACAGAAGGAAAATTGGTGCTTTTGAAATATGTTGTTGGAGGCGAATGCTGCGCATATCGTGGACGTCAAAGGTCACAAACAAGCCAGTCCTAGAGCGAGTCAAAACAAAGATATCACTTATACTTCAGTCATATTGTGCAAGCTAATTCCTTGGAAACAACATCAACAGTCTTTGGGATGAGAAGAAGAGACGTCAAAGAACACGTTAGCTGGACATAATCAACGCCGACACGGACAGTCAAAGATCATAAAGCATGGAGAATGATGATCCATAAAGTGTCCGAAAGTTGACCTTGACTGAACAGTATCATCATCACCTCAAATCATTCTATAAAAATCTAAACAATATTATTATTATTAAAGGTCCCATGACATGAAAATTTCACTTTTTACATTAATATGAGTTCCCCTACCCTGCCTACAGTCCCCCAGTGGCTAGTCATTTTGATGGGTGTAAACCAAGCCCTGGGTATTTTTGAGAAAATGAAAGCTCAGACGGGCGAATCTGGAATCTTCCCTTTATGTCGTCATAAGGGGAAAGGTCACCTCCCCCTTCTCTTTTTGACTTTGGCCCGCCCATGAGAAAATGAGCAGCGCGAGCGTGATATTGTTCTTTCCTCGAGAGACATCATGGCTTGCAAACGAGCGCAGCATGGCAGTTGCTCAGTGTTTGGATGTACAAATGAACACAAAAGTATTTTTGTAGTTCCTTCATCCGAGCCTCTGAAGAACCAGTGGGTTATGTGAATTTCTGATGTGTAATTATTCAAATTCAGACAGATAATCTTTCTCTCAAAGTCGTTCAATACTGTTTATGCATCAGTAAATCAAGCCAGTGACTAAACAATCAACTTCACATTGTTTCTCTTAGTAGGATGAAAATAATCTTATTTAAACTGTGATTAAAATATATACAGAAAGCGATCAAAGAACAATCCCTTTCCAATCCCCGTCAATCACACAGTGCGAGTTTATCTGGACACTTGCCAAAACTCGTTATGAAATCAATGACGCTGTTACGCTGCACAACGAAGCTCTTACTGTACTTACCTCATGTTTGCATTGGTGAAATCATTAGTGAGAGTGCAGAAACTGCGTTGCAATGATAAGATCATCATCCACGCGATCAACAGGCTGTCATCTGCTCAATGCTCATCACTGCAACCTTTTATGTTATGGGAATAGATCTAAATACTTAAACAACTTCTCTCGATAGCTGTAATAGTAAAAACGTATAATAGCTGTAATAGTAAATGTTTTCGAGAGAGTTCCACATGTAATGCGAGATATTTCATATGCAAGCATGTCAGCCAATCACAGCAGTCTCACAGCAGACACGCCCCTTAAAACAGTGTTCAAATCTGAGGCTCAAATCAGGCTAGGAAAAATGCCTTTTATTTCTAAAAAATATTCTTAAAAACATACTAACATTACAAGGGTACCCCCAGGAAACATTATAAAATAATAAAACAATCCATGTCATGGGACCTTTAACATACTGTATATGTAATAAGCTTGTATCTCTCTTGTGCATATTTAACCTTCTATTTCACACAATACTGTCACTACATTTCTCTCTAATAATAAGTGTGTATTTGAAGTGTTAAGTGCAACCCTAGCTCCATCAAACTCTAACTTTACAGCTTGCATACATTTCGACTTGCTGTGTTAAAGGTGCTCTAAGCGATGTTGGGGGACGTCACTTCTTATTGAGTATTGTCAAACAAAACGGAGGCTAACTTGACAAAAAATGTTTCAGCCTAAAAAAACGTGTGACATCGCTTAGAGCATCTTTAAGGTTATGAATGATTTATTGAGCATAATTAGTATTAACGTCCTGGCAGAGACAAAAGAACAACTTTGAGGACAGAAACATGCATCTTATGAGTGATTAATGGAGTTTCAGAGGAATATATTATATCAGTGTAACGTATCTGGAAAATAATTAGTTCTCAGCTGCGTAGGAAATGTCTGTCACATCACACACAACACAATGAATAATGAGCCCTCTTAATTATGCAAATGATATTCGCAGGGCAGACCTATGCTATGAGTGAAGGCGGGTTCTGGTTCTTATTCCTCTCAATAATGTCAGTGGTGGTCTTGGACTTTATACTGACACCTTCTGGCCTGGATGCAAGTTTTATTCCTTTTTCCCCATGTCTTATAATCCATGCATTCATAATGGATGATCTTGGATTTAATCTTGACGATTTTTTTGCCTGGGTTTTGTGGTTGTTCATGCTCTGCGCTCAATGCCATCATGTTTATATACAATCTGTGTAGGAGAGCTGTGGGTTGTTTCCTCCAGCAGGAACAGCATGCTTGGCTTTTTATTTATTTATATATACTGTATATAGTTTCCAGTATGTTGTGATTGCTGTTACATTGCATGTCTATTCATTTTCTGTCCAATTTTCAACTTTTGCAAATTACCTAAATTTGGGAAATGTTTTTGAGTGAATTGGTTGAGCGAATGATCCAATGACTCACTATTAATGATTATCACAAAATAGCCTAGATCACTGATAAATCTCTACCACTATACATAAAATAGTAATCTGCATCATTTATGTGCATTGCTGGGATATTGAGAACCAGTGACTTTGTGGTTATTTGAGATGCTTATTTGCTGCACATCAACCACACTAGCTTATTTATATTTGTTTATACTTTGGTATATTTTACTAGTATATGTGTGATCCATATTTTAATTATTTAATATTATTTGTAAACTAAATCGCTATACCAGATGGTTCGACTTAAGTCACTACTAGACACTAGTTTTAAGCCAAAACAAATTTAGACATAATTTATCTAATTTTGTAAAACAATTATTGTACATCAATTTTTAGGACCTCATACATTTATTTGTACTTTTAATAATTAATGTTTCACATTATTGTTAGATGAACTTCTGAAAGGTTTATTCAAAATGGTGAAAATATGAATGGTGGTACAGTATCTGAGTATGGGTTGTCGTACTTGGCCTTCACATCACTTCACTTTGACTTTCATCACTTAAAATATACACTTCAAAGTATGAATTATTAAACCGATGGGGCCCACAAACCCACAACACAACCCTGAGGAAAAGGTTGGATGACATGTTGTTTGCAAAACTGAATAATTAGCTACTAAACTACTGAGAACAAAATATTACTATTAAGTAATATAAAATAGTATTATGTGAGTTCTTTTCACAACAAAACGCATGATTTGTACCTCGAATGATTAATTTAAAAAGTCTTGAGACCGTATTCTCTGACTGTGCCACATGTCAAGACACCTCAAAACGAACTGTTTTAATACACGCTATTTGCCATTTCTCCCATGGTTTATTGACAAGGAAGCATAAAAAAATAACGGCAACTCTTAAATGTTAACTAATATTACATTTACTGTTACTGAATGAA
This sequence comes from Rutilus rutilus, assembly GCF_951802725.1. Taxonomy (NCBI): domain Eukaryota; kingdom Metazoa; phylum Chordata; class Actinopteri; order Cypriniformes; family Leuciscidae; genus Rutilus; species Rutilus rutilus. The sequence continues at coordinate 2,397,764 of NC_140221.1, forward strand.
TGAAAGCTGTAATCAATGTTTGCCCAACTGTGTTAAAGGCTTAAAACCAATGGGATGGATCTGTCCTAAAACCTTTGTAATGTTTTAGCCTGTTTAAATACCAGCCAGGCAGATTAGCTAATGTGAGAATCTTGGCATTTAAAACCCAGATGGTGATCGATTGTGTGCTGTTTGTGTGCTGTCTGGAGGAAAGAAGTTTGATGGAAAATATCATGGGATGAAGGGCAGAACTTTAACATGTTTGATCTAGTAGGAATATTTTGCAGTGCAGAATTTACATACAGTTTCCCTTGATGGGAAAAATGTATTAATTGTAATGCATTCATACTATTAATGGTATCTGATTAAATCCAAAGACATTCGTCACTATTAATATGCATCATAGTTATTATGATTAGTAGCCTGAAAAAATCCCTAAGCCTAAGTATTTAACTTTGGCCATGTGACTTTTTCCACACCATTTCTGTTGCAGACTGATTCCTCAAATCATGCTACTCGCAAGTCTTAAAATGTGTGCCTTTCAGATGATAAAATGGCCGTCAAAACCTAATAAAGCTGAGCCATATGTTCCATTCAATGAATGTGAACAGATTTTAGAGTAAATTGGTTTTGGTGACCTACATCAGAGATCTTTGTCATGTAAAAAAAAAAAGAAAAAAAAAAAGAAGAAGTCTTTCCTCATTTCAGCCCTTCGGGATAATAATGCTTTCAGATCAATACTCATCTGCAATAGGCCCGAGACAAAGCACTAAAGTCACAAGCCTCATCTATTGGAATCTCTATTGTCACTATGCCTTCAACCCCTGAAAGTCTGCTGCAGGTTTTAGGTGGCTCATAGATTTTTACTGCAGTGTTTATAGAGGCTGATCCCACATGATTTAGCCGCTGCTTTTGAGGGACTCAAGCTGTCTAAGGTCATGTTTTCACCAGACATCTACAAGCACACATGCTATTAGCGTTGCGGTGAGTCCGGTTCTTCAATGGACTCCACAGGTCCACTTAAGGCTTCCCTGAAGAGCTTCTCTGTCCCAAACACTTCATAAATCCCCCAATCAATCCCACTCCAGGCGTCTCCAGCTGTGCTCAAAGCCCATTGTACTGTCAATATGAAACTGTCGATAAGTCGAGAGTGCGAACGACAGAACCGGCGCTTTGATGAATGGTGCATTCGATGCAAGCAAACTGAACATTACCACAAGCTAATGTCCTCCGTTCATCCTGTCATACTTCATAGGCTGTGCCAAATATACAGCCGCTTTCAGGATTGTTGACTTTTTGAGGAGATATGCGTAGGTCATTTTCATGGCTTTATTTTGTCTTAAGGCAACCCGAATTGCCTGTGGCACCCTACAGTTTCCCGTGTGAAAAAGAAGAATGTATGAATGAATGAATGATGAATGCACACTTGTAATGTACTTCAAATCTTATTAGTGTACTAGTGAACTCTAAAGTCTTGTAAAGTCTCTGAAGCCAAAATTTGGACCCTGATTTCATATCCCCTGTAATATGTGCCATACCTTCCATTGGGGAAAAATGAAGTGTGATGAACCTGCCTTGTGTAGGGTTGCCTCATTTGTCATGCATGTTAAGTATCTCAATTAAAAGCGCCAGGCTTCGCTCGAGTTCCCTCACAGACTGGAATTCGTGATGAAGCGCAACATATTTATGAATTACAGCCAGAGCCCCATTCATCAACTTCAGAGCAACCCTGGACAATTATAAGTTGGATAATCATGGCCAAACACAATGTTGCTGTCCAACAGAGGTGATTAATTTCTGTGTAGGAAAGACAGAGATTATTGATGACCGCAGTATTGTCACTGTGCAACTTAATGCTGCATGTGTAGTTTGGTAGCGGGATTGTGTCTCTGCATTGGCACAAAGACAATACAGCTAAATAAGCCAGAATGGTAGGAGTTGTACTGATTAGTCCATTTGTTTTGCCAGTATTTGTTGATTATGGCCTATGTAATCACATAACTTCAATAGTCATCCCATTGAGACAAAACAATGGCACTAAAATGCATGTGCATCTAGACTAGACTTAAGCCTTGTCTGTGAAACCAGGGGTAAAGTGTATTTTTAGTATACTTCTTTTAAACTAAAAATAAGAGAGTATTATTTCAGACTACTTTGTACTTATCAGAGATTTTCCAGTAGCTGTTTCACTCAGATATGCATCACAATAGGGACGAAAAAAAATATCTTAACTTTCGTTTCATGCCGACTTTAAAGAGGTCCTCACCTTGTGAAGCTTCTTGAATCAATTAGTTCAATTGATTCAAAGTGCTGAAAGCCACTAGTTTGCCCGTCAGTGCATTTGTGTGGTTTAGGTCAACGTTAGGTGGTTGTGGCTTGGCGTCTGTCAAGCTTGCAGTAAACCGTACAGAAGAAGCCAGTTAAAACCATTAACCTCTGCATTTTTGTCCTTCAAGATTTGCCCTGAATCCATTGGATGGAATGTTTCTTTAACCTTCATGTAGTCATGTCTGGTCAAGTCTGATGTACACAAACGTGTTCCCATGCAGTAAAACACAACTGAGACGAATGTGAAATGCAATTTCAATCTAATACTGTTGTAAAATCATTCTTCTGAGCTCTCTGAACAGCTGTGTATTGTTGTGTTGCTTACTGTACAGTTTTTACTTGTTTCCAACTCCCTTGTTGTTCTTTTTTTTTTTTAAAGCAAGCCATCTGCGAGAGGGAAAGCGTTTGCGTGCGCTATAACCCGTCATTTTCCCCTCCGCCCCCCTGCACGTCTCTCTGGGTCCCTGTCCTCCCCGTCTGGGACTCATTTCCCCGTGTTGTCTCGTTTGGCAGACAGGGCTGATGTTCAGCGCTGCGTATGAAGCTTTAGCAGATGCAGGAGAAGCCCAGACCTGCCAAAGTCAAGCAGAAAAGTTTTCATTATGTTGGAAAGGTGATGATTTGCACAAATACACAGCAGTGTTATCATGGAGAAGTTACGAAGGTGTGCAAAAAAAAAAGTTCAGTGGGGTTCTCAATAGGGTTCTTGGGTTTATTTTATGCCAGATATGTTCTATAGCGCTTCCAAAAAATCTGAAGAACCTTTTGTGCAATGGAAAGGTTCTGTGGATGTTAAAGGTTAGTCCTGGAACCATCGATGCAAATAAAGAACCTTTATTTTTAAGAGTGAAGGAGAAAAGTGAAATTATACTTCATGACACGTTCATGTTTAATGGGTTATTAAATTTTTTCTCCCATAGTGTTCAATTATGTTTACAAGTTGTTTAAGTGATAACATTTAATTACAATAAAAAATGAATTGAAACAAAATGAATGCATTAAAACAAAAATCAACAAAATGTTCCCATCCTGCATGTGAAGCGCCTGATGGAACCCTTTAAGGTTTCATACAGAACCATTTCTTCTTAGAGTGTAAAAACCATCAGTGCAATGCATACTATTATTGCCTTTAATATAAATCAATGTTCAATTTCAATTTAGGCTACTGTATCGCAATCTAACCACTTCACTACAGTGGTAACTCAACAGAAACCGCTATAAATCCCAACACAACAGAACATTAAAGGGTAACTCTCGCCAAAATGCAACCTAGGGTCTTTTTGTTAATCTACCCGAGGCAAACTTTAGTTTAAAAGCATCATTAGAATGGAAACGCCACTTTTAAGTTTGACCGTATTTTCGTTTTCGCTCAAGTTGTCTTGTGAATGGGAGAGCTTGGGGCACGACTATGATAGCATCAGAAATCACTATTTTTAAAACACTAAGAAGGCTCGACACAACATGAAACTTTGCTGGAAGTATCACCAGGGGCTCTACACATGAACTCCAGCATTGAGAACATTGTTTGTGGACACAGAGTTTACTAAAAAGAAAGATTTTGAACAACTCACTGTAGCTGTGTGTCCGCCGGCATTTTGACACTCAAAAATAGTCGATCTCCGAATGTGAATGAATTGACTCTGAATTTTAATATTGTTTCTTATATGAGGATCCTTTTTCAAATACAAGGTCAATATTGATTTTCACTAACGACAAACCAACAAATTATCCGTGAATTTATATGGGACTAAGCTTTAGGATCTTTCCATCTTTCCTCTCCTCCCTGTTACGTTGCATTCGGAGATTGACTATTTTTGACTGACAAAATGCAAAATACAGACATATCCAAAATCATATGTGACTATGTTGAATTGAGAAAAAAAAAAAAGAGATAAGAAAAAACATCACATTGGTAAGACAATACATAAAGCAACAAAAACATGTTCATTCTAATTGTGCTTTTAAACGAAGTTTGCCTCGAGTAGATTAACAAGAAGACCCTAGGTTGCATTTTGGCTAGAGTTACCCTTTAAACACTAACAGATCTCCTCCTATATTCACAAAACAATTCTTAACTTCAACATTTACTCTCCTTATACAGTACGTATCAAAGCATGCTGGGAACATCAGATTTCCCTTTCTTTGTTTGCGATTGTTAATTGTGTCTAGCTCACTAAATGTCTTACTTTTCTGTTGAAGATGAAGAATATTAGATAATTATCAGCCTAATAATTGTAGTTCTTTCATTCCTATTTTGCACCCGCCGCACAACGAACTTTTCCCTCCACAGACGCACGTCGGTAAATTAGGGAATGAACTTGCGCTCCCGGGGGCGGTTCAGCGAAAAGAGGAGGTGTGTTCCGGCGCAAACATTCCCTGGTGCTATTTTGCAGTTTCAGAAAACAATTCCACCACAGACCAGGAGAAACCTCGTCTAAAGTCAGTGGCGCGTTATTCAGATGCTATTTTAAGGGCGCATGCTTGGCCATAATGTAGCGTGTGCAAAACACACATACACTTTGCTTCTCTCATCTACACAGATGCAGCAGTTACATAATACTAATTTTAATAATGTAATACATAATTACAAGGAAAAATATTACCACACGAGGGAAATCATTGTGGTGTCCATGAAGATGTGAAAAAATAGGCATAAATCTAGCTTACACATTTACCCAAATTATTATACGCCTGTTTAACCGAAGCTAATTTGGGTGTGTTTCTCCATCCCCATACAATGTCACTTCTCTGTGTTTTACGGCCCTGACAAGAACGTCGGTCTCCTCGGCTGTGAACCGCTCCTGGCAAATCCGCCGTTATAATAGTAAACCGCCATGGAACAAGCGCGCCTGCTCTTAAAGGGAATGTGAGATGATGCTTTGATTGGTTTACTTCACGTTACGCCCAAACCACACCTATGAGTAATGTAGCTACTTCAGACCAACACATTTTAGATCCGTCCACAAAGTTACTTGCGTTTCGCGTTTGATACTTGTGCTTCATATTGTTAAAATAGGGCCCATGATCTTGAATTGCATTGTTAAAGAGTTCTGAATAACGATCTGAATTACGATTGTTTTAAACGTGCTACTCTGATGGTTATAGTGGTGTGGCTTTAAGAGGATGAATGTAAAGATGCAGCTTCTCATGAGGGTTTTACCGCAGACTCTTAAGGCTTCTGCTTTAATGCAAGTTTATGTTTATGTGCTATTAAAAAGGCTGTAAGGATATGGAGTTGCTGCTACAATTGTATAATGGTAAATGTAATGCCTTTGTTTAACAGAAGCCACTATCTGAAATCGAGTACAACCTTCGAGACTTTCATTACATCTAGGTCTTGAGATAGGGTCAATGTTTCACTTCCACTGTGTGTGAAAATGTCAAAGCCCCCCAGAAGGCACAAGATGTGTGTGATTTAGAGAGCCAAGAGAGACAAGGTCCTCCTCCATTCAGAGAAGCTTTTATTTTTCTTTCTGCGAACCTCAAATCTGGTGTGTCATTGCAGAAAAGCATGCTGGATAATTGCCACACAGCAAATATCTCACCGAATTGGTCAATTTGCACATGTGCGAAATGTGAGTAATGTTAGTTGCGTTCAGAAAAAAAAAAGAAAATAATCACTCGAGCTTTCTGAGTCCCATTAGCGCTGTAGCTTTTGGATACTGACATGAAAGGAAGGAAACTGAATGTCTCTTGTGAATTGTTGTGAACCGAATGTCGGTCTTTCAACCGATCCACTAAAAAAAAGACCAATTTCAAGGACAGGTTTGTTTTGCAATATATAAATCATCTCTCACAGAAAGTTATACAACCAAGACATAATAGTTTTTTATTCGGTTGTCTCAAACTATTTCTTGAAGGCACAACCGAAAAGTACAAAAGCAAAGTTTCTGGTTTATCTCACTAAACCTGCAAAAATATATTCACCCCAAAAGAAGAAAAAGAAAACATTGTAGAACCAATTATTTATTTTTATTTTTTTTTACACTATTTATTACTGTCAATATATATTGATAAATACAAGTCAGATGTGTATTTAAAGTATTTATACGTTGTGGATATGTATTTATTGCATTGCTATTTTGATAACATGCATTAAAAATTAAGAACATGTGCCTAGTGGATAACTTTTTTAATGGACTATACCACAACTACTTGTGCAATCTAATTATTACTTCTCAGGTTTTTTCTATGTCAATGTTACCAAGCTCGATTTTTAGATTTGTCTACAAATATACATTTTCCATGTGGATTCGATAAATGAGCGAACAAACCTTTTCTGCCACGAGTCTGCATGAGACCACTGCTCTCCTTCTCATTAACAGTGCATCACAATGATTTAACACATGCTGAGTTCTTAAATAAATGTGAAGAGAAAAGAAAAGAATGAAACTATTGTATTGAATAAATGCATTTTAGATGAATTTAAAAGCATTAAACATTTTTTTTTATTAATCAGAAACATAAATATGCAGACATTTTTACCAATGAATTTTGATTTACATTTCAACACAAAACAACTAATTCAAATTGCTAGTTTCCAGTTAAGCATATTTATTATTTTAAATCGGTCATATAGAATTTATAAATATAATTATATTTTAAATGTATATATGTTTATAATAGTATAATTATAAATATCAATATATATATGTTGATAAATACAAGTCAAATGTGTATTTAAAGTATTTATACGTTGTGGCTATTTATTTATTGCATTGCTATTTTGATAACATGCATCTTTTTTTTGTGGTTATTGAGTGTGAGGTTTATTTTATTTTTCCCATGATAGTATATAGTATAAAAATATATACCCTCTATCATTCAATGTTTTCCTCTAAATAAATACAAAGTAAAAAAAGTTAATAAAATCCCAATCATTTATATGGATTTCCTTATGCGTTTGATTTCTGTGAAACAGTGTGTTATAGCGGGAAGTGTTGACCCTGACCTATCGAACAGACTGAACATCTCTCATGATCTCTGAGCAGATCTCAGCTAAACACCTCCTGCTCACACACACACACACACACACACACACACGGCAGAGGACGCTTCACGATCTCAGCTACACACCTCCTGCTCACACACACACACACGGCAGAGGACGCTTCATGATCTCAGCTACACACCTCCTGCTCACACACACACATGGCAGAGGACGCTTCACGATCTCAGCTACACACCTCCTGCTCACACACACACACACACACACACACACACACGGCAGAGGACGCTTCACGATCTCAGCTACACACCTCCTGCTCACACACACACACACACACACGGCAGAGGACGCTTCACGATCTCAGCTACACACCTCCTGCTCACACACACACACGGCAGAGGACGCTTCACAATCTCAGCTACACACCTCCTGCTCACACACACACACACACACACACACACGGCAGAGGACGCTTCACGATCTCAGCTACACACCTCCTGCTCACACACACACACGGCAGAGGACGCTTCACGATCTCAGCTACACACCTCCTGCTCACACACACACACACACACGGCAGAGGACGCTTCACGATCTCAGCTACACACCTCCTGCTCACACACACACACACGGCAGAGGACGCTTCACGATCTCAGCTACACACCTCCTGCTCACACACACACACACGGCAGAGGACGCTTCACGATTAGTGTTTCACACTGGCCAGAGATGCTTACTGAACGCTTTTCTTTTCTTTTTTTAGTCATTAGTCTTAGTCCGACAAGGAGAATGAGTCGAACAGTCAGTGGCGTATCGGCTTCTCAGCTGATATCACACTCACCACATATGACTCCTAATGAAGGACCTGGATTCCAGATATATACTTTTATCTCCGTGTGTAATGTTGTGTGAGAGATGCAGTTTCACTACATTAAAAATCCTGTCTCAGATAGAATTCATTACACAGATTGAGTCAGTTGATTTAAGGTGAGATATTCAGTGGTTTCTTGAACTAATACATTTGTGAAAATGAATGAATGAACTAATAAATCGATGTGATAGATAGATAGATAGATAGATAGATAGATAGATAGATAGATAGATAGATAGATAGATAGATAGATAGATAGATAGATAGATAGATAGATAGATAGATAGATAGATAGATAGATAGATAGATAGATAGATAGATCCATCCATCCATCCATCCATCCATCCAATATTTGGAGACTGTTAATTGTCTTATACACCAAAATTATACCAAGAAAGTAATGAATTAATCTCTCCCAGTTGTTTGAATATTTAACATTATGCAAACTTGCATGAATCCAATATGCTTTGCTGCATGTGAATCAGCCAACATGAATAGAGCATATGTAAATATGTAATGAATATGTAATGAATACAGAAAGTATGTAAACATTTTCTAAGAAAAGCCACCAAATGAAGGTAAGACATTGCATTATATTGCATTATACCTTAGATGTATTTATTGTTTTCTGTACACATTTAGATCTTTCCCATTCATAATTCTGCGTGTTGGAATGTGAAAATTCCAATATATTTTAAAGCTCATGTAATTCACTCTGCTTGTATGTAGTTATGAATACTAGTTGACAGAACATTTAGACACATTTTTCCTCATCAGTCTGTCCTTGTTATGATTCATATAAAGCACAATGTATTTCCCCCGTTCGAACAACAAAGCAAAGTGATTTGAGCATTTTGACTGATGAATTTCAAGTGGTTCTCGATATTTCCCGTGAATGTATTTTCGCAGCACACCGATCGCTGGCCATATTCACTCACTCTTCTGGTCGCTATGAAAGCAAAGCGAGGCTCATTATAGACACACATCAAATAAAGTCTCACGCTGTTGAGCTGTCGGCGCCCTTCTGCTTTAATCCATCTATTACAGAAGCTCCAGTGGATTCGTAAATCGCTTTTGTCCCAGACTCATAAAACAACAACCAGTTTTGAACAGTGGGGGTCAAAGGTCACACTCTCATATTGATTTAGCTGAAGTAGAGGTATAAATTCAATAAAAAAAAATGCGCCAGCGTCCCACAACGCTCTTACTCATCGTGTTTTTTCCAGCAGAAACGCTAATGAGAGTCTACGGGAGGTTTAGAGAGTCTGTCTATTCATACACATTCTGGTGCTTTATTATTTTATTTGTTAAAAATCTCAGAATGTCTTACATGCCATCTTAAAAACCATTCAGAGGTATTTCTTTATATACTGTAGTAGCCTATTACTTGAGTGTGTTGTGTGCGGCATCTGGGAGTTTTGCAAACAGCTTGTACAGTAAATTGTTGAGATTGCAACTTTAGAGTTGGATATTTCCCATTCCTCAGCACAACTTGCACAGCTGCGGATGAAACGCAGTTTTCCTCGGAGAGACACTGTCCTAGACAATCTGTGGCACCATCTGAGACGCTAAACACTGCATTGTTTGACTACAAACACGTTGCAGAGGTAGAGCCCTGTTTCGCTGTGCAGTGCAGGCGCTTCTCTTCTCCTCTACCAGTGTATTGTTAATGTTCAATGCCTGCATAACTAGTTTCAATTTGGTGATCTCAGCTTAGAATATATGACTTATAGTAAGTTTAAAGTTTAAACATCAGCTGTAAATATATTCAGAATATAAAAGTTGATTTTGTAACTTTGTAATATTGCTGACAATGCTTTTCCCCTGTGATCTCTGGAGGCCTCGCTCTATGCATCAGAACTCAATAATTCAAATAAATGTGTATGTTTGCTTTTTTTTTTTTTGCTTGTTTGTTTGTTTGTTTTGCTCGCTTGTTTGTTTGTTTTCTTGTTTGTTTGTTTGTGTTCATTTGTTTGTTTTCTTGTGTGTGTGTTTGTTTGTTGTTTGTTTGTTTGTTTGTTTGTTTGTTTGTTTGTTTTTGCTCGCTTGTTTGTTTGTTTTCTTGTTTGTTTGTTTGTTTGTGTTCGTTTGTTTGTTTTCTTGTTTGTTTGTTTGTTTGTTTGTTTGTTTGTTTGTTTTCTTGTTTGTTTGTTTGTTTGTGTTCGTTTGTTTGTTTTCTTGTCTTGTTTGTTTGTTGTTTGTTTGTTTTCTTGTTTGTTTGTTTGTTTGTTTGTTTGTTTGTTTCCTCATCGTTCGTTCGTAAGAAATAGTGTAACTTCACATTTATTTTGTTTTAAATGACGTCCTCTATTTTATTTTGAACATTAGAGTTGATGCGCTTTGGTTGGAGGATTGATTGGTTTGATAGTTGGTCAGTTAGATGGCTCGTTAAAATGTTATTTTATATTATTTATATACCATTATAGTTTTTAATATTTTTAATCCGCTTTTTATATTTTCAGTTTTCATTTTAGATTTAGTTTATTATGTGCTTGTATTGTTTTTTTTTATATATATATATATATAATTATATTTAGCTTTAATATATTAAAGGCAATTTGAGGCAACATTTCTAAGCCATTTAATTATAAGTTTTTCCATCTAGTACCTATATTTAGTTTTTATTTCAGATTTATTGCAATAGTAGTTTGCTTGTTGACTAGTTCTAGTTCAGTAGACTTGTGTATAATTGTATTTAAAGTGTCAGATGATGAATCTACACAGGGATTCTGGGAAACCCGGTTTCTCCTTTACATTATATTAGGAATGTATCCGAAGAAAGTCCTCGACCAGAAGAACAGAAGAACCGGCGCAGACTGAGAGAGAGCTGCGTATCACGACACTCACAGTTTAGTGCAGGAACATCAGTACTTCTTCATTAAGGTAGAAATGTAGATTACATCTGAACAGTGATTGAACAGAACGAGCCATAAAGGAGAAGGAAGGGACAGAGTGAGACAGAAGAGGAGAGCATGTGAGGTCTGGGATAGACAGTTACACGCTGCTTGAATTACAGAGAATTTTTAGTTCATTTTAAAAGTACAGTCCATGAAAGGCATCGGGATAAATTGTTTTAATTTTTTTCATGCAGTCTGAAAAAAAAAGAAAAGAAAGTTATTTCCAACCTTTAACTGGATCATTTTCTTTGGCTGAAAGCAAACAAGTTTCACTAGAATTAAACCACTTTAATGATATTATGTGAATATTTTATATACATTCTACCAACAGTAGGGTTGGGTAATGGTTGGGTTTTATCCGATACCAGTACCTACTCTGTATTTTTTAAACGTTTCCGGTGCTTAAACGGTTCTTGAACCGATACTTAAGAAAACGAGACCGCACACACTTTATCCAAAAAAATAATACCTCTGTGTGTGTGTGTGTGTGTGTGTGTGTGTGTCCAAACTGGACACAATATTAACTTAAATCTTTAAAGATGTTCTGATTTCTGATTAAATGAAAAATTGCGCCGTTTAATAGGCTACTGATGTAGCCTAAAACACTTAAGTTAAGATAAAAAAAAAATCTTCTCATATTATGACTTTTACTTTAAAACAGAGAAATATCTGACACTGAGCAGAAATATTTAACACACACAGTATAGCCTCATATAAATATACTTGATATACTTCATACTTGATATGCAAGATTTGCAGTTGGCATTACAATACTAGACTTACCATGTCCACCACGACACTGGCAGCTGAACTTGAACTTTCGTCAAGCGTGTCAGAGGTTTTGGGTTCTAATCCGCATTTGTACATTTTTTTTTTTTTTTTTTTTTACCGATTATGCTCATCAGTGGCTGTACATCAAGCAGGGACACGTTTGTGTGCATTATATTTTGTGATTTCACCGGAACGAATAGAGAGTCTCCGCAACGTATTGAAGCGTGCGTCCGAGTGAAGACAGTGCGGTGTGCGCGAGCCACAAGAGAAAACACTGTATCAGCACCACTGATCGCAGCGGCAACGAGCACTTTGATCACTTGATTTAAAAAACACATTTCAGCGCCCGATCGTCTCTTATTTAACAAACGAACGAAATGAATGCTTTGCTGGTTAACTGGAGATGTTTTATTATTGGAACATTCGTGCCGCGAGATGTTTTATAGGGGGCGGTAAAAAAAAGTCAGGCACCAAAAGTTTCGTTCTTATTCGGTCTCGTTACTACCGTTTACGTCGGAACCGGTTCCCTATTGGAACCGGGTTTCAGTACCCAACCCTAACCAACAGTGTATATATATATATATATATATATATGTCATTATAGACACTTTACTTTCTGCTGTGTGATATTAAAGTCTACAATAAAGATAAGGTAACCTTTCAGATTTGAATTAAGTGATAATATGAGGAGACATAAATGAAAGGGTTATTTTTGTTCCATTTGCTCAGAATCGAGTCTATGTGAGATTCTGTAGTTCATTTTGAGAGATTGCTCTCATTTTAAACTCCTAGAGCCTAATGAGGTTTTAATTAGACCCTCAAAACCTCTTCATGTGCAAATTTACAGACGCACAATGATGTTCAAGACCGAGGATACTTGACAGAATCTCATGATTATAAGAGTGTGAAGATCTTCTCTAATAATCTGACGATGGTAAAGAACCTTTTTGCAGTGAAAAGTTTCCACGGATGTTAAAGGTTCTTCATGGAACCATCGATGCATGTGTGACTTTAACGCCCTTAAATGCATGATATACCAAAATATACCAAATTGTATTAGGTTGAGCTTCTTAGCATGCTGATCTGAGCTCATTTTTACCTTGCTATATATGAGCCATTTCAGCGTTTTGTTGTGTTTTCGGGGCCCTCATATTTCTTCTTGCAGCTTCATATGTTGTTTCTAGTAAATGGCATGGTGCATCAAATCACATGTTGAATGTAATCAAGGAAACATCTGCTCCTGAAAAGTGATTTGAACAGCACCTTGATTGCACAAATGCTTCCTCTTCAATAGTAGCGATGCAGCAATTGCACCATCTGGAAGTTTGTAGTGTGGAAGAAGTTCTAGCGAACTCTTATATGTGAACAGGTCAAGCATATTTTAATTCCTTTGACACGTTTAAGTTGAATATCCCTTCAACTATGCTTTCAAATGAGAGGCTACCTCAACAATGCCAGAAGCCATTAAGATGTTTGTCTTTAATTAACTTTAAAAGGGAATGGATTACTGGCACTGATATTGTAGACCTTTCCATCAGTGAATGTGTCAAACTGGGGCCACATCATGTCTGCATTCCCATTAGCCCAGCCTGTGACCCTCATCAACCCCATTCACCAACGCCCTCTGGAAATGCCACTCTCATACAGAATAAATTACCGGCAAATCTGCTCCATAAAAATGTTATCGTAATAACAGCTGAAAAGCTCTCGTCCCCTGCACAACCTGAGTGTATCACAAAACAGAACTGAGGAAACAATACCGTGTCTGTCACAAACTCAGATGTCAGACTTACAATGATCTGACTTACTGGGAGAAGTCCTTACAAGCCAAACTATCTAAAATGATGCCTTTATAATCTAATAATCATCATCATCAGATGTTATTACATAAAAATAACTTGAAAAATGAGTTTAAAAAGACAATTATATTTGAGCCCCACACTTTTCAGGGCTCCAAAGCTCTAACAGTGGAAACCTTATTCTGCTGCATTATTATACAATATTATCTAATCCTAACTCTGTAAGCACCAAGTCAGATGTGTATGTGCATCCACGAAGAAAAAAAGCTGATTTGAAGTAAGAGGGGGACTCTAGATTCACGGAGAGGAGCATTCGTCACTATAATGGTCTCTTCTTCTGCACTAGTGTGAGAATGATTGTTAACACTAATGTGAAAAGAGGCAAATACTGCAATATAAATCTAATGCTCTTCCCCTGTTTAAAAAAAAAAAAAAAAAGACAAAGCAAACAATCAGTCCATCCATTCATCAATCAATTAACCAGTCAGTCCATCCATCTATAAATCCATCCATCAATCAATCAACCAGTCACTCCATCCATCCATCCATCAATCAATCAATCAATTAACCAGTCAATCCATCCATCTATAAATCCATCCATCCATCAATCAATCAATTAACCAGTCAGTCCATCCATCTATAAATCCATCCATCAATCAATCAATCAACCAGTCACTCCATCCATCCATCCATCCATCCATCCATCCATCCATCAATCAATCAATTAACCAGTCAATCCATCCATCTATAAATCCATCCATCAATCCATCAGTTCATCCATCCATCCATCCATCCATCCATCTATCAATCAATTAACCAGTCAATCCATCCATCCATCTATAAATCCATCCATCCATCAATCAGTCCATCCATCCATCAATCAGTCCATCCATCCATCCATGCATTCTTAAGAAGTTTTCCTTTGCCACAGTTTGGATTGGCTCTCTCATTAGCGCTTTCTCTGTAAAGCCGCCGTGGGACCATTTGTATTGTGAAAAGCGCTATGCAAATAAACATGAATGGAATGAATTATTTGCAATTCTTTCCTGAATAAATCGATGATCCTGGAGAGACTGTTTGGCTATTTAGGATTGATTATTGTACTCGGGGAGAGATTCAGGATCAGGGATGGGTAAATTATACACCACTAGCGTTGACTGTTGTGCAATAATAATTTTTACTTGGCACTACAAAGGCTATGATTCATTTACAGACCTTGAGCAAATGCTGAATCAACAACACTTGCATTTCCCTGAAGCCGTCTATCCTTTACTCACAAACGAACGTCACACTGTAGACCAGAAGCCATTCATTTCCAAAGGCGAGTCCTGCAAAGTCACAGGTGTGAGTCTGTAGAATGCAGTTGTCACTCCCGTAATTATCTAAACTGAATGTGAATGTAACCGTATTAAGGACTCAAATCCAGGACTGATTCTATTGCTGTGTGGCAGCTTTCTTAAGGGATTTCCAGATAACATGAAGAGTGAATGTGCATTTTCATTCATCACGTCTCCTTCACTCGTTCCCCTATTCTTCTCATCTGTGTTGGGCTTGTTTGCATCAGTGTGTGCATGTGTCTGTGACGCAGCAATACATGCAGTGTTGTAAATGTAACTGGCTGGTGGAAGTATTAATATGCATTCTAAAAATCTAATAATAAAGAATTATTTGCTGTATTTTTTAAGTGCAATTTAAATAGGCCTACCGTGTTTATTCATTATCGTGAGATATATTGTATGTCTAATAGCAATATGTAATAATGTGATTTAAGGACCACATCCACCAAAAAAATGTATATGTCTAATAGATGTCACTGACATTTGAAATATGTCTAGATGTCACTGACTTCATGCATATCTCAACTTTTTGACATTCTCACTGCTTGCTTTGCGGTGCTATGATGGTTTATGTTATCGAGGTTCAGGTCGGTGAAACACTACCTGAGTGTATGTGACCCTTGACCTTTTGTTATTCTCAGCCGCCCACCTTTCTGCAGCTTTGCCCTCGCCAGCATCCATCAATAATTCAGGCTTCACATTAATTACACAATCGCTCTGCAGGGTTCTGCTCTCCACATGTGGTACAGGCTTCCAGTCATCCATCACCCCTTTCAACCCACTCACATAAAGCTCACATTTCTCCTGAAGTCCAGACAACGGGAAAAAGCAATTCTTTCATTTCTGCGGGTCTCCTGGCAGGTGTTTGTTTGTGCGAGCATGCATTAGAATGCAATCTGAACTGTCGCGATGTTGACGTGCTCGCCAGCTGTCAGAGGAATTCAGTTAAGACATCACAGGAACGGGGCGGGTGAGAATGATTAAAATTGTCAATAGCGAGCACAGTTATGAAATGCCACGGCAATATCAGCCTCCTATGCATCACAAGACAAATGGCTTTCATCTTAGAGCCACTGCGGCCCCTGATTGAATCAGCAAAATTTCAAAGGAATTATCCCGTTAATAATATTTCACCTGTTTCATATCCACTCCTATAAGGGCGACAATCCAAAATTTGCTCATCAACTTTAGATCACACTGAAAACTGTAATTAGCTCCCAGCAGCATAACTGCCTCACATATGAAATATCTCTTCTGTGTCTGTATCTACAGTAACTCTATCTATCCACCCATCTTTCTAGCTATCTAGCGACAAACCACATTTAGCCTTTAAATGTTCAATACTGTATGTTTTCAAACATCCGTTTTTATTTCCCATCACTCCGAGTGATTCGATGATCTTTACTGCAATACATTGTCAATGATTATTTTATTGTATTTCTATTTTTTTAAATGCATTACAGTAATACAAAATGAAAAATGGTTATGTCCTTAATTGGTACGAAATTATTTTTCACTAATATTATTAGGGGGGATTGGTTGTTGTCATTACAAGTGACTCAAATTAAATCAAAAATAGGAAAACCTGCTCACTCCCATTTATCCACAAAAATATAATTGATATTTTTTATTAGTTAATATGTGCAAATGAAAGTGCTCTGTACAGAGAGGACACGTTTCAGTTCCAGTGAACTTCTTCGGTCTTACGATTACTGTAACACAAGCAATATTTTTGCTTTACTAAAAAACAAAACATGCTATCAACACAAATCATTTAATCTAGACTGCAATCCACATGATCCAAACGAGTCGGCACAGTCACCATCATCATCATAAAGAGCGAAATAAGTTCAGTTATAGTAAACTAGACCAATTAAAATTAAAGCTGCAAGCAGCATTTATCGGGGTTTAAGGTCTTTAAGCACATAAGCATTCAAATACATTACGTTTTATTTAGCAAGCATGTTACCACTGACATCATAGATGGAAAAGACCATTTACAGCCAATACAGGCAATTTACCATAAGAAATATTTGGTTTTAAAGCTTTTTTAAGGGGAGACACCCCAGGTGAATAGAAAAAAAAAAAAAAAAACTAATAGATATCAGCATGAAACTTGCCCAGTTGATTACTGACATTAAGTCAAATATCTTTTGTATTACAAGTTTTTAGAATATTTATGTTTAAATATGCAAATTAGGTATTATCTCGTTAAAAATGCACTAATTTACATATATTTCCAGAAGAGAAATCTGAACATTGGATAAAGCCAGATTCAAAATTCTTGTTTCATTTTGTTGACATATTAGAGTCAAAGGTTTTTACAGAGGGGATTTTGGATATCTCTTTTTATCACTCCATTAATCAGAAAAAAACTGTCAACAGTCAACAAAAATCCAGTTTCGCCCCGTTTTTAGGTATAAAATGTTGTATAAATCAGAATCTGAACGATATATGAA
This sequence comes from Rutilus rutilus, assembly GCF_951802725.1. NCBI lineage: Eukaryota > Metazoa > Chordata > Actinopteri > Cypriniformes > Leuciscidae > Rutilus > Rutilus rutilus. The sequence continues at coordinate 2,415,153 of NC_140221.1, forward strand.
CAAACCCCTCTGTAAAAACCTTAAGAATATAGATAGGAATACAACTGGAAAGTTTGGTTTATGTGCTGCTGAAGTGGAGGTTTCTGGCTCAGAGTATGAGAAAAAAAAAACATTTTGAGAAAACGGCCTTAAAGGTTTGTGTTGTAAAAATTCATACTTTTTTAGTGGAAACAACTATTTACAGACAAAATATCTTATCAAATCATTAGCAATCAACAATACAAACCACCTAAAACACATCAAAACTTATAGAAGCAAGAACCCCAGTGAAAAACAGTAAAAAACACACTCTGGAAATGTAAAAGTTCAACATTTGTTTGATAATTATTGATCTAGAGAGTCCAGAGAATTGTACCGCACTGGTTTGGTTCCGATCGGGCTAAAGACCTAGGACTAGTATGCTAAAGTAGGTTTCACGAGTTCACACTTGCATCAAATTAAACAGAGTAAAGATGATGGTATTTGGCGTGCTGTCGGGGGGAGGGATCCCAGATGGGAATTGTTTGCCCGAACCCAGAGTATTCCCCGCGGTTGTTGTAAGAGTAGTCAGGACTAGAAGTGAGGAGAGGGGTTGGTGTATATATATATATACCTCTTAATTTGTTGATTGGGTTGATTAAATGAATGTGCTCCACAGGTCTTTAATTAGCTTTGATTTTCTGAACGTGCTCCTCCCGAACTTTGTTAATAAAACATCATGTAGTGAATGATGGGTGAATAGTAGTTTAGTGATCTACTAAATTAAATGGTTTGCATGGTTTTATGAGATTCGCCCTTGTAGTTCATGTGAAATATTATATTGATCAACAACAAGATCAGTCATCATGTGTGGATCTGTGTTTCATGAACACAGAATCATGTTGGAATGAGCTGTAACCGCTTGTTAAGGCTGGTGTCCAGGCGCAGCTGTAATGCTGTGTGTGTGTGTGTGTCTGCAGAGCTTGTTAGGGTGACATGTAATGCGAGAAGGCAGGCTGTGGGCGATGCCAATGCCCTTGCCATGGGAAATCATGCTCAGTCTTGTTAGGGGAAGTTTGGAGGCTTTGTCCTGTGAGAACTGCTAATAATCCCGGTTGTGGACGTCCACCTGCTCTACAGAGACAGCCAGAGACACGCTCATTATTAACGCATATGTTCCACTGTGGGACGCCGTTGCATGTGCACGCCGTCAGCGTTTTCACAGATTCGCGTTTTTGAAGTTTACACGGAGATGATAATGTTTACACCTTGGAAACAATTTCAAGGTTTGCGTTCTCGAGCCGCCAGGCACTGTTGTTGTGCGGATGAGCGGGCCGGAGCGCGTTAAAGCAACACTAAAGATTATTTTGTACCTCAAAATAATGTTTCCAAAATCATTTCAGTGGTTCATCAAGTCGTAACATGGTGAAAGGCACTTCTGCATTCATTTGCGGCCCTAAATCTGCTATAACCGCACTATGCAAGTTTGCCAGATCGGGTCGCGTTTCTGTAGTTCTAATGAGACATAAGAAAACTACAAATTTGACTTGCTTTATGGCAAGCGTTACTATAGTCATTGTTTTGTTTTTCTTTGTTTCTGATGGCCCAATACATCATACTTTCATAAAATCATGCATCATACTCTACCTTGTCTGTGGACATCGTTCATTCCAAAGCCGGTGCTGGATAAACAGCGAGCGTGTGACAGTAGGCTGAATTATTTATGACAACAGTAATGGACAATTCCGCTTCCAACCTGTAGGGGGACCGAAGAGGAGACGTGTTTTAAAGGAGAACTCCGGTCAATTTTAACATTGAGCTCATTTTTTTGTACATTTGGAGTGCTGTCAATACAGAGAACAACGACAAAAATCGGTGTTGCCTACACCGAGTTATTCTATTTTTAAAATTTGCACCCTGTTGACTTCAATGGGGCAAGTAGTAAGCCTGCTTTTTAGCCTCTTAACATCCTTTAAGTGTCATTACAAGTGCACAGAAAATGTGAGTGATTCCTTCCGAGTGAACACGGGTGAATCTGACTGCAGTAGATGTTAGAGATATTAATAAAAATGAAGTTAATTCAGCCAGCGCTCATACCTTTGTTTACATCCTGTTTTCGGTGGAAGGCCATAGTAATCGATTGTCGAGTTCACGCGCATAGGTTTAGTTACCTATGATCACGCGCGTGAACTCGACAATCGACTACTGTGGACTTTGACCGAAAACAGGAAGTAAATACAGGTATGTGCGCTGGCTGAATTAACTTCATTTTTATTAATATCTCTAACATCTACTGCAGTCAGATCCACTCGTGTTCACTCAGAAGGAATCACTCACATTTTCTGTGCACTTGTAATGACACTTAAAGGATGTTAAGAGGCTAAAAAGCAGGCTTACTACTTGCCCCATTGAAGTCAACAGGGTGCAAATTTTAAAAATAGAATAACTCGGTGTAGGCAACACCGATTTTTGTCGTTGTTCTCTGTATTGACAGCACTCCAAATGTACAAAAAAATGAGCTCAATGTTAAAATTGACCGGAGTTCTCCTTTAAGGGTTCTCTGTTTTCACGGTGTCGTGTTAGCGGCCCCTAAGTTAATAACTAATGATCTTTGCAACGGAAGTGAATCAATCAAAACTAACATTAGCTGGATGATAACTTTTCTAGAGCTGCTGTAAAGCCAATAAATCTCTGTTACTGTAATTTCCTATTATCTCTGTAAAGCTGCTTTGAAACAATCTATATAGTTAAAAGCGCTGTATAAATGAAGGAGACTTGACTTGACTTGACTGTGGGCAGATGAAGCCGCACGTGAACAGACACATGCATGTGTGAAACTTCAAAAGCATTCCTTCATCAAACTACAGTAAAATCATTTGTCCATGAATCTCATGAAAACTCTAATATGTAATAATGATTGGTGAAACATTCATGCATTTAAGGGTTTATGCATGACATGACCTTAAATCATGCATAACATGAACTAACAATGAGAAATATTTGATTGCACTTTAATTTAAGGTGACGTAGTCACACTCAGATAAGTACTGAATAATATTAATGAACTACATGTACTATAGAGTTACAGTTAGGGTTAGGGTTTGGTTTAGTGTAATTTACTTGTAATTATGAATTAATACTATAGTAAGTACATGTAGTAACGTGTAACTACATCACCTTAAGGTGTTACCCAATATTTTCTTACAGCATTTAAAATTTGTTAATATCAGATAATAAAAATGTTTGTTAGTTTAGAGTGTATTAAGTATTGTTAACTTTTATTGTTAACTAGTGAAATCGTATTGCAAAGTGTTACCCTTATTATTCGTAATAATGATTCTACTTAGATAATGCAATACACAATTTTTCACAGATTTCTTTTTAATTAGCATACATTTAAGGCACATTGTAAAAAATGTATATATATATTTCAAAGTTGTAAATAAAACAGATTATTTCAGACCATTTCAGTCTTTCTATTTTAAAAGTTCATGTTTAATTTAAAAATGTGTTACTTGTCATGTTTATGTAATTACTATAATAATTAATTATTATTAGCAATTTCTAAAAAAATATATAATTTATTTTTCAGTGCAGTTGCTGTATGACAATTCCAAAAGCTTTCTGTTTGTTTCTCTTATTTAGAGATATTTAGATATTTCTTGCAAACTTCTTTTTACTGTTTCTCTATTTTACTGTTTAACGTTCCAATTTGCAGCTTTTTGTGGTTTAGAAACAGCCAGTATATGAAGAATCCACCTGACTGACATGTAAAACATTCAGCCACGGTTTTGTTTTTGCGTTTTGTTTCTCCACTGAGACTAATCTGTCTCTATTCATGCTGTTTTTGTGTGAGCAGAGAATCAGCAGATGTATTGGACGGCTCTGGAAGCATATCTTTTATCGTTCACAAGCCGGTGTCATTCAACATGTGTCTGATCAGCAGACATTTATATGTTACATGACCTCAGGTTAACCTCCAATTAATTTCTTTGCTGCTTATGTTGTAGTGCCTTTGTCTAAGTTCACAGAAAATACTGTCATTAATAAGAAACATGAGACTTTTGCTCGAGGTGCTATTGAAATAAAGAGCACTCACCAGGAATGTGAATCTCAGCATGCATTGAATCGAAAAGCATTCAGTCGGCTGTTACTTGCAAGGTTTTGAATGAGACTAATTCAAGGACACAGTATGAGTCACAATGCTGAATCTCTACTAACAACTGAAACACAATTGGTTGGCAAATTGATTTAATTGTTCTTTTTTTTTTCTTTTCTTTTTTTTTGAGGTCCATAGATCCATTGATCCATTGTTGTCCAAGATGATTTTCCCAGAGATGGGACAATTTCATTCTATTCTATTCTATTCTATTCTATTCTATTCTATTCTATTCTATTCTATTCTATTCTATTCTATTCTATTCTATTCTATTCTATTCTATTCTATTCATTCCATTCCATTCAATTCCATTCCATTCCATTCCATTCTATGATTAACATTCCAGTGTTCTGGGTGGCTGCTGACCCAAGTCATAAACCAAAGAGCCACATAACTCAAGTAATAGATTAATTTATTAAATCTGTACCAAAACAAAATTATACAAAAAATCTGTGCTGCTCAAGAATAAATTGAGCCTTTAATTACATCAAATGCCTGACAACTGCGTCTATAAAAGCATATAAAATGGTGTAATAATATTTAATATTTTCCTCATAATAAGTAAGCCTAATCATTTCATTAAAGTAAATTAGTTGCAAGCATGTTATACTTAGATTTGTGATTAAAATAATGTTATTTTTACTAAATATTTTCAGTTGAATTGTTTAAAAACAATTGAAGCCAATTAATATCGCATTGCTGAGATTTGTAGCTCCCATTGTGCTTTGCATGTGAGTAGAAGAGCATGTTTTTCCATAACTGCAGAAGGTTATGCTTTATTCCGATAGACATTCTACTAACCATAAGTAACAAATAAGTTTGCAACTACATATTAACTAACTCTCATTAGAATATTAGTAGGGTTTGGGTTAGTAGAATAAGTTGACATAGTTGCAAAGTTACTTTTAATCAGTAGAATATCTGTTGAGGAGCATCAAAATAAAGTGTTATCAGACATTAAACAGACACTCAATACTCTAATGAGAGTTAGTTGACATGTACTGTAGTTGAACAATACATTACTCATAGTTAGTACAATGTCTGAAGTGGACAATCAAATAAAAGTGTAACCTTATATAATATACGATAAGCCAAAAGTCAAGTCAAGTCACCTTCATTTATACAGCGCTTTTTACAATACAGATTGTTTCATAACAGGAAAATAATGCAACAAAGTTTGTTTCGGCTGTACAAAGGCACAACAACATGCCTGCATCTGTGTAGTTTTACTTTGTGTTGAGTTGTATGATCAATTTCTTCTACTTTACAGAGTTTGTAAATGAAACTGACAGTTGGATTTATGTATTTGTTGTTATAATGTGTGATTGTCACAATCACAAAACCGTAGATCACTGCAGATGTTTGTCAGATGTCATGGCAACAACAAAGCACAAACTCTCTCTGTGACCTTGCGCTTTCAGCTCCATCCTCACTGAAAAATAGAGATGGATCGGAACAAATTACATGTCTGTGTCAGTCACAAAACAGACAGGTTTCGAGTGTGTCCTGCTCCTGATTCTGGCCGTCAGCTGAAGCTTTGAATGTTTGTCCTCATGTTGAAGACACTTATTTTTTCATTGCATATTTTACATTGTGTAATTCGTATTTATTTATAGGTTCGTACTGCAAATGTTCACATCCTACTTTTTTTTTTTTTATGTCTGAGAATACACTCATTACAGTAGAAACAGTAATATTGTGCAATTATATATATATATTATCTATTTTAATGGCAAAGCTGAATTTTCAGCATCATTACTCCAGTCTTCAGTGTCACATGATCCTTCAGAAATCATTTGAATATGATGATTTTCTACTCAAGAGACATTTATGATTATTATCACTGTTGAAAACTGATTAATATTCCTTTGATCAAAGCTGAATTTTCAGCATCATTACTCCAGTCTTCAGTGTCACATGATCCTTCAGAAATCATATGCTGAAAAAAATCTTCTTTTGGACATTCTATTAATCAAATAATTGTGAGGGAAAGAAATGCATCACAATTTCCACAAAAATATGAAGCAACTGAATTCAACATTGATAATAATGTTTCTTGAGCAGCAAATGATCATATCAGAAGGATCATGTGACTCTGAAGACTGGAGTAATGATGCTGAAAATCCAGCTTTGATCACAGGAATAAATTACACTTTACTATATATTCACATAGAAAACAATAATAATATTGTACTATTTTTTCTGTATTTGTGATCAAATAAACGCAACGTTGGTGAGCAGTCTACATGTGCAATCTGTTCTTAGATTGACATTGTACTTAAAGATGATAAACTTTACATGAAATGAAATGTTGTGTTTATGTCCTGTGTTTGCCCTGTAGGGAGGAGGGCATCATGTCCACATATTTCGAGACGGTGGACGATCTGCTTGCGTCGTTCGGTCCAGTGAGGGATTGTTCCAAAGACAACGGAGGATGCCGGAAAAACTTCAAATGTGTTTCAGACAGAAGGATGGACTCTACAGGCTGCATGGTGAGTTGCCATGGTGACCACAGATCATCCACTGGAACATCAGTGTAATAATCGGTCAGGGGTGTGTGTCCCGTACAACGACGTAACTCGCTGCTTCACTATAGGGCTGTCACTTTTGTGATTTTTTTTATTTTATTTTTGACATGTAAGTGTTCATTGAATCGATTGTAAAATCGATTTTCCATGTCTAAAGACGTTTCCATTTTAAACGCCAAATACAGGCAAATCCACGGACGACTCTCAGTGATGAACCCAAACGCAGACAGTATGCAATTAACAAGGTTTATTAATGACTGGAAAAACGGGGAAAACAAAACCCACGAGGGGGCAAACAATACTGGTAGGGAAAATAAAGACTAACAACACTAGACTAAGACTAGACAGTTAACTAGACTATAAACTCACAGCAGATACAAAACTAAACAGCTCTTTGACAAAACTCTTAACAGAATACTCATAGGGATGATTACAAAATGAACCAGCACAAGATAGCAAACACAAGGGGATTCAATAGGGGAGAAAATGATAAGGACAACAGGTGATACTAATGAAACAATGATGACTAACGAGGAGAACAAGGGGGCGGGGTTAAGTGACAAGACAACACTTGCACACAAAACATGGGTCTGTCATGATCCTGCCTCAAGACTAGAGAAAATCAAGGACACGAGGGCAGAATCATGACACAACTAACAGGCATTAGGACGAACGTAAAGAGGACGCTTGAGACGCACAAGTCAGCAATATTCCTGATGATTTATTGGCGTGAGGTTTCGTGCACAATGACAAACAGGAGTGCAACATTCTCAAAAAACAATAAGCAGAGTGGACTGAGAAACATCACTGCCGGCTTCAACATGACTGTGTTTACGGTTAGAAATGTCAAAAGATTTGCCTACGTTGGCAATTTGTAGACCGTAGCCCGAATCTGTATCTGTATGCATGAGACTGTCTGCATACCGGCAGAATTCACATTTTTGTAGTAAAAAGAGAGACATTATGGAGACGTATAATTTATGCTGTTATGTGTGTGTGTGTCAGAGCCTGCAGTTGCTGTGTGGCGGGTGTATCGTGACGAGCCGGACGCGCTCCAAGAAGGCCGTTAAAATCTTGTGTTGATTGGTCCGATCGATTGTGCTGTCGATTTTCGAACGTAAAGTGGCAGCCCTACTTCACTACCACAGTACGATCTATCGTTGAAGAAATCAACTAGCAGGTCACGACTGTTTCACGAAGCAAAGCGGTCGTTCAACCATGTTTGTTCATAACGTCACAACGGCACGTGGTGGAGAAATAACTTTCTTTAATAAATCTGTTTGAGATCGAATTAACGCTAGATGTTTATACATCTGAGGACTATTTCTCATTTTTCTCAGTTATTTTGCTTTATTTCCAGATTCAATCATAGGCTCGTTCTTACACACTAGAGCTCGTTCACACATGCGCACTCTTCAAAAACGACGCTTTAAATCTCTTGACAAACTAAAAGACATAAATGACATTTGTATGTATTCTACATAAAATGTATAGATTGTACTGAATTGCTTGTTTGGCTCAAGATAAGGATTTATTGAGTCCACATGTCATGCAAACTAGAAACTCTGCTTGTAACCACAGGTCGAGATCTGTCGCTCCAAACTCTGCGATGCTGTTTGTGAATGTTCGTTAGACGATGGTTTCGGGAAACACCGACTCGTTGAACTGCTGATAACGACGGAACTTGCGAACATAGTTGGCTAACAATGCTTTTGGGAAACACACCCCTGTTATATTGGTGCGTTCAAGTCATCTCATATAGATCGTATTTACGAGTTGAACGCACATGAACACAATGTCGTAAATACCAGTGGGGAGCTCGGGATTTTCTTTAAGCCACGATCTTTACGAGTTGTGGGCGTGTCAGTGAGAAACATGGCGGAATACCACAATACGTCAAGCCAGTGATCTTGTCAGGCTTTTCTATTTACAGCGCAGTAAGCTAATACATCCTGCACAGGATATGATGGCATTATAATATAGCAATGCAACATGTAACAATAAAGTTGGCAGTGGCTTCATAAATTAATTTAAAACATAAAAAAACAAAGTACACCGGATACACATTTCTTTGTTCTTCATTTTCAAGAGTTTAAGAACCTTACTGTATTTTTGTGTAATTAATTAAAAGAAAGTACTCCGCCATCTTACTCGCGCCTGCCGTCGTAAACACGACTTCCCACCTCGTACGTACGAACTTCCCAGGAGGACTTGAACGCACCATATGACTGACTGCCGTCAAGAGTGTGTGTTGTTGCTGCTCTCGAGCTTTCATTCGAGGAGAACAGCGAATACGTCTCATTACAGGCGGATAAGTTTGTCTCGTGTTACATGTGCAGATTAAAAGGAAGGGAAATGAGAACAAGGAAATGCAGTTAATGGCTTTTTTGGGAGACGAGCTCTACTCATAAAGCAAGGAAATTGATGAGCTCACCGCTCTCTGAGCTGATGGATGAATCAATCATGTACAGCAGGATGGGCTTTAATCACTCACACTTTTATTAGGAATAAAAGTCTGACACTGATTTTGCAATCTGATCAGTCGCAGTGCTTTAAAAGAATAGTTCAGCCAAAAATGAAAATGCTCTTGTCTTTCACTCGTTCCAAACCCATTTCCTCCGTGCAACACAAAAGGTCACATTTTGAGGAATGTCCTAATCACTCTTTTCTTTTGTAATGAAACAAGTCTGTCAAGCGTCAATTTTGACATAAAAAATGGTTCTCGTGACTTCATTTTTGAAATATGCTTAATTGCATTGCATGTACACTAGTAGTGTGCTTTGAATTTTAAAAGTATTAATACTGTACTTGCAGATAATATACTATTATTGAAATAAAAAGCCACTTAAGTGTACTTAAAGAGAATGCACTTTCTTAACACACTGAAGTACACTTTTAGGTAATGTAGCCTACAGTAAGATTGGTCTCCATTGTTAGACAGTATAAAAGTGTGCACACTTTTGTGCATTTCCTTTTAACATGGCGTTTTAACATGAGTGCATGAATGCTGCAGGTATAAAAGGGTATAAAGCCTTGATTGTAACTCGACACCCTTGCCTAATTTAGTATATGTGGATCTATGAATATGCAAATGAGCCCCGCCTCCACTCACTCACTCAGCTCAGAGATCCACTGGTTGACGATCACACGTTGATCTGATTGGTTACAAGGTAGTTTGTGACGTCAGAAACACCAGCGATTTCAAAGCGTGTGTTTGAGACTGTCTTTGGTTCACTGCAGTTTTAAGGAGGAAATACTCAGCAATGGTGTCGACTTATGAATTTACACATGCTTTGTCTTAAAGCAGATTAAACACACCACATAGACACAGCATAAAGATATAAACAACATTAAAAGCTTAATTTTCACCACAAGGGGAATTTAAAGTATTGATGTCTTTTGCCTCATGCATATCACAAATGTGTTCAAATTTTATGACAACATTCAAATAATGTTTTTACAATTCCCTTGTACTGTAGTTTGGTCTAGCTTAAATGCATCTATAAAAATCTTCATACACATCCAGCACCTGTAAGTGTATAACTATGATCTTAAGCTTGACACTCGGGTACAGCGATACAACTTCCTTCTAACTGCTGGCTGGAGTGGATTCATTTCTGGATCTCTTGACCCGGGCCGAGGTCATGATGCCACTCTGGCTTGTGTTTTACTCTCTTCAGCTTCAGTGACATCGAGAACTTTCAGAGCTTTACCTTCCTCTGCCACTGCTCCACACTCTCGGTAATAGAGGTGAAGTGAACCCTTAAAAGGATTAAGCAGCGATTGCTGCAAATGCCCTAAAAGTGCAGTGCTGATTGTTTTAGGACAGGCGGTGTTTTTATAAGACAGACCGCATTCAATGCTTGGCAAGATTACAAATGATGTCACTTTCTTTACAAATGCTCTTGACTTGCAAAAACTCTGTAATGACGACCCAGACCGTCCCTTCACTCTTCTCAGATAGTTGCTGCTTAATACGAACGTTTGCTCTGAGAAAGAGATGTGACATTAATGAGCAGGTACTGATTTAAAAAAAAAAAAAAAATCTTTCTCTTACACATCAATCAAAGGCAGACTAAACATCACCTGGACAGTTGTTGGTTTTTTCCCACCAAGAAAATAGTGGGGACTTTGAGCCATAGACTCCTCTGCAAAAAAAATGTTAATAATAAAAATAAAATAAAAAACAAGTCAAAGCACATGCACCATAAAAATCAGTGGCATGCAAGCGTGATTAATAATAAATATTTTAGTAGTGAAATGGCACAGTCATTAAAAAGAAAAATTAAACATGCGCTTCATTGTTGCTGATGGCAAGTATAATTAAGTGTTTCTTAATTTCCAAACATATCCTGGGGAAAAAGAAGTATATTTTGCATTTGTTTAAAATAATACTTATTACTAAAAGAATACTGTAAAAAAATAAACTTGAGTGCAAACTGAATGTAATGTTTTCAGGCACTTAACTGAATGCTATTTACAATTAAATAAAAATGCATATTATACATTGAATAATAAACATTATAGTTTAATGCAATTAATTGAACTTAAGTGAGTAAACTTTTGAATTCATAATTACTTTGAAATATGGTTGAAGTAGAATGTAATGACAAGCATTTATGGTTAACTAACATATATACTTCTATTGAATTTTTATTTAAATTGATTTGTAATTATATATTTGTAATGATGCAATTTAGTACATTTATATTTTAACTTTACATCACTATGTTTGTCAACACATCAAGCGTACTTTAAAACCTGACACAGATTATTAAAACATAACGATTCAAAATGTACTTTAAAGTAAAATGTTTCATTTGACATTAATAAAAGTGTGAAAATGAAGCTTTTTGAATGAAATTTTTAAGTTGCAGTGTGAAAATGTTGGTTATATTAATATGTTAGCAAAATGCAATGATGCTGATGCAGTTCGCAGAGGCCCTGGTGATACTTCCAGCAAAGTTTCATGTTGTGTCGAGCCTTCTTAGTGTTTTAAAAATAGTGATTTCTGATGCTATCATAGTCGTGCCCCAAGCACTCCCATTCACAAGACAATTTGACCGAAAACGAAAATACGGTCAAACTTAAAAGTGCCGTTTCCATTCTAATTATTTTAAACAAAAGTTTGCCTCGGATAGATTAACAAAAAGATCCTACGTTGCATTTTGGTGAGAGTTACCCTTTAAAGGGAAAATACACCCCAAAATGTTTTACTTAACATCAACCCAAATCATTTTCTTTCTTCAATAGTGGTTTTCAAAAGTGCATTATTTGTATTTCTAGATCACTCCAAAAGCTCAAAGAACAAACCTGAAAGACAAAGAAAGATTAGTGGTCTTACACTGAACAAGCGAGTATAATCTCATCTTGAACCACAACGTCAGTTCTTGTGACTAAACAAGTCCTTGTGATGACATGTCAAAAGAAGTGTTTAAACACAAAACATATTAATATAGAACTGTTCCGTCCTCTGGAGAGAAGCAGGGCATGAATGATGATGATGATTCATGTTTGATAATCTTCTCCAGCAGTGGGCGTCCACAGACGAGAGCTGGCTCTATAACAACATGATGTTTGGGAGAGCTTTATTACACTTTCTGTGTAGCCACTGACAATTTTCAACAAGTGCATACTGCTCCGAGAACATAATTTGAACGGTGAAATCCATTATTTATTTTGGAAGGAAAGTTTTCAGCGAGGACCTCTCAGAAATGAAATATACATGAAGAACAACTAATAAGATTGTCCGAGTTTATTCCAGGCTGAGTTGTGAAGGCCGAGCTCTTGCCAGTGGGTGATCTTATTAAAATGTTCTACCAGGAAAAGGCCTCTTTCCAATAGCTAACAATTTCTCCGTCTGATTCATTTATTACTTTTTTTTTGTCCCTTGTTGCCTGAAAACAGATGAAAAATAGGCTTCTCAACCTCTTTCTGTGATTCTTTGAAACGAGTGCAAACGAGCGATTTGTTCATCCTGTGGATGAGAAAGACATTCGGTCTTCTCCATCATGTTCAGTTTTTCACCTCACTGAGCCAAAAGCCTTTTACGCACTTTCCTTTAACTCCGGCTAATGCATTCCTTTCAAAACGCTCTCCGTCCACACTAACATTTTCAAGCGTTTTCCAAAAGTTTCTCTTCCACGCTGAAACATGCGTAAAACCTCATAAAAGCTCACTAAGATGACACAGACTGAACAGACATCATACAGTTCTCATGCTATTATTCTGGCAGGATCATTTCGTTAGGAAAATATCTCCGCATTCACTGATGCGTCCACGTCGCTCTCACTCAACCTTATATGTTTGGTCGAAAACTTAAGTAATGATTCTGAAAATTCAGCTTTGATAACATAAATATTGCAAGAGAAAACTGTTATTTTAATTTGTAATAATATTTCACAGTATTACTGTTTTATGTTTGATCAAATAAACACAGCCTTGGTGAGCATACTAGACTTTTTATTTTTATTTTTATTTTTTTATTATTATTGGCAACGATTAATTGTGATTAATCACATCTAAAATAAAAGGCTGTATTTACATAATGTTTGTGTACTGTGTATAATTATTTTGTATGTATAAATACACACATATGCATGTATATATTTAAGAATTTTTTTTTTATTTATGTATACAATATTTATATTTATATATAATATAATATAAATTAAATATACATATACAGTATATAAATGCAAATAATTCTTAAACATATACATGCATTTGTGTGTATTTATATATACAAAATATATTATGTAAACTTTTATTTTGAATGTGATTAATCGTTTCCCAGCACTATTATTTAGCCATTTTCTCAAACTCATCCAGTCTGGAATCTGTAAATCTCCTGCCCAGTCTCATGCAATGTGGCAATGAGTTCATTTGAACAGTTTAAAGGTGCTCTAAGCGATGTCACGCGTATTTTAGGCCAAACATTTTTTTGTCACATCCAGCAAACATCTCCTCACTATCCGCTAGCTGCCTGTCCCCTGAACACACTGTAAAGAAACCACGGTCTCTGTAGACAGCCCAGGCCCCACAAACGGCAACAAAAACAAACTGGCCCAGCCTGGACCACGAAACATAACAAACAGTGTTCCAGCCAATCACCGACAAGAATGATTTGGGGGTGGGGGTTGGGGGGTTAGTGCGCGTGCACATGAAGGGGGGTGTGGGGGGTGGAGGAGAGAGAAACATGAAGAGGGAAGTTAGCGAGAGGAGAGATGTCCTAGACAACGACTAACGTTAAAATTGTATATTCTTGAGAATTTTGATATGGCCGACACACGACCAAAGAGACGACGTTCCGATGAACAAAGAATAGGGAAAAGGAGAAGGAACGCGAAGTCCCGAATTTACATCGGAAAAGCGTTCAAAAGGTGGCGAGAACTCCGCCGGCAGAAGGGCTTCCAATCCCACATTCAGGAGGCTCTGTTTCTGCCGGACAGGTGTTTAAATCCAGTCTGTTTTTTCTAAATGGTTCATGACTGTTTCAGGAAGCACGGAAGGGAGGGGGAGGGGACGGGATGAGGAGGAGGGAGGGACGAGCTAGCCTCCGTTTTGTTTGACAATACTTCGAGCGTCAACAAGAAGTGACGTCCCCCAACATCGCTTAGAGAACCTTTAACAGTTCGACAGCAGTGTGACGTCACACTAAACACTTCTCATGTTACTCTAGAACTGCTACTGCGGAAGTGTGGCTACTAGACAGGAAAATACTGTAAATATCACGCTAGATTTTAGCCTGAGGCATTTTTTCCCCCACTTTGTTAGACCCTTAGGGGTTTGTGTGTGCGTGTGTTGTGTTTTCTATGTTTAAAAAGTCCACGCTGGGTTGATTTTCATCAAATTCCTTTGTAAAGCATTAAGAAGGCACATTTATTCACACGCAGGGACCTTTTTCTTCCGTGTGTCGGTCCTGTTTAGTTTTTTAGAAGGCATGTATTCTTTCAAGTGTCTTTATCTCTCTCTGCTGCAAATGAAACAGCTTGCGTCTTCGTCATTTGAATTTCCTCCCTGGAGTTCAAGCCAGGTGTGTCCAAACCATTACACTGAGGCGACGGCTCCCTCCCGGGCCATTAGCATAGAGAGAGAGAAGATGCCTCCAGACCTGTGAAGAGGTGACCGAGAGACGGATGAATGATGAGCGGAACAGACGGAGTGGACATGGAAGAAACGTGAAACGAGATGAAGAGCAAGAAGAAAGGACGTATGCTGATTGAGAGCAGAACATAATGAGACGACAGAGAGCAACACACACGTGGAATCGGTATTGTGGAGGACTTTTTGTACGGAAATAAAAAAGAGCTCACCAACCTAGTGTAAAAATCATCATTGGCATGTTATTGGAGTTAGTTAAATGTATAAGGAACAGCAGCATAATGCATGGTTTAAATGATGGTTTGACCCTCAGACTGATGGAAACACACACACACACACACACACACACACACACACACACACACACACCACCTACAGAAGAAAACATGGTAACACACTTTCTATGAAGTCCATGCTTATAATGAATTATAGCCACATTTATACGTATAAGTATTGATATTCTATAAATATATTTATAAAGGCTCATTAAGACCTGCATTATAAAAACAGTTACATTTATAATATTTCTTATAATGCTTTTTAAGAAAAAAAATGCTCATAATCCATTACACACTGATTAGGCCTTTAATGACTAATGTTTGCATTCATGAATGGTAATTGATTTGTTAAATCTATATCTCATCAGCCATATGCATTATTGCTTATAGCAAAAATATTGTTGCAGTGTTTTGCTAGTACGTAACAAAAAAAAAAAAGAAAAAAGAAAGAAATTCAACTGGTTGTATTAATGATTTCTTTTTCTTTTTTTAAGGAATTATTGTTCATTAGTTACATTTACAAGTAAACAATTTCAAATGTATAATGAGCATATCTTCATGATTTCTAAACATTTGCATTAGGAAGATTGCATCCTATGTTTTCACTTTACTTAAAGCCATCAATGAGGCATTTATATAGGTTAGTAACTGTATAATCACTCACATTAAGTATTTATAAGAACACAACATACAACAATATATTCACTTTTTTGACAGAAATAATTCTGAATGACTACAAGGTCATTGCAACTATAATATAATAACATTATAGCAATGCAGGTTGCATCAATACATTCATTAATTCATACATTCAATACATACATCAATACATTCATGGAACCATATGACTGATTATATTAATACTTATAAGAGCTATTATTCATTATAAGCATGGTCTTCATAGAAATTGTTACCGAAAAGATCTGCCACGACTCGCACTTCTTGATTATTTTGATCTCAGTTTATTACCATCATTATAGAGTATCAATAGGCCACCAAGGCAAAAATATGAACATAACATGGCATAACTCAAGATTGAAAAGTGCAACAACTAACACAGTAAAACAGTAAGCCATAATGTGCATGAATTATTCATGCTGTGATGCATGCTGGGAACCAGGCCTGTCTTCAGCACCACAGACATCACAAAATAACAGATTTGTGCAGTGATTGTTCTTGTACAGCTAATTGAGCAGCTGCACATTGGATTATTTCAGTTCCACTCGGAGATTTGTGTCTCCCATCACATCAGGGTTTGTCTGGCTAGTTTTGACCAATAATCCCTTCTGCAATGACTATACAACTCCGTGAGCAAGAAATCTGCTTCTTCAGATCCATTCATAATGTTTTATTTTATTTTATTTTATTTTATTTTATTTTATTTTATTTTATTTTATTTTATTTTATTTTATTTTATTTTATTTTATTTTATTTTATTTTATTTTATTTTATTTTATTTTATTTTATTTTTATTTTTTTTATTTTTTTTATTTTTTTTGGGTGGATGGGGGGTTTGCCATTTGGACTACAGGGAAAAATGTATTCAATAATTATTAATAATATTATGAAAACTATCATTAGTTACACACAGAGACTCAAAGGTCTTCCCTTCAGAAGCCTAAAATCATAGGGCCCTAAACATTTTCTATTTGTTTAACTTTGAATAAATAGATGTTAAATTGTATAAATTTCATAATTTATTTAATTTAATTAGACATGCTTTTTGATTACTTCAATTATTTTTAACCATTAAAAATCCATTCTGGAATGGATCCCTTCCAATAAAAAAATAAATACAACAAATAAATAGAACGGATTTCACAGGGCCATAAAAGTGTTATTCAATAAAAGCACACACTCAATTGTTAGTGTCCTTAATGATATCCTGCAGTCATTCTCTGTATCATAAATTCCTCCTTTTTTGTCCTGTTTTGCTGTTTTGGCACCATCTGATAAGGTCAAGTTGAGATCTGAATGCCAGGAACAAAGAAATTGGCATGTCATGGGCACATTAAACCAATGAAAAGAGGTCTAAACTCACACAATCGGCAGAGCTGTGCACAATGTGAGATATTCCACAAAAGGTTGCCATTTCAATTTCCGCTCCTTTAATAGTTTAATGAATGCGAGAGCCACAGTATTATATGCGGCAGATATCATCTCTAATCTGAGGCGAGGAGCAATGGGGACAAAATAACAAAACGGCTTTTAGAGTCATTTTCCTCCCCATAATCTTTTGTGTCACTTCTGTCCACAAGTCTCTCTCGTCGGCAGGGTTTCGCTCGAACTGCCTTTAATGTTTGCAGAAACGTGTCGGTTTGAGTTTCAATTTTTGATTGGCGTGTAAAGACATGAAGGTGGTTAGATGACAATTTTTGACTCATTCTTTATGTCATTTAAGACGCTTCTTTTGGGAGCAATAGTGCAGAAGCATATTATAAACACAGATCTTTTAACCACTGAGACTGTCTGTAAGTGTGTCTGTGCCACTCTTGAAAAGCTCCAGTCTCCACTGAACCGCGGGTCAAACGTCACTCCAGAACAGCTTTATTAGGTCACGCGTGTAATTCCAGAGATTAATAATGAGGGACACGCATTCATTAAGATGAAGGCAGCCGCTTAAATTGCACAGTGTCTAATTAAAAACCTGGAGGTGATTAGATTGACTAATGAGAGTAAACACAGACTGAGCCACAGAGGTTTCTGTACTCCTTCATTTCTCTCATCTCTGCCTTCTGTTCTGATGGAGATCTCGGCCGCTCGTCTTTTATAGGCGACCATTGAGCGTTTTCCATCAGCGCTTTAGGAATGTGCTGTAAGACATTTTTTTTTTTTGTTCTCTTAATCTCTGTTATTAATGGCGCTCCACGAATAACTCATCGCTTAGACTGATATGGTTCATATAGTGACACTTTTGTTTTACAAGTGGTAAATTGGAACGAACGAACGAACGAACGAACGAGCGAGCGAACGAATGAACACACTAACTAACTAACTAACTAACTAACTAACTAACGGTATTTGTAATACCATGGTTATTATTAATCTATAAGGTATTTTATAACTTGCATTGCTTATTGCAGTCAATGAAAATAAGTTTACAAGATTTCAAATATGAAAAGAGATTGCAATGTATTATCAGATTTGAGACTGAACTGCTAATTTAATTTCTAAGCTTATTTTCTCCAAAGTCAGCTGCATATAAATAATAACACTGATCAGAATAATGGTGCGCTATTTGTTGTTTTATTTTGCTGTTGCTTTTTAAATTTTTTAAATGGTTTGCTGATTAATTGTCATTCTTGCTAATTTATTTGAAAAAATCCCATTATAAAGATAGCAACCACTTCGCTTTTCATCAGGGTGTTATGAGTGATGTGTATAATATGCAATTCAGCGTAGATAGAATGCAATGTCAAACATTAGTCATTGTCTCCATTCTTGCAGTATTTTACAGTGAAAGCAACATTAAATGTGGCAAATTACTTATAGTGTACTGTAAAACAAATGTGCTTTCAGGAAAGCCTCTAATTCAGCAGAAAAATACAGTACAGTAAAACAGCTGGTTGCATTACTGTATGTATTCGTTTTGAAAGCAGGGATGTTAAAATAACTAAAATGAGAGAATATTCTGGTGTTTTGGTGAAAGAAAACATGTATAACCTGAATGAAGGCAACTTTTGAGCTGTGTCATGTTATGAAATGTCATGATTTTGGTGTTTCGGACTCCTCGATTGAAAAATGTAGCACCCATGTGCTTCTGGGAGAATGGTAGAGGTGCCTGCGTATGACCCAAGCATCCATAAACAACACTATGATGAATATTAAATTGCAGACGCAGGACTGATGTAGTCCTATGATCCTATCCAATATGAAGAGTGAGTCTCTCATTTCTTATCATATGCTGTGTTATATGATCCAGTGCACTCGTCGACCCAGTTCCTGTGTGCTGTAAAAATAACTAATACATGATAACACTACACAAATCTCCACATCCCCACTCTAAAAAATAAATAAATAAATGTTGTATAAATGCAATGCTGCTCTTTTATTTCTCACTTGATGTTGTTGTTGCTTTCTTTGAATTCATGCAATCTAAAGCCTTTGGTCTTAGTTCACAGTCTGCGCTGGCTCTCTGGGACCGGCCCTGTGTGCAGAATGAAAGATCTGCCCTGAGAGTGTCTTTGCCATCTTATTTTATAAATATGAATTGATTTATACGATTTGATGATCGTACACAGCACGCCTGGATTCATTTTCAGTGCAGACGAGCAAATAAACTGGTCAAGAACTGCATGAAAGAACGTCTGCGAGGCTTCGGTTATGAGATGATACTCTGTTGTCCTACATTTGAAAGCTTTAAGATGTTTGTGCTTGTGTAAATCAGTTCGAGTGTCACAGTTATGTTCAGTTTGTTTTAGTATGCATGGACTTTTAGTTTGTGTTTAGTAGTTTTCTGTCTTCCTTTGTTCATTTTCCAGCTCCTCCTTTGTTTCCATGTTCATCGTCATTATGGTTCAGCTGTGTTTAATTAATTAGCCTTGTTTCAATGTGTATTTAAAGTCCCCCTGTGGTGAAAATCCAGCTTTTAATGTTGTTTATGTGTCTATGTGGTGTTTTTAATATGCTTAAAGACAAAGCATGTGTAAATTGCTGAGTGTTTTCTCCTTAAAACTGCAGTGAACCAAAGACACGCTTTGAAATCGCTGGTGTTTCTGACGTCACAAACTACCTTGAAACCTATTTAATAAAATTAAAAAAACATAATATAAAAAAAATACTAATATAGTTGTTAAAAATAATAATCACTCATATTACTGTTAGTATTAAAGTAAGCTACTTTAATGTATTGGATTTATGCTTAATAATATTGATAATGATATTTTTTGTAATAATCATTTTTTTCTTTTTTTTTCTTTTTTTTTGTGTGATTTGGGAGTGTAATTTTATTCATGAGATTCATGTCTGCACTACAGATCATTCCTTTCACGGCTTTTCATCCACTCATGTTGGTCTGTAACACTTCAAGAAAATAAATTGTGATGGAAATCCTGCCAGACTACAATTGCCTTTTCAGTGGATCATATTTGTACTCGCTACATTTGTAAGTATATTCATATAAAACATGAGTCATTAATGTCCAAAGCAGCACGCCTGTATAATGTCATCGTCAACAGATGGACTCCATCATATGTTATCTTCGAGCACATTCCCATCTCCCGCAGGACAGATACGAGATATGTAATGAACGTGAAGTGTGTTGAGCGCCTTTGGCCGATGTTGACTGTCATCTTATTCAAATATCTCTTTCATTGACAATCTATCTGTGCATCAGTACCAAAAACACCCTCTCAACAATGATTCTTCCCTATGGGATCTCTCAAGCAAAGATTAAACATCAAGATTTACATAAAACAGAAACTGATCATAAAAAAATAGTGCAACCTTACCTGTGACAGCCTTAGAGGACACACTCACAGTTATCTACGACTTACCGTGCTTTAAGGCCATGATATACTTGATGAACATAATCGGACCTTCTTTTTACCCCTAAGCAAAAAAAAAAAAAAAATCCCAAACATCCAACTTTGCCGTGCAAGTCACCCACACGATTTGTGGACCATGCACTCAAATACCAAACCTGGATTTACAATTTTCAACCAGACGAATGAATGAACCAGTACATTAAAGTAAAGTAAAAACAGTAAAGGTGGGACACGAGCCACATCAAAGAGACTAGAAATGATATGCTTAAAACGGAGGAGTTTTTCCTTTGAGTTTTCCGCGCACAGACGACACCATTGTCATGCGGATCCGCGAAAACGACTAAAAACGCTGTATTCTGCTGTCAGGCCAGTAGATGGCGATGAGACACTATAGACTGAACACGTAATATGCATGTGCATAACATCATCGTCTTCAGAGATTCGTGTTTTTGTTGTTTACACGGAGACCGTTTTAAAAATGTTGCTTTTTCAGGCACCCAAAACGCTGTTGTCGTGTAAATGAACGGCCAAAACGCATCAAAAGTTTTTAGTTGAAAACGGTGTCGTGTAAACAGCCAGTTTGGCATGTAAGGATACTCTAGCAACCACCCTGACAAACTGTCACATTTGGACTATAAAGGCCTCGCTATACTTCAAGCAAAGTTCTTTATCGTTCTTTTGTTCAGGGATAAAGCGATGTTATTGAACATCTGACTCCGCCCACACTGCCGAGAGCGACGGTTGGATGAATATGCAAATATTTGCTGCGTGCTTTCCTCTCAATAACAAAATAAACACACAACAAAACTGAGAAAACAGCAAGCATTTTTTTTAATAAAGCATAAGAAAAGCATCTGTTCATCATAACAACGTGGATATGTTTGCACAGGCTCTGCAATTCGGCACTCTAGTAGTCACGTCATATTTGTTTATTTATATAGCACTTAAAATCAAGCAGCTTTACCGCATTAAACATGAAAAACAGTGTCCATGTCTCATTTCATCAGAAGTACAACTTCATTTTCTTCTATTAATAGCTACAGTATGTGCTCATGTGTGCTCAACGCACATCTACCTATTACATAATCGCCACGGACAAGAGGAAAGTTCGCTCTGGCAAGCTGTTTTGAACTCCCAAAACAAACTCCAAACGAAGTTCGTTTTGGCCTGATTTTGTTCGAAATTACATCACATCAGTTCGTTCTTCTATTTCGCTTGAAGTATATCGGGGCCTTATGTCCACTGTCCCTTCCCTGTCTAACTTCCCTCCGTCTCGTTCACTCAGATGCACGTCATTGCTCACGTTGCACGAGTGCCCTCTACTGGTGGAACCCTTACAATGGGTTTAAATGGAACGCTCTAAGCCCTTGATCACATGTGTGTCAATTAAGTGAGAGCGCTGCAACTTGCTGTTTTGACGTCACAATCATGTTGCATTGTGGTCTATGGATCTGCCTAAAGTGTACATACGAGTAGACTCTCACTCCCTCTGTTAAAATCGAGGGGTCGAGGGTCTGTCCAAATAAACTTCTCTCATCCACTTGACAAAGTTGAACGCGTTTTTAAAATGGTGGCGGGGATTCCCAGAGGGGAAGTGCTTAGGGAAGACCGCAAGTGTATGGCTGTCTGAAATTGCATCTGAAGTTGAGTAGGTATTTTGAATCATTTGCGTCACTTCACCTACATTCATAAATCCTCTCCCGTGGCCTTATGGGATAGTAAAGTGTCCATCGAATGCTCACTTCAGAGGTAGTAGGTACTTTTTGCCTAGTCTTTTATGAGTAATGTGAATTCAGACATACTTCTTTGGTCACACAACGCTTTTCACCTACTGGGGGAGTATGTGATTTTGGATGCAGCCTAAGCATAAAAATGGATTTAAACGCATATGCGTTTAAATAATAATAACATATAAACTAAGGATATCCTTAGTTTATATGTTATTATTATTTCCTGTGTTTAGTTACATTGGTCAACAATGCTAATTTATTTCAATAGTAATTATTATCATCACCTGTGTCTTGTTGAGTTCCTTGAGTTCCTCGGTTACCTTTGTATTTAATGCCATTTCCTCACTTTCTGATTGAGTGTTATTATTACACTTGTTTGTAAAGCTGTTGCATTTGCCTTCTTCTCTGCATCCGTTCTTGTTAATTTTGTTAATAACAGTAAAGCTGCACATCAGATCCTCATCTCCTCTTCCTTTCCTGCCCCGCCGTGACACAAGCATCCTCTAATTTTGCACATGCACATTTTCTTATAAATAATATAACGATCTAATTTGTCTCTGTCTTGCCTCTGAACATGTGGGCTGGTCAGTTTGGCATGTATGTGTAATGGGTGTCTTACTGAGGCTGTGGTTCTTTTCCTGAATTCTATGGCGCTGCCTTGGCAACCCTCATTAACACCCTTTCCTTCCTGAGAAACTGCTTTGTTCGTCATATAATATCACCCCACTGGGAATACACACTGTCTCAGGAGTTTTTATTGTTACCTGGTAACAGAAGGTCCAGACTGGCACGCTGATGTTGATCTCTGTGTCCATCTCTCTCATCTCAAATCATTTGTAGTGCCCAGAAGGATTGAGGCCCATGAAGGATGGTTCGGGTTGCTATGACTACTCGCTGGGAACAGACTGTACGGACGGGTTCAATGGAGGCTGTGAGCAGTTGTGTCTTCAGCAACTGGTTGCTCTTCCCGATGACCCGACATCCAGCAATGTGCTCATGTTCTGCGGGTGAGTGCATGCATTTTCATCCAAGCACAGAAATAGCTATATAACAAGCACAAATACAATTCAATTCGCATTTATTTGTATAGCGCTTTTCACAATACAGAGAGTCAAAGAGTCCACATTACAATTTAGAGTGATCTGTTATCAGAGGTAACTATCTAGGTTATGTATTTCAGAAATGTACAAATCAGAGTTAGCTAATTTATTTATTCTTTTAAACATTGTAATAATTTAAAACTGTCCGGCCTTCCAGATATTGGATTAATTAATACTTTTAATCACCAATGATGCATTAAATTGATCAAAAGTGACAGTAAAGACATTATCATATATTTAGTTTACTACAGTTTTATTGGCTGAATGACCTTTCAACGCTGTCACTGTGTGTGTGTGTGTGTGTGTGTGTGTGTGTGTGTGTGTGTGTGTGTGTCACTCAGGTGTGTGCAGGAATACAAGCTCGCGGCTGACGGTCGCTCCTGTCTTCTTCTGGCCGATCACTGTGAAGGACCCAAGTGTGTGAGACAAGACTCACGCTTCAACGACACACTCTTCAGTGAGATGCTCCGGGGGTACAATAATAAAAGCCAGCAGGTGATCCTGGGACAAGTCTTTCAGATGACCTTCAGGTGAGTTTTTGTCTTTGTGGTGTAAGCTTTTACAGTAACACATTAGTTTAGGGTCCAGTTCTCACTGCATCAAGTTTCAGTTACCATAAAAGCAGAAATCATGGTAAAACAACTCAGCAGCCATCATGTATTCCCTTGAAGCATTGTGAATGACAAATCAATCTCCCTTCTGCAAATGCTGATGCTCTACAAGAACATATATGTAAAATATGCAACAAGAATTCAATTCAATTTACTTATACATTCACTATCAGTTATTGTACATATAAATGTTTGGGATCGTCCAAAAAAAACCCATAATTTACCACTTTGTTTACAATACATTAATCTCCGACGCGCAACAACATCTGCTCTCGCGTCAACGCAGCACACATGCGTCATGGAGCTCTAGTGAATGCGCATTGGAGATGAATATTTTGTATAATAAAGTGGTAAATAGTTTTTTTGCGCAAACAAATCACTCACGTCGCTTCATAAAATTGAGGTTAAACCATTGGAGTCGCATGGATTACTTCAGTGATGTCTTTACTACCTTTCTAGTCCTTGAAAGTGGTAGTTGCGCAGCTGTCAATGGAGGGACAGAAATCGCTCATATTTCATCAAAAAGATCTTCTGATGATGAATGAAAGTCTTATGGGTTTGAGTGTGAGTAATTAATGACATAATTTTCGTTTTAGGGTGAAATAACCCTTTAAACTACATTTAAATGTCTTGTAGTCATCTAGCTTTCTAGTTCATCACCACAAAGGTGATTACTACATTTCCTTAAGGCAGTGAATTTACCTTTAATTCTCTCTATATTAACATTGTTAGAGCATGCACACTTTCAAATGAAGTTTTATATTGTACCCTATACTGATTTGATCAGTCGCAATGCTTCATGGGATGCTTTGTCCATTCCCTCATAAGAGCTGGTTGGTTTGGTGCTCTTTACTGAAGAGTTTCTTTTTTAATCCCTGTGGAGAAAATGAATGAAAATACAGCGGAAAATACTTGCACTCTGTAGCGGTATTCTGTGATAATTTCAAGACACATCAGTTATGTTTTGTAGGACTTTTTGGGGTCTAAAGTGATTTTGTTAAGCAAACGCATTTCTCAAAGAGCCTCACGTTTAATTTATAGCCTACACAACTGCTTTCACGACCATTTCCAGCTGTCACTCTCACTTACATTAGATGTGTGATGCGGCCCAGCAGTTCTGCTGATGAACATAAAACACTCCATCTTTATTAACTTTATTATGTTGTGTGTCAGCGCGAATCCCAGCACTACACCACCACTGTCAAACAGACAAACACTGTCTGAAAATAAAGACAGATGCTTCGTGTGGAAAGACGCCTCGACTGTTTTACACAACTGATCTCACCCACTGGCCTTATGCTAACAATTATAATATTGTACTATTATGTAAAGGCTCTTATAATTGTCACAGTGTGGTTGCAGATCTAGTTGATCTAGTTGCACTCAAATTAACACTCATTAGAGAGATCAAGATGCACAAACAGAACAACCACTTAAAACAGACATAAGAATTAACCTGAACAGAGTTTATAGAGATTAAATGAGTGAGTTAACAAGGGTCAGGTGACACCATACCCTGCTAGTGTAACAAACAACTAGGAAACTAGGGGGCCGTTTACACCACACCATTTTCAGCTACGATTGTAATGAGTTTTGGCTGTTCATTTACACGACAACTAGCCTGGGTGCCAGCCCGAACCCCGCCCACAACATTTTTTGGTCGGGAAGTTCGGTCTGGACTCGATCCGTTGAGGAGTAATTATGCTCGGCTCCCAGAAGGCCGGGCCAATCAAATTGCCAGGGCGGGCTTTAATCGATGATGGACAGATGATCTGCGGTTACGTAATCACCCACGTCACCAAAGAGCGCTTGATTTGAATTAGTTTACAACAAAGATGACTGCAGCTGGAGAATTGAGATTTCACACTTGCAAATAAGTCAGATAGAATAAATGCGTATATTAGATTTCACGAGTTCACACAAATAAGTCAGATGCGTATATGACGTGCTGTCCGAGGAGAGGGCTGTGGGCTCGGTAGCCATACTCCCCCCGGTATTCCTGGTTGTGAGAGAACAAGACAAGACAAGAGTGAGGATTCGGGGTGGTGGAGGGATGCTGAAAAACTGTCAAGGAGTGTTAGGTAAGTTGACAGAGTGAATATGCTTCCTCATGCTGATATAGGGTAACGTTAGACATGGTATTGTTTGATGACAAGTTGATATTGGATTGATTATTTGTACGTGTTCCTCCCGAACTTTGTTTATGAAACACCATGTGTAGATTCCACCAAGATATCCACAGCGCATTCATTTTAAAAGAGGAACAGAGAGCCGCAACATTTTGTTGGTTGAAAATATGAATGAAGAACATGCGTCATTTACTCCGTTGCTCTGATTGGTTGTAGGTCTATCCAATTGAGTGCAGAGTTTTTTTTTTTCCTGGTTCAGTTGAGACATGCCCCATAATCAAAGCCCAATGGAGCAGTCTCAGACTCACATTCTGACTAGAATATGAGTATGATGAAGTCAGTCTACACGACAACGGCATTTTGGGGGAATGAAAACGCAAACTTTTGAAAACAATACTGTTATCGTCGTTTAAGTTTTTAATACATTGTTATCGTGTAAACATACCGAAAGTCACACACTATGTCAACTAAGGAAGACAGGAAATAAACACAGGACCTTCGAACAAACAAAACCAAACCAAAACAGACCATAAACCCGACAATAATGACATCACACTGTAGAATGCCATGTTTTTATATTGTAGTTTATTCATAGTTATGGACGCTTGTTTTCACTACTTTTTATCTCACAGTCATGACTTTGTTTTCTCACGCAATTGTGTTTACATCTTGCAATTCTGACCTTTTTTTTCTCAGAATTGTGAGATATAAACTTGCAATTGTGAGTTGAAAATTTGCAATTGCAAGTAAAAAGTCTATATTTTATCCTTTTTTGACAAACTGATTGTTTTCGGCTGGTCCCTGATGTGTAAAAGCACTTGCTACTGCCAAAACACACACACAACACACTGCTGTGAAGCAAGCAAGACTAGCTACTGCTGCTGTACAAGCATACATGAATTACCCGTAGCAGATCTATACAGGTGGAGCTGGGGAAGGGGGAGGGTTCCTGAAAGCACTGCACTGCTACAGCAAATGCTGACGAAGTATTTGAAGGTTGAGCAACGAGCTCATTAGCTACTGATACAGCAGGAACCAATCAGCTGTGCCCTATAGACCTTATGTAGCCCCGCCCCTTTTCCCCTTTTTGACTTCCGGTCTGTATTTTCACTGCAATCTTGCGTATTTATGAATGAACGGCTCTTTTTAAAATCTTCCCGGTCGACTGACATTTGTTAAGTCATCTGCTTTACACATTACAATCCTCATGATAACTTTCGTTAACTTTACATTAAGTAAATCCACTTCAAAAGCGAATTGCTCCTGGACAGCAATGCCATCGAAATATACAGAGCGACCGCACAAACGGAAGTTCAAAGACAATATTCTAAAGATGGCTGTGCGCTTGTTTCTCTGGCGCATAAGGTCTATAGAGATGATGTGATTGCAAGCAGAGTTGAGGACCGATCAGCCTACGCCATCCAGAGTTTCATGACAGAACTTTATATTAACGACATGACCATGTTCAGGAAACAATCGTGACTTGCTAGTTAGCAGCGAAGCACCGTACTACGGTGTTTAAGCAGCGAGTTATGTCGTTATCAGGAAACACACCCCTGATGGTGTAGTCTAGTTGTTTCATGTATCAACAATTAGCTTTATTAGTAGCCTGTTTAAACCTATTTGAAAGATTAAAAAAAAGGAATAATTGGGGTTTGTGTCATTTTGATATAGCTAGATGAGTTTATTAGTTTAGTAAATTTCCCTTGTGACGTTACTGAACCCAGAAGCCTTCTGGATGCAAACATTTTCTATGTCTGTGCTTTTATGCTCTGAGTGGTTTGGTAAAGCTCAAAGAAAGGGGGAAATAGTGCACTTATTTTCAGCAAGAACACAATCTTCTCCACAGGCGGAAGGACAGCCGTGGATTACATTTTTTTCAGGAAGGCTCTGCCACGATTTGCCGTGGTCTTCCTGTATTTTCTGTAGTGTTTTGAAGGCAACAAAAGGATGTTTGAGCTGAGCGTGGTTTATTTGAACATGCTCTTATTAATCTCATGCCCCTGTTTAAAAGGATGAACTAAATGAGGGCACAGCATAGCTCACCTTGCCACATGCATCATAGCACAGTTATTAACAGTAACAACACATCTGCGAGACAGCGTTGTGCTTGTGTTGTGCGTGTCATATTAAGCTTGATCACTGGGTTTCGTATGACAGTATTCTCAGTAAATCTTTGGATTTGGATTTATTTTGAAAAATGCTGTGCATATATACAGTACAGGTCACAAGTTTGGTTTTGTTTAATATTTTTGAAAGAAGTCTCTAATGCTTATCAAGGCTGCGTTTATTTGATCAAAAATACAGAAAAAAAAAACAGTAATACTGTGAAATATTATTACAAATTAAAATAATAGTTTTCTATTTGAATATACTTTAAAAAATAATTTATTCCTGTGATGCAAAGCTGAATTTTCAGCATCATTACTCCAGTCACATGATCCTTTAGAAATCATTCTAATATTCTGATTTATTATGAGTGTTGGAAACAGTTCTGCTGCTTAATATATTTGATGAATAAAAGGTTAAAAAGAACTGCATTTATTCAAAATAAAAACAAATATTTTCTAATAATATAAATCTTCTTTACTATCACTTTTGATCAATTTAACACATCCTTGCTGAATAAAAGTATTGATTTATTTCAAAAAAAGTTGTTAAAAGTTTTTTTTTACTTTTTATTCATCAAAGTATCCTAAAAAAGTATCACAGGTTATGAAAAAATATTAAGCAGCAGAACTGTTTCCAACTTTGATAATGAATCCTCATATTAGAATGATTTCTAAAGGATCATGTGATAGACTGGAGTAATGATCCTGAAAATTCAGCTTTGCATCACAGAAATAAATGATCATTTAAAGTATAATACATTGAAAACCAATTATTTTAAATTGTAATAATATATCACAATATTATTATTTTTTTCTGTATTTTTGATCAAATAAATGCAGGCTTGATGAGCAGAAGAAACTTCTTTCAAAAACATTAAAACTAGTAATGTTTCCAAACTTTTGACCTGTACTGTATATTAGATTTGTTTTCTTTCTTTAGATTTAGAATTAGAAGTTAATACTGTCAATAAAGGATTTAGTACATAATTGCCACCTTTAAATCAGTAATTACAATTTGCTTAAACATAGAATCACAATTTGGGGACCTTGGCATCAAAAAGTTTGAAATCCCCTGAATTAAAACCATCATGCACATGTTGTTTTTCACACCAACTTTTGGTCAAAAAATAAATAAAAATAAAATAAATTCATACTGTATTGCAATACTGAAGAGCATTTACACTGTTGAGTATTAGCTTTGTGTGAGGAAAAGACCACATTGAAGCCATTATTTGTTGATAATGTTCCCCTCTGATATACAGTAGCAATGCCAAGGTCATGGGATTGATTCCCAGGTAAAAGTTGCCCATGTTTTGATACCTCAAGTTCCCCATTAAGTTATAAAAACATTATTATTGATTAACATTTTTCTCTATTTGTGATTGTAGTGTACTCATCACATGTTTGACCCTCATCACACTGTTTTTCTCGAGGGGTTCGCGTCCTCCACATCACTTCAGATGCTTTGATATGTAGATGCGTCTCTTTACCATCCGCAAATCCAGCGTCAGGAGACGTGACTCAGATCTGATGCGGCCTGAGGGGCTACAGATGCTTTCAATCACATTTTACTCGTGATGATAATGCTCATTAAACATTATGCCTCATATTAGTGATATTTATGTAGCTTCGGCTGTATGCATCCATGGAAACAGTTTGTGGAAATTAGTCATTAGCAGCAGAGTGCCAGTAATGATATAACAAACAACATTCAGGCAAATTTTATTTGTGCAGAATGGAATATCATTACTAACGATGTTTGCTTTTGGCAAATTAGGGAAAGGGATGTTTCCTTGGTAACATTTTCAATACCTTTCATTAATAATAATTTACAAATAATTTGTAATGTTTTGAACTATAAGCCGTTTTATAAAATTCAAATATGAATACATTTGAAAATATATTAAAGTTTCATGATATTTCTGAATATTTTATCTAGATATATTGCCTAGAAATTGTAATATAATGAGCTCAGTGAATGCTATTATGAAGTTGTATCACGCCATATTAAAGAGCTGTGTGTGATATTTACTGCATTATAAGTCACATCATGAACCTGTAGAGTTGCAATGCGGTTATATTAATATAAAAAAAATTATATTTGAGCCCTCGAGGGGAAGATAATCAGTGAATAAAGTCTGTTCCTCATGCAGAACTATTGTAAGACTTGGATTATAGCTCATCCCTTATGAAAAAGAAGTGCACTGAAATGTACTGAATGTGCATTTGTCATTTACTTTCAATCTTAAAAGGATATACAAAAGAGAGATACATTTTAAATAATTATGTTTTTTAATCTTTTGTTGTACTTTAAAGAAATACACTTGACATGTTGCCTAACGTACTAAAGCACATGTAAGGTACTTGATTGTAATTGTACTGTGTTATACATAAATATGTATTTAAGTTACACTCTAAAGTTCAGCTAATTGCATTTAATAGAAATGTAACTATAACACATGTTCATGCAAGGTCCCCATTAAATAATTTTTGTTTTGTTTTTTGGCTTTAAGTATGAATATGTTAGTCTTAGTGTTATCTATAAGCTACTGTGCTCCAAAACAATGACAAAATTCACATTTAGAAGATATAAGTGTTCAAAACTCACAGGATAGATCAGTGATTTTGATGACATCACTCTGCACTTCAGCTTCTCATCAGATTTTCTGTCCAATCAAATGCTCTCTAGAATCTGAAGCTCCGCCCCCTCCACTATAAATAGACGCTGAAGCCGCGGCTGAAATCGGTCAGTTGTTCACACATTTACTATTTTCTACACGGTCGATGGCACATAGTGCACTATATAGGGGATAGGGAACGATTCAGAAAGTGCAAATCTGGTTTGACATTAGTCTCCGCCGCAGCTTCGGTCCAAAGACACGATACACAGAGCGATACGATCAAGTCGACTCAGACCAGAAAACACGTCGGACCCATTTGAATTCAACACAAAATGCTGTATTTTAAAGCGATATGTTGGAGATTAGGAGGAGAAACGGTTGGATATAAACTAAACGTCATTGGCTATTTTAGAAAAGGGGAGGAGCTGTTTGAAATGTCCCGCCCTGTCTTCCTGTTTCAGTGGGTTGGGGTGACAATGACAGGATTTTTTTTATTTTTGTGTGAACTACTCCTTGGTGGTGGTGGAGAAACAGAAAATCTCTTCGTCTGAGACTGGCCTTCATGGATAGATGCTCTTTGAGCTGACAGCCACTGCACACCTGTCCCAGCATGCCTTTCTCCTCGGGCTCCTCGGAGATCTGCATCAGGACGGCCTCAGCGACTAATAGATATTGACATGCCAATCTGAGAAAAGAGGCTGAGAGACTCCTTCTGACCTCAACGTTTCCTTTAAAAGGCATTCAGTGTGGGACGGGAAAGATGAAGACCATCCATCAGAGATGACATTCTGGCTGGTTTTTGTCTCTCTGAGAGAGACTGAGAGGGATGGCAACGATATTGAAAAGACAGGCTGCATCTGAATAAACATACTTCCCTACTATGACAAAAAGAGAGTAGAAGACAGTAGAAAGATAAAAAAAAGAGTAGTGTGTGATTTGCATATCACAAAATTCTGATTTGCAACTTTTTGGACACAATTAAAAAGATTAGATTATTCATAACAACCAAGTCAGATATTAGTGGAAAAAAAAGAAATATCTCAGAAAGTGTAAGCAAGCTACAATCTGGCCTAAGAAACAACTCTCAAGACACACACCATTTTTTGATTGTTCTGATGTGCAAATATCTGGCATAATTGGGTAAACATTTCTTTGGACATTCTACCCAAAATTGTCATACCGCCTAATGCTAAAGTTTTGACAAGTGTCAAGTCACCTTTATCTATACGGCGCTTTATACAATACAGATTGTTTCAAAGCAGCTTCACACTGATGACAGGAAAATTATGCCTTTCAGCTGAAGTCAGTTCAGTGTTGAGTCAGTTCCATTGTAAAGATCAGCAATTATTAAATGCGTTAATTTCGTCTATTAAGCAGTTCTGCAAAAAAAATATGCCGTAGTCCAGCTCACATACAGCAGCGTCAGTACAGTCAGATCAATAATACTGTTGAATAATAAGTGCTTAGGCTCAGTCGGGAGGCCGGTTCTCCTCTAGCCAATCAACAAACATGGTGCGATTATGATTCAGGTGCATCACAAGTCCGAATACAAGAGTCACGCCATTGAATTCAAAACCATGGGCTCCAATTTAACCAAAAAGAAACTGGAAATCTGCAAATTTCTGCTGCTGTTTCTTTTAACTAGAAATGCATTATTTGCATGGCAGAAGAGAGTAATTCGATGAACTAAAGTTAAACCGTCACAGGAGGAAAAAAGCAGCCGGAGGCAGTAATAATAAGAGAGGCATTAACATATTTTACATACAGTATGTACGATATTTTGACATTTACATATCCTAGTCATTTAGTTCATTACAAAAAAAAAAAACATTTCTATTTAGAGTGTTTGCTGGCACACAGGAAGGGGGAACATCTTTAGACAGGAAAAACTAGCATCAAGTGTGTTACATATAAAATCCTATTGATGGAGAATTACAAATTTGGGTCAGAACTCAAGAAACTATTGCTTCTATTATAGAAATGGCTTCTGTTGCTAAGATATAGTTTTACAGACCGCTTAAATGGATAGATCACCTATTTTTTTTAAATGATTTACTCACCCTAATGTCATTCCAAACCACTGACTTTCTTTGTTCTGTGTATTTTGAAAAATGAATGTTTTTTTCGTTTTTTTTTTTTTTTTTCATACAATGAAA
Organism: Rutilus rutilus; assembly: GCF_951802725.1. Classification (NCBI taxonomy): domain Eukaryota; kingdom Metazoa; phylum Chordata; class Actinopteri; order Cypriniformes; family Leuciscidae; genus Rutilus; species Rutilus rutilus. The sequence continues at coordinate 2,448,123 of NC_140221.1, forward strand.
GTCAATGCGGTGCAATATTGTTTGGGCTCCATTGACTTTCAAAATATATTCTTTTGTGTTCCAACAAAGAACACAGAATGCAGTGTGTCAGCTCTGGTCTTTATTGACTTCACATTAGCACATCTCTTAAAGAGGACCTATTATGCAAAATTCACTTTTACATAGTGTTTGAACATAAATATGTGTCAGCAGTGTGTGTGTGTGCACAACCAACCTGTAATAGTAAAAATCCACCCTCTCCTTTTTTCTTTTTTTTTTAGCATTTTTAGCATAAAGGTCCCCTTTAATGATCTCTTCCTGTTAATGGGTGGTTTCCAGATTTAGCCGCAAAATCGACCAGATTTATAGGCCAATAAATCCATAGTTGATAGCAACCAAGATGAGACTGTATTGCACACATACAGTACACTGTAAAAAAAAATCCCGTAAAAAAACGGTAAATCTCTGGCAGCAAAGTTTCCAGACGGGTTCCGTTAAATTACAGCAAATAACCATTTCACAAAATTACAGGCAAAAACCGTAAAAATACAGAATTGACTTTACGGTCAAAATTAATTAAATTACAGTACATTACTGTTAATAATGGCTTATTAAACCGTGGAAAAACAGATAAATTATGTCAAATTACATAAAAAGAACATTTAACTTTAAGGTTAAACTGTAAATTTAGGGTTTTATAAATTTATTTTATAATAATGCTCTGTCTATCTACAGTAATTATCTTTTAATATATAGTTTTTCTGTGTAAAATAACTATGAAGTTATGTATAAAAATGTAATAAGTACATAAATTCAAATACAAAGTTTGTATATTTACAGTTTTAATTTTTTGCAGATCCAGTTTCACAACTTTGACCAATCTCTAATTAAGTACTTAATAATAGCAAATGTACAGTCAATTTCTGTTAAATTAACTAAACGTACAAGTACGGAATACCTGCACATTTACAGTATTACTCATTAAACAAACACTGAACATCAAGATACGTGAATGATAGGAAATACAGGCTTAGTATCATTTAGAACATGTAAAAATATCCACATTAAAAGACAATTGCTGTATGCCTTTATACTCTAATATAACTTATTTCAAATATTTACAATTACATTTTATCCAAAGTGACTTAAAATTAAGAGAACAATAGAAGCAACAAGTGCAGCGACAAGTCCCAGTTAGTGTAGCACAGTACACAAGTTCATTTATTTATTATTAAAACAAAGATTTAGTATTATTGGGTCAAGTGTTTATGAAAAGATGGATCTTTAGCAGTTTCTTGAAAATGTGTTGAGTTGGGCAGGTCATCCCACCAGCAGGGAACAGTCCAGGTAAAGGTCAGTGAAAGTGATTGTGTGTCTCTTTGGGATGATGGCACCACAAGGCGCCGTTCACTTGCAGAACACAAGCTTCTGGAGACACATAGATCTGAAGCAGTGAGTTTAGGTCTTGCTGCAGCATCTGGATCAGTTGCAGAGGTTTGACTGATGCTGGAAGAGCTGCCAGGAGAGCATTACAATAGTCCAGTCTGGATAGAACAAGAGCTTAGACAAGGAGTTGTGTGGCTCCGATAGGAAGGGCCAGATCTTTCTGATGTTGTACAAGGCAAATCAGCAGGATTGCATGGTTTGGCTGAAACCATAAGCAGTTCTGTCTTGGCAAGGTTGAGTTGAAGGTGAAGGAAGAATTTTCCATCAGGTAGGCTGAGATGCGAGCAGCAACCGTCAGATCCTCTGGCTGGAATGAAAGGTAGAGATATGTGTCATTAAGTGATAGGAAAAGTCATGTTTCTAAATGACAGAGCCTAGTTACACTACAAAAAAAATAAAAAAAAATATTAATAAATAAATAGATGGGTGGAATCTAACACAATCGTGGTCTTACTGTAGTAAAACCAAACCTTGTGCAGCTTGTCCAGTGGCCTCACAAGGATCAAATGAATATTCACATGGGAAAATACAGTATAAAACAAATTAAATGTTCTGCCACTTTTAGTGCAATCATATGGAATCAGAAGACTCGGCCATTACAATATTTTAAATTAGCCTACTTCTTCCCATACCTTGTTTGCCATGATCATTCTGCTTTCCACTTGACCTGAAATCACAAAAAAAAAAAAAAAAAAATTAACAACTCAGTATTACATTTACACATGTCAGAATATGTTCCACTGGGACTATGCAAAACCTCAACTGACTATGATCTGGAAGCTGAGCAGGAAAGGCTAACAGTGATGTTTTGAGCTGAGACACCTAAAGTTAGGGGTGTAACTGTCTGTTCATCTGGATCAATGCAATTTTCATAACCAATGATCAAAAGTATCCTATGAAAAAGGCTACTATGATGACCCCAGGTCATCCTAAATGTAGATAAGTTAATTTCTTCATCAGAACACAAACATTCTATCAACTTTTATTTTATAAGCCTAATATATGCACATGTATGCATTCTATAGCTAACGTTATGTGTTGGCAAGCAGATGCAGCCAGAATATGCAATTTATCATGTTGTGCTCATATTCTAGTCTCATGTGCTTTCCTGTATCAAGTACAGTATTTAGGCTACTGAATTCGTTTTCTTAACAGTCTTGATAGCCACGTTAACCCTTACGAAAATTAACTATGGTTTAACCACAAAGAAAAAACAAACAAACATGGTAGGCCTATTTGTAGTATAACTGTGGTTATTAAAAATGGTAATAAAAATCCGCCAAAAACGTGGTTACTATAATTTTACTATAATTAAAACCAAGGATATTTTTAAGAGAAGAGTTTTCAGCTTCCAGACAGTGTTTCAAAATGTCCCGCCATTTAAGAGATTGATTTACTGACAGATAGGCCTACTATCGCGTATTAAGGAAGATTTTATACACAATTAAACGGACTTTGATATGTATAACATGTCTACGAAAGCTCGTTTTAGGTCTTTTGAGGTGTGGGTTCAACTGATCTTTCTTAAAACAGATGGAAAATGTAAAGACGCATGCTACATTTTCAGTGTTTTGGCCTCCAGCTCTCGCCAGTTAACTGAACATCATTTAAGAATGCTAACGTTAGCTTGAAAACTGTAAACTTAACACAAATGTAATATAAAATATCGTTCACATGTAACTTAGTAGAATGAGACTCTTACCTCAGCCGGTGATCGGTTGGCATGATGTCCGCTGTGACGAACAAGGCTCACTGAAAAGGGCGTTATTTCCGAAGAATCCAAACGGACTGACTGAAAACAGAGCTCCTGCTCACGGCTGCTCTCTACGAATTTGATTGCTTTGAACCACTGTTGATCTCACAATCCACTTCACGAGAGTAGACTGAATTCAAATCTCCCGCTTGCCCAAACTCGACTGATCAGCTAACCGTTGTGGGCGGGAGTAACACTCAACGCACTCAAACACACACACACACACACACACACACACACACACACACACACACACACACACACACACACACACACACAAAGCCCTGAATGTGAAGCAACGGAGATTTGGAAAAATATTTATAAAATATACATGAAATTATGGGAGAATAAGACTGTTTATTATTATACTGTACTATACTAGATTATTATACTGAGAATAATAATGATCAAAATGAGTATAAAATAAAATGTGAAATAAAAAATAATTCAGGCCTACTGTAGCCTATGTAGGGTACTGTATGTACAAATCACAGTCTATGGTACAAATACTTTTATTTAACCTTAAAAAAAACAACTCACTTTAACCCCCACATGCTTAATAATCTGTAAGGAAAACATATTGAATAGATGCTGATTTCCGCAGTTATACCTTCTTTTCTTTGTTTTCTAATTTCACAGAAAAAATCTGTAAAATATTACTTAATAATTTCTGTAAAATTACACATAACTCTGTAAAAATACAGACAAGTTCCTTTTAAAAAACGTAAAATTGCTGTAAAACCAAAATACAAGCAATTACCTGTAAATTTAACAATGGACCTTTAAATTACAGCAAATGCCTTTTATTTTACAGATATTTGCTGTATAATGACAAAACGGTAAAATTCTGTAAAAAAATACAGACAATTACCTGTAAAATTACACTTTTTTTTTACAGTGTATGATATCCAACCTTAGCAACAGGGATAAATAGCCTGAATCCCTCTGAAGGTACACAGTAAAACTAAATACCAGAACAGTACGGCAAAACAGGTGTTGAGATAGAAGCATGTGGAAAGTCAGAATTATGGCACAGTGTGAGTCATTATCTACAAATGGACTGGTAATGGACATTCACAAGAGTGGCCAACCTGCCAAAATGTCTCCAAGTGCACAGTGGCACCTCATTCATGAAGTCTCATAATATCCCAGAAAAACTTACTGATGGAGAACTGTGGGTCTCTCTATCATCAGCTGATGTCAGTTTTCACGTCTCATTAAAGAACTCATGGACGAGCTAGGTGAAATACACTGCTTAGAAGAAAAACAGGACCGCACGCTATCTAAAACACACTATCTAAACAACAATATTCTATAAAAATAAGTGGAACTTTTAAAGGGTGCAAGTATCCCTGTATCTGGTGTGAAGGTCTCTTCACTATAAGAATGACACGCTTACAGTGAAACATGGCAATGTAATGTCTAGGGAAGGCATTTAATGACTCTAACCATTAATGGTTTAATTAACAATTATTTTGGCACTTTTGAGGAAGAAACATTTGGGAAAATGAAGTGCAACTATTGCTGCAGTTTCCTCCTTCGGCCATCTGCTTCCAAATGACAATTTCAACAGAACAGATCTAACAAATCAAAAATGAATGAATACAATTATTTTGGATTGGAAGCAGCATAAATGCATTCCAATAATTGCTCTTAATTATGTATTAAATAAATATACTAACCAAACTAATTGAATATTTGAAGGATTAAATGGAAAGTTCAATCCAAATTCTTGTATCATTTACTCACCCTCATGTAATTCCCTCAAGATTTTTGTTCATCTGCAGAACAACAATTGTATATTTTTGCCAATCCCTTGAAAGGCTACTTAACATTTCAGAGCTTCAAAAAGCACATTGGTGCTCGACGTACAATTCTGGATTGTTCTTGTGCATCAAGCACGTCCGGTTCAGCTTCCATTTTCCACATTTTATGTACTATATACATGTACAGGGCCTAAAACTAACTTTTTGCCACACCTGCCAATGTGCCGGTGACAAAATACACCGGCCATACATTTTTTTTTTTTTTTCTGGCCATGAAACTGTTTATGCAAAAACAGGGAGTAATGACACCAAAATGTTAGATACAGATTCACAATTCTCTATTCCAATTTCAAGACCACAGCTAAAACTACTAGCCTAACTAATATACATTTAAATCATTAACTACAAGTAAACAGTCAGTAATCAGTAATAAAAAAAAGAAAAAAGAAAAAAAAAAAATCTAATTAGAAGCAAAAGCAAAGATAAATACAAAATAACATTAAAAATGGTTTCAGGTACAAAAAAATATATAAAGTTAAGCAAATGTTAAATAAAATGTTCATCTTAGTCCCTGACTATATATATATGCTGGTTGACCATATGTGAACAAGAGCCTAAATTAATTATGTTCATCATATAAAGCAATCATGTCTCTTCAGAAGAACTGCTTGATTCATATGGAGTACTTTATTGATGTCTTTACGAACTTTAGAAAATCTTGATCACGGAAGAATGCATCAGTGGAAGATTGCATGACAACTTTTAACGTAACCAAAAGTCATTAAGCATTTCTTTTGATTCCAGTATTTTACTTAGGTTACACTTTATTTTGATGGTCCCCATTTAGACATTCTTTTGATTATAAGTAACGTTGCACCTACATGTCAGCTAGCTCTCAATAGAGTATCAGTGGAGTATTAGTAGACTGTTAGGGTTAGGAGAATAAGGGGTTGGGGTTGCAAAGTTACTTATAGTCAGTAGAATGTCTAAAGTGGACCATCAAAATAAAGAATTGCCTTTATTTATTTTCAAAAACAGTAATAATAGTGATGGTTTGCTGTTGAGGGAAGCATGAATTTTGTCATATGCCAAGTCCATATGTACTTGAAGTTAACGTATGATCCAAAGCAAACTCTCTATGAAAAGTCAGTAAATATATCATGACACAATGTACTGGTAATATGAAAGAATATGTTTTTTTGCTGTGTTTTACTAGTTTTTTGAATTTATGCACTGCATTGTTTTCTAATTGAAGGAAATGTCTGTAAACTGAATGTACTGGCAATTTTCTGTCTGGCTTTTTCTTTTTTCTTAAAGTGCAGAAAAATCCTTTAGTGACCGTATCTACTGTATGCGTCAGTATCCTCTGTGAGCGGCTCATTTCTGAAGACTTACCAATCAATGTCACTGGTAAAGCAGTAATGCCAAGAAGAATAGGCTATGAATCCTCTACAGGGACATGCAAGTCTCATATCAAATTATATGAAGTGCCAGTCAGTGTCAGTTATTGGCATTAAGGCTGTGTGTCCACCAAAGCGTTTTTTCACGCGGCTGCCGTATTTTTTCCAATTGTTTTCAAACGATTTGTTTTAAAACGATTTGAGCGTAACGAGGCGCTTTTCACGCTGAATTGCTTTTTTACAGGTCGCCGAGAGTTGAAGAATGTTCAACTCTGGGTAAAACGCAGCACTCATCACTGTTTGAGTCCAATCACCAACCGTCCAATCACAGTGGAGGAGGGGCGGGACTAATACCACACCGACCAACCGCCACATTCTGCTTGTACAACGTCAACAGACTTCGACAACAAGCATAATAACGGGAAAAAATCATTTAAAACAAGAGCCAGAGAAAATACGCTACATTGTATCGACATTTTAATATAGAATCAACACAGAAACAAAATGTGTGTGAAATGAGATACTAGTAACACTTTCCCGGATATTACGTATCATAACAAGCAAAGCGGCTCAACTGAAAAAAAATAATAAAATGCAACGCTGGCAAAACGCTCTCAAGCGCCCAAAGCTAGGCATTTTCAGCAGAGCGCCTAGCGTTTTCAGCTGGCTAAAAATGCTTTGGTGGACACACGGCCTAAGGACCAGATATTAGCTTTAACTCAATCTTCAAGAACTCAGTAAACATTAGAATACAGCATTGCACATTGACCTTTGTCCAACACTACTGCACAAATCTGAAACCAGAGTGCTCAAACAAGGCAATGACAGAGAATCAAATGCTTTATCAAGCCCCTGTGGTTAAAAGTAACACCTCTAGGTGTGCAAATGAGCAATTGACAAATTCAGCTGTTTACTTTAAAATGGATTCAATCACTTTTACACTGTTTTCACCTTTTGCTAACTAACCGTCCTAACCGATAGCAGATCACAGTGAGACTACGGCATGTCTGCAGGCTTTCAGTGTAATCACGGTCAAGCGCAAGATAGACCTTCTCAAAAACTGAAAGTTAATTCTACAGTGAGAGCCAATTATTTCCTGGAAGCCCACATGATTGTTTCCAGAGCAAAGCCCGTTTGAGGTCGGAGGCAGAATCCTGTCTGGAAACCACCAGCAATCGCATTTCAAGCCTGACGTAATGGCTCTAATTTTACCTGATGTAGGGGAGGTCTCACCCATGCCGGCCCGCAGGGAGACGCATCCCATGGATGGATAAGCACTGATTTAATGTCTCAGCATTGCTGAGCTTGTTAACCTGTGGATTTATTCAGTTCTCTTATCCAGCCGTGGAAAGTGGAGTTTATTTGCTAGTGGTCTGAATGCCCTCAGCTTTTTTATGAGCACTCTGAAGTAATAAACTATGAGTAAAAAGGAAAAATTGAACAGTACTAGGGGACAGCATGGATAATTGCCAGAACAAGAACAGACATGGACAAAAAAACCTATTTTTATCTTCCATTAAGACTTAAGAATTGCAAGCACAACATAACATTCAGTTGAACTGATGATGTTCAAGCTCAGATGACCTTATGTTGGCCTGTTTATCTAAATATAATCCCGTGTTCTCCTCAACACCGGCACATTGATAATATCTGTGAGATATGGATCAGTAATAGACCCGTTTAGTGACACACTTGATTGATTTAATACCCCTCTAGACATGTTGACCACTCACAAGTGATATTTACAGCCTGTAAAACAAAGTATTATTAGTGCTTTATTATTGGTATGTACTGCCATCCTTGTGCTGCCACAGATAATGAGTGAAAATGAATATTCCAATTTACAAATACGTCTTCCTTCGATTCCTTCGTCTTGGTTTCCTTCCCTTGCACCCCTGGGGAGGAAAGGAAACGAGGATGCACAAATAAGAAATGAGAAGCACCCAATGTGTTCAGAAAACGTCCTCCTCTGGCATTTCAGATAAATAAACACGAGTGGAGAAACTTCTCCCGCTTCTATCATACTCTCTGTTCTCTGCAGTTTCTCAAATCCACCTTATTCTCAACGTTAGAGCTCGGCCTGGCCATCGGGAGCATTCCCAGTGCATGGACCGGCAACTGATTTTGCCCGCTGCCCTGTTTTATTTAATATTATTATTAAATATACTACAATAACCAATATACTATAGTAATAATTTCTGAATTCGGTAATAAATCGATAATGAATTGAATAAGCTTGACTGGCAACGAAACGCTCCACGCCTCCGCCAAACAGTTTTGATCAGAGGGAGATATATCAATACGAGGGAGTCGAGGATAAAGAGGAGGAGAAAGGAGTGTAACCTTTGGCTAAATATAAAAAAAACCTGACTACGCCACCTAGGTTACTTCTCCACCTAGGAAAGTAAAAGTAATAAAAATACCCCAAAAAGAGAGTTAAACCAAAAAGAATTACAACAATAGGAAGGACCCTGCTGGTTCGGATTGCATCAAAGACAGAGACGTGACTTTCCAAAAGTATACAAAATTTATTTCACACAGGGAGAATCATTCATTTAAAACATCCTAAAAATAGATCTCGTACACAAATTACCAATTAAATGCCCACAGTTAATAAGAGACCATAATAAACCCACTTTAACAGAAAGGGACACACCACACAGCAAATCAGTGAACAAAGTTTCTTAAAACAATACCAAAAGAAAACAAATACACTCCCCCCTTCTGTTAAGCTTCAATATCACAGGTCAAGTAATCACATGTGGATATACACTGGCAAATAAACTTGTAATACCAAAAAAAAAAAAAAAAAAAAAAAAAAGATTACACAGACAGTCAAAATGACATAATATTTAACATCACAACTAATAATAATATTTATGATCGTTCAAGCTGCTTTAAATGGACCCAGCTACCAGTTTCTTACCTCGTAGGGGAAATTCTTAAGCTATAGTGAACTTTACGCTACCTGCGCTCGCCACTGCACGCACACACATTCCTGATGACAAACCATAATCTGCGAGTGAGAAAGGGCAATAAGGCAAACAACTCACCAGGGAGGGCAACGCAAATCGAAATGGGTATCCTGTTACTACACACAGCACAGAGAAGAATGACAATGCCCCACTTAGGCTTTTTAACACGCCACTAGAACCTGACACACACTCCATGATTGCGCCGCACAGGTGCACTCACTATCAAGCTGTGGTTCAACGCCAGTGGGCGTGTCTTCCATTTGAAATATACGCAACCATTAAAAGTTACCTACTTCCAATGAGCCAAACCAAACATTACAGATTCTCAACCTGTCACAGGAGCAAAGATGGAAAGGTCTCCAAGAAGAAGCAGTAGCCTATATATAGCAAAATTACTTAACTGTTTGGGGCTTCGAGTGCAGGCCAGTTTCATCTGTAAATGGGCAGCTGTAGTTTTATTTTTGCTTTCAAAAAAGGATTTTTAATCTTTTTTTTATTTTTATTTTTATGGTCATACAAAAACATAGGGTTGTCCGTGGTTGCAAAATTGGTTATGGATGGCCTGGAGAAATGAGATTTTCCTTTTCTGTTATAGCGGCTAATGAATAGAAGTTTACGCACATTCACAGAAAATAACTTCCGTTTTGCAGAATAAGGTGGAGAGCCACTCTGAATCACAGCATGTCAAGTCCAAAGTGGGTTAAGACATGCTTTTTAGGGTGGTAAATAATAGCGGAAATACCAGATGGGGAAACTCCTACAAATGCACATGCAATAAAGTCAGATGCAAAATAACTGTGTTCATTTCATTGCTATTGTTTCACTGTGTGTCTTTAGTAAATCCTGACAGTAGTTTGTTTTTATGCCTATAAGCGCTGGCCCAAGCTGTTAGTAAATCTGGCCTTTACAATGAAAATGGGTAATGCTCGGGAATCAAGTAAACGGTGTGTATACTGTAGTGTATATAGTGGGGTAGGTACCACAATCTATGTGCTTCAAAGACAAAGCGAAGGGACTTACAAACCTCTTCTTTGTAAATTCTGAATTCCTACACACAACTACAGCATTTGGGTTCATCTTGATATGTTTATTGCAACATGAATTATTGTCTGTGATAAATCTGTAATGAAGCCGGAGCAGATTACAGAATACAGAAGGCTATGAGGAGAGGGAGGAATCTGCTATTGCTCTTCTCAGATACTTTGGTCTAGTCTGACACAAGTGACATGCAAAGGTTGCTTCATTTGGACCTATTTCCATTGGCAAATATAATTTGGTCTGAAATATAAGTAATTTCATATTAACTTATTATACTCACAATCACACATTGGTTATTAATATGAAATTACCTGCAGCCTTTTGCCTGTTTTATTGCTTAATTCTAATGTTCTAAAGCATATTTGCACATTTGTATCAAGCACAGGTCCAAGACCGATTGTAACTAGACTGTTGGTCACAAGCAAAGGCTTTTGCAGATGACAGCGGAAAAAAAAATAGAAAATGACTGAGCCTCCAGGAAGCACTAAATCAATATGTGACTGAAAAGCAAATGAGAATGCTGTTTATAAATGAACTGTCATAGGGGTTATGAATGCAGGGGAGTTGTACTGTAGGCTACCAATGAACACGTGTGCCTTGAAAACAAACTTCACTGTAACTTGCTTGAAACATTTCAAAGAGAGAAAGGAAACTTTTTGGGATGTTTCTTGATAAACTGATGCTTTGTTCATGATCGGAGCATTGCATTGCACAGCACATGGCAGAAATCGCAACAAAATGAGTCAAATTCAGCTGTATGTCACTCAATTATGATATCATAAAACAACACTAATTGTGAAAAAGAAGTGCACTTAACTGTATTGAATGTGCACTTATTGTACATTTACTATGTCCTCCTCCTGTCAGGGCCTACTGTTATTGTGTGTGTTGTTGTATATGGTTTATGAGGACACAAATGTGTATAATGACATGGGTAGTACAACGTAAACATGGTTTATGAGGACATCTGTGTCCTCATGAACCAAACAGCTTAAAAAAACATACTAAATGGTGTTTTTTGAACTTCAAAAAATGGCAAAAGTTTTCTGTGATTGGTAGGTTTAGGGGTAGGGTTAGTGCAGGGGGATAGATTATACAGTTTGTACATTAGTAAAACCATTACGCCTATGGAGAGTCCCCGTAAACCACATATCCAACACTGTTAGACTTTTCAAGGGTTTTTTACAGTAACTTACTGGCAACACTGTTGCCAGTAAGTTACTGTAATTAAGAGTTACAGTACCAAACCATATTTCAGTTTTGTGTAATACAGTGCATTACTGTAAAAACGAAGCTAATCAGTACAGTGCATTACTGTAAAAACGAAGCTAATCAGTACAGTGCATTACTGTAAAAACGAAGCTAATCAGTACAGTGCATTACTGTAAAAACGAAGCTAATCAGTACACTACTGTAATTATTTTTATTTGTACTAAATATAAATTAGATTTGATAATTTTGATATATGATTAATTTTATTTTTATCCTACATAAGTACTACTTTCATACAAACCAATTAGACAAAATTATTACAAAATATTTTTTTTTTATTTAAAACATTTCATGTACATCACAAAATAAACATGCCAATGCTGGAAATGATGTGTGAAATTTACACATTAATGGGTGAGTTTAGAGACAACATTTTTTGTGTTAATTTTAACTCATTCATTGTGTTAATGATTTTAACAAAGTAAATATGTCAGAGAGGTTAACACAAAGATGTGTAAACGTTTTAAATTAACACATTTTGTGCTGTCCTTCACTGCAAACATTTTTGAAAACATACATAAAACCATAAACAAAACATTAGCATTTGACTAAATGAATGTAGAGTCATTGGTTGTTTAGCTTATACAAGTATTATAATGAAATATCAACCATTACATTCACAAAACTGCAGAATATAGATAAATTTTTAAGCATTCAAAAAGGAAATGTCCAACACAGGACAAAACACAGTTCTTTTCACAATACAAGACACATAACCCCACCTTAAAAATAATTTCACTTATTTCCAAAAATGTGTTGGATTCATGTACACTGGTGGCCAAAAGAAGTATTTAAGTGTCGTAATGTTTTTGAAAGAAGTCTCTTTGATGCTCAAGAAACATTTCTTATTATTATCAATGTCTGACTGTCTACTCCATCTTTTCTACAGCATAGGAGTAAAAGTCATCATCAAAATAATCTTTAAAAAGCCAACAGAATGTTTTTGTCCACCTTTGTGAATAAATGAACTTCTCCAAAGATTGGTTCCTGTTCAGAACTTGATTGACAACATCAGAGTGTTCCCTGGTCTGCATGCGTGCCCACAAACACAAATGTACTCAGTCCTTCAGAGGAGATCCCAGTTCCAACACTATGAGAGTGAGAGAGTGTGAGAGAGAAAATATTAGTGTCACATTATTTTTAACCTCCTTTTTTGTTCATTTTTATTATCATTTTCACAAAAACTTAAGAATATATATTTGTAAACAGCTTTTGTCAATAAATAGCATACAAAAGAACTAAATAAAATTATGCCAGATTAAATTTTAATACTTACAAATCCTCAATTCTGTCCAAAAATGCTGAGATCCATAGAAAGAACGACTGAAATCGATGATTTTAGCCCATTTCAGCTTGTCTGCAGTGAAGGAGTACCTGTTTGAGACAAATACACAGTAAGATACATGCAAGAAATCACTGTGTGATGATCGTTCTCCTTCCTACAGTAGTTAACCCACCTGTGTGCTGATATTAGGACCTTCCTAGTCAGGTGGAACTGCAATGGTAGAGAGTCTTCTGGCTAATAAAATATCACAATAATGCAAAAACATAAACTTAAGTTGTTTAGAATGCTAGATTTGGTCTGAATGAATTAGTGAGAGTTTTACTGCAGTGCTTACCTGGATACATTTAATCTGGTGAGACTGAACAAAGACAATGGTCCATCTTCTGATTGGTTCATTTGCTGTGTAATAAAGTTAGACATAAGGCAAAGGTCACTTATTTGATATAAAGTTAGACAATTTTAAGTTAGAGATTTTATAAGATATTGTAAGCTACCTAGTCTGCACCAGTGGCTCAAAAGCTATTCTCACATAGCGTATTGCTAATCATTTCAGCAAACTTATCTCAAAATATATCACAAATGGGCTGGCCTACCTCTGGAATCTTGCTAGAAGTCACTGGCGCGAATTGGCGCTTTGTTGCAGTTGCCTTTAAACACAAAAATGGAAGTAAATATTAAATTCCATTAAAAAATATATATAATATGGTATAGTTTGCAAACTAATGCTAAAACTATAAAGGTTCTCATTAGTAGGCCAACATTAGGCTAAACAGAATTTCACATTAGTTTCTTCACATTTATTGTTAATGTAAACGCGTTGCTCGTTGTCATATTTTCACTCGACAATTCAATAATCTAACAAAGTGTGTAAAATGAAACGTTAGCTCAGTTTACCATGGTAAAGTTCGTTACCGCCATGTTGACGACGAGTAACAGGTAACGTTAAAACATAGGTTAAACTGGGCACACGCAGAAGTTTATTTTATTTATTTTTACCTTGCATGCTGATGTCTCTCTCGATGAAGTGAATTCCGTCTCTTCCTCGGGCCAGACACGAACGTCGCGATCCAACAAAAGACAGACCCCATTACCTACACTGGATGCTCTGACGCGACACGACAAATCCCAGACAGTCAGTGTAGTGCATAGATAGACTGTAAAAAATAGGTGTAGTGATGCGCCGCGGCAGTTATATTTCTGACGGAGTCCAAGCGCTCGCGCTATTTCTGACAAGGGATAAACAGGTTTGCATTTAAAGGTCCGGTCGCTTCAAGTGTCCAATATAGACAGCCTCTGGCTATTATAGCGTTGTAGACACGCGGTGTAAGGCAAAAATTAGGAAATAAAAAGCACGATGGAATGGTGCCAGCCAGAGAGGCAGTTACGTCAAATACAGTAGTATACAGCAAATTTAAAAAATACAGTAAGTCTCTGTATGTGGTGTTAGACGTCACAGAAAATTCCCATGATGCAATGGGAATCACAGTTATTTACTGTAAAGAGAAATAGCAGTATAATACTGGGGGATTTAAAGTAAATAACTGTAGAAATTACAGAAAAGTCTAACAGTGAAGTGTGTGTGTGTGTGTGTGTGTGTGTGTGTGTGTGTGTGTGTGTGTGTGTGTGTGTGTGTGTGCGTGTTGTGTGAGAGAGTGTTTTGTTTCTACCCCTGCCGTTTCCCCACAAGGTTGCAAATTTAAATTGTGATCTAACAAATGTAAAGAGAAAATATTAACCATATATGCTGTTTGTATTGCTTGTGATTGGGATGAAGTAAACATCTTCAGTATTTTAACATAAAATTGTTTGATTGTGTTGAATTATAAACCCAAAAATGCAGTGGCTCCACCAGACCCACGAACACTGGCTGAATAACAAAAATATGAACACCACACAAGGGTAGTGTGCTTATAGAGAGTTCACTTTTATGCCTATTTTTGTCAGGACCACTATCGTCAAATACGATTGACAATTAGCATACAGTTTGGATTGGCGGTATGGTTCTGTTCTGGGCAGCCTAGCATGGATAAGAGCAGGAGAGCAGCAATAACCCCCCCCTTAGGGTAAACAGAACAGAACCAACATGAATGTATTGGAGATATCATTAATTCAAGATTTTAAAGTACTACATAATTCAAGAATTTATTCTGATTCAAGGGAAATCAGAATGCAAAATCCTGACTGATGAGAGGTGGAGCTGGGGAGGGAGGGGGGTGATTCGCTCCTGAGAAACGTGATAGCTGCTGATAATACTGAATGAGGTTATATATGTATACAGTGATAGGTGTCGTATTCCTATAGGTAGACGTGGATCAGCTGATGCGAGCTTGACTAACGTGACCTGCCAGAACTGACGCTACGCTTGATGTTTCTTTGCACACACTTTTTAATATGTGCACTTTGTAATGATGTCAAATTAAAACCATTACTTTAAATTTTAAATCATAACATTTTAATAATCTATTGTCATGCTTTAGGCACATGCAAAGTACTTCATTGTAATATTAACTGTGGTGTGTTATTTGATATTATATTTAAAATTAATATATTTTAAACGTATAAATGTTTTTGTTTACCATACATTCTTATCAGTACATTCCACAGTATACACTTTAACAACATTTTACAGACAAATAGAATTATTACAAAATAATATCCTACTTAAGTGGTCAAAAACACTCTAAAATTCAGATAATTTAATGTAATATTAATTTAAACTATAATACATTTTCATGTAATTGCAGTTAACATGCAATTAAGTGTCTGAAAAAAAAAATACATGCAAGTATATTATTTAAAATTATAATTTAATATTATTTTCAGAAGCATTTTTTTTAAAGCATACTAAAGTACTGCTTTTTCACAAGCTCAGTATGATTTACATCTTTAAAAAATGTGAATTTTGTCAAATAAATGAAATCATTCATCAAGATGTACTGCATTGTAGTGATGGCCCAGCTGTTATTTTACTCAATCTATTATAAAACGTCTGCCTGCTAATAAGCAACAATCATTTCAATCGACAAATTCATTTTGTGGAATGACTTTGCATTAAAATAGCTCCATTAAAGCAGACAGTCTCACTGCTAAATACATTTTTCTGAATGAACCCTTAAGCATCAATACATCCAAAAAACATTGCAACTCCTCTCTCAGACATACAGACACTTGAGCACTGTGTGCATTAGGCTGCCCGACCTGGATAAATGCAGCTTTTGATGTCTTGTCAATGCTGCATGACACTGGGTTAGTGTTCAGAGCCACATTCATTTGAAGCTCCAGGTTGCGTAAGTTCTAAGACTCTTCTCATAACACCTCATTTATTACGATATACTTGTCCAAAAGCTTTCATTATAAGTGGCTGTGTCTCTGAGCAACATCAGAATCAACTAAGCAGTGACCCCTTTTGGTGAGACCAAGTCAAACATCTTTCATGCGCCTAAACGCCACGGCGACAATGACAGGAACATGTCAGGCTGTCAGCTCTTTATATCCTTGTTAACTCACTATTCATTATTTGATGACACAAGTTTACAAGCTAAAGAGCTGGAGTGTTGCGCGCTGTGCAGTGCTGTAATGTTTTATAGGCCAGCCGACTGCAGCTCAGAGCATAACAGATGCTGGTGTAAAGAGAGAGATGCTGAGGTCCCGCCATCTGTGAATGGATGGTCAGATGGAGAGGAAAGAGGAAGAAAAGAAAGAGAAACACGAGAAAGGGAGGGGAGGTGAAAGAAAGAAAGTAACAGTGTAAGGCGTGTACTGTACACTTGTGCTTACATGTATGTATTTATATTAACTTAAGTTTTCATGATAAGCTCTGCACTCATATACTCATGGGTTAAATTCTGGGTTAAAAACAATCCAATGACATTTGTCATTTAACTCTACTTTGAGCTCCTTTAAACTATCAGGAAACATTTGTGAATAGTCATAAATTAGTTAACACTTTTTTCCATTTTAAATGTTTTTTTTTTTATTTTTTTTTTTTTTTTTGCCATTGTGAAAACAGTGGTTCCCATTCAGTCAGTTGTGTTTGACATTATGTCGGAATGACATATGTATGTCTCGCCTGGGACCCAATCACCTCCAAGTGGTAACAGAATGAGCCAATGAACATTGGCCAGTGAGATTTGCATGCCAAGTCACACCTACCCATACATACGGGTATAAATATGACCGGCATTACTCACTTCATTCAAATTTTTGCTTCGGAGCCGAGCGGTTGTGAACAGCAATTTTAATTGTCCTCCACTGTGGGCTGTCCGCATCTTTACCAAAATCGTGGACCCTCCCCTAACCCTGCTCAGGGAGGTGGACGTTCACATCCTCAACTATCTTGCTGACTGGCTCATTCTAGCTCAGTCTTGGGATCAGTTGTGCGAACATCTGGGGCTTCGGGTCAGATGGGAAAAGACTGCAGTGGCATATCAATTGCCTCGAGTTGCTAGCAGTATTCCTTGCCCTGCTCCGGTTTCGACCGTTGCTGCACGGCAAGCATGTCCGGGAGGACAACACATCGACCGTAGCATACATCAACCGTCAAGGTGGTCTACACTAACGTGGCATGCCGCAACTCGTCCTCCTCTGAAGTCAGCAGCGGTTCAGGTTCAGTCACACCCAAGGTGGTCCAGCTGATCTGGAGTTGACTCGGGAATGCACAGGTACACCTGTTGCCTCCCAGGACTTCTCCCACTGCCAGTTGTTCTATTCCCTGACCGAGGGGACCCTCGGCACGGATGCGCTGGCACACAGCTGGCCCCGGGTCTACGCAAGTATGTGTTTCCCCCAGTGAGCCTGCTCGCACAGACACTGTGCAAGGTCAGGGAGTACGAGGAGTAGATCTTGTTAGTTGTGCCGTACTGGCCCAACCGGACCTGGTTCCCAGAAATGATGCTCCTCTCGACAGCCCTCCCTGGGGAAGGACCTGCTTTCTCAGGGACGAGGCACCATATGGCACCCGCGTCCAGACCTCTGGAACCTCCACGTGTGGTCTCTGGATGGGACGTAGAGGACTTAAGTGAACTACCTCCAGCAGTAGTCGACACTATCACTTCAGCTAGAGCCCCCTCTACGAGGCACGCTTAAGCTTTGAAGTGGAGTTTGTTCGCTGGGGGGTGTTCTTCCCTAAGGGAAGACCCCGGAAACACCCGATCAGCTCTGTGCTTTCCTTCTTTCAAGAGGGCTTGAATGCGATGCCACCATCGCAGCAAATCACAATGCTGTTGATGGCAGGTCACTGAGAAAGCACGACCTGGTCATCAGGTTCCTGAGAGGCGTCAGGAGGTTAAATCCTTCCAGACTGTGCCTCATACCCTCCTGGGACCTCTCTGTGGTCCTTTCAGGTCTACAGAGAGCTCCCTTCGAGCGACAGAATATAAACACTTATTATAGGTATACCACAGTGCCCAAACTACTGCCAACATGGCTGGAAAACAAAAGACCTGTGGTAGAGTAAAAAACAAAACACATGACCGACCGGCAATGAGGGACACGAGCAGGACAACAATCAAACAAACAAAAACAGATTTGGACAGACAACTAAGGGAGAATAAAGAAAGAAATCAGGAGGATAACAAGGGGGAGCGTTTGGGGCAAATAAACCAATAATCAAGTAACAAGAAGGCACATGGCACACAGAAACAAACAAGACCCATGTGCCTTCTGTCATGTTTGAACCCATGTGCTCTCACAAACACCCATAACATAAGACAAGAGAGTGCACGGCCTAGGGAACAACCCCACACAAGGACAAAGACAAACAACAGTAGTGTACTGATCCCGTCACCAAACCCTGGCGTTCTGCCTACGGCCGTTGTGGCAAAAAGCCCTGATCCCCTATATTATAACTTGCAAAATGCCATGCCCTTAAAATCAATCTAATGCTAATTCTTTTTTGTACATTTCCTATGCACACTTGTATGTCTATGAGGCTGAAAGGACACCAAGAAATGACAGATCTTCACATGCATCCTTTTATTAAACAATCAACTCACATTTCAGAGAATAGCATATGCTGCTAATTGATAAAAACAGCGTATACAATCTAGAATGCAAACAGACAAAGTAGCTCAAACATTAGCCAGTAAACATTATATAGGTGATACTTCAAGCATTTGGCATCATGCCTGAATACACGATGCCCAAGTTGCTTTGGAAGTGGTTTGGGAAGTGAATAATGCATTATAAAACCTTACATAGACTGTTCTAAATGTTCTAAGTTTACAGTATGAAGATTGTATTGTGAAAAGCATGTGACTTGACTTGCTTGGTGAACAACTTTTTTCAAAAGGTGCACAACTTGACTTAATCGGTATACAGTAAATCACAAACAAGCAGACAGTCACGATGTGCTTCTCAGTGTGTTTTCAGCCTGAGGTTTTTATTTGAGAAGCCAATATTGAGATTTTAAAGCAAATCCCACACATTAAAGCCCAGTGCATAATCAGCATGTAATCTGTTTACGTTCCCATTCGATTTTGCTTTGATAAACAACAGATTCGAAGCCTTCCACGCTCTGTAAACACTGCTATTGTCTGAGTGGCATATAAATTACCGCTCGCTCCTCCAACGTAACTAATAACTCCCTGGTTTGCAATTCAATGCTGTTGTTGTTTTTTTCTTCTTTCCTTCATTCTTTCTTTTCTATGAACATGATAAAGTGTCGAGTCTGCAGTGCTTTGCTGCTTAGCTGCGCCGCAGGGTGAAATCGCTGCTTTATCAGTGTTGTGGCATCGTCAGCACTCTCTCTCATTACGTATGCATTCAAACAATAGATAATAAAACTATCAAGATTATAACTCATATGCTCATCCTCATAAATCTCAGTTTTAAGGGCTTAATTCAAAGGCTCCCAAATTGTGTTTTGGAGGTCTCCTACGATAGAGTGACCAAACGTCCTCTTTTGCTCGGACATGTCCACTTTTTACGTGCTGTTTTTTTTTAATAAATTCATGAAAATGTCAGGTTTTCACTGTTTTTCATGGGACCATTAAGCGTGTACTTTAAATTGACTGGCAATTGCCTTTGCACACAAAACATATGAAACCGGCTAATCAGTGCATTCCTCAATCCGCAGCGGCAAGCAGAGCACCTCAGAAATCAGAGGCCTGTGTGTGTGTGTATGTGTTCATCTCAGCCTCATTGGTCTGTCACTGCTCGTCAATGTCAGAATATTTGAAATGACCAATCAAATCAAAGTAGGCGGACTTTATGTTCACAGAATTTTAGCAGCATGACTTGACACTTCAGTTTACGATCAAGTGCGAGATAAAATGTAAGTAGCTAACAGCGTAAAAAAAAAAAATATGATGATGATGATGATTGTTTTCGTCGGGATTTGTGTCAAATAAAGGTGCTAGCGACCTAGAAGCCCACATAAGGAAAGTAAAGACTACAAGAGAACATCAGGAGGATTGAAATAGATTTTTACTGAAATAGTGTAGTAGATTTTATTTTATTTTTTTACATATGGCCATGAAAAGAAATAGTGTCATGTAAAAGGTGTTATAAAAGCTAAACTATTATAATTTTCTTTTTATTATTCTATTGTTGCAGGCCAAACGTTGAATGGAAAGGATGTATTACTTTATGTATTAAAGTACAATAACTTAGTTGCAAGGTTGTGAATGCATTTGTCAAGTATTTTTTGATGCATTCACCCCCCAACCACACCCCCACCCATCAACCACACCCCCAAACCACACCCCCACCCATCAACCACACCCCCAAACCACACCCCCACCCATCAACCACGCCCCTAAACCACACCCCCACATATCAACCATGCCCCCAAACACCCATCAACCACGCCCCCAAACCACGCCCCCACCCATCAACCACACCCCCCGCCCACCCATCAACCACACCTCCAAACCACACCCCCACCCATCAACCACGCCCCCAAACCACGCCCCCACCCATCAACCACGCCACCGTCCTCTTTTCTGAAAACTAAAATATGGTCACCCTATCCTACGACATGTTTACATGCATCAAACACACAGAAAAAAAAAACTTTCATTTGCTCATAATATACATTGCACATCACCTCTCATCACCATTTCTCAAACGACTTGTACGAAGATTTGGTCTCTCTAAACCCCACCTTTCTGCAAACCTACTCTGCTCTAATTGGTCAGATGGCCCAGTCTGTTGTGATTGGTCTACCGCTTATGGTGCGTGTCAGCTTCAGCTTCGGAGGGTTAATAAATCCACAGTGATTGTACACTCTGTAAAGACAGTAATGATGGCGTCAATTTTATCATATCCATCCGAGTCCGATGATGAAACATTGGAAAAACAAGTTGTTCGACCCGAACCTCCATCGCAAGGATGACTTGACCTGGACATTTCTCAGTGGCAAGTTTTTACTCAGTTTGTTGTACATTATGATATGTAATTTATCATGCACTTCGATCTTTAAAACTTAACAGACCTTTTACATTCAAAACGCACATTGTTGTAGCTCCACTATTCCCAGTCTGTCTGAAACGTGCTGATTTCTACAAAGTGGTCTGATTGGCCGGCAGACCCAGTGTGTTGTGATTGGCCGAACACCTAAAGTGTGTCTGAAATGTACTTAATCCCTTACCATAACCCTTACCATAATCGTGAGCTTCAGCTTCTAAGCTTTTAAGCAACTGTAAAAGCACAGTTAATAATAATGTTGTCGCTTTTACCATATCAGTTTGAGCCCGAGTCGGATTCTGAAAATGCGGATGATCAAGCCAGTCAATTGGCACCAACTTTGCAAGCACGACTTGAGCAGAACGGTTCACAGTGGTAAATAGTCTTTTTACATAGCCAGCATTGCACTTCAGAAAGCTGTCCTCTGTAAAATGAAAAATGTTAATAATAAACAATGCCTTGTTTTTGAGTGCAGAAATCTTACCCATTTAATTTATGCATGACTGACAAATATGCATCACATTATGTTTATTAGTTTGTTTACGCTAAACCTGTATAATACCAAAACTGTATGTGCAATTCATCAATGCATAAATATTAAATATTTTTGGAGTGTAGTCCCATTAAGCAAAAGTGGAAAAAGCCAATAAAATCTCCACACTGTTCTTTGAAAAAATGTACACGCCCCGAGGGGGAAGCCCATCTGTTCTGTACAGCAGCCTGAGGCTCTCAGATGAGCTCAACGATTTCATTCGCAACTTGTCTCTGACAATACGGCGGACCAACCGGATATGTCCCTGCCAATAATTAGCTGTCAAAGCGATAAAAGGACATGCTGTATCTTTAGCACCAGTCAAACTGTGAGTGGTGCACGCATGCGACTATTTGAGCTCTGCGTGTGAGGAACGTTCACACATGGACTTGTGGTGAGATAATGTTGTAAAACAGAAGTGTTGTGACAGCTGCTAATGGAAGGAACTCAACTCAACTGTGAGCTTGATTTCTCATTTTCTGGCCCACAATAAAGAGACAAGAATTTTGTGGTCTGTAAATGATGACACCTTGTATAACTGATTATTGGCAGGCTTTATTGAATGCATTATAGACACATCAAAGTGATGGTCGTTCTACCTTCCACTCACCTACCCAGGCTCATTGGAAAAAACATGCATGTGTCATTTCTGCAAAATGATATTACATTGCTTCTTGCATGTGTCATGACATTTTCAAAGTGAAATGTCCAGTGAGTGTCACTAAAATCATGTTCAGTTTTCTCTGAATCTGGCAATGTTTCGTTATGTTGTGTGTTGTACATATCGTGGCAGTTCAGGATTGAATGGCGCTAAAGGTTAATGCTCAGTCACATTTGAAAAGAACATTGCGCCCACATTAAACCCTAAACCTGATAGTGATAACAAAAGCAAACGCAAGATTAAAAAAAAAACACATTTGCTGAAGCAAACATGACATTTCATCTTGCTTCTACAAGTCTTTGAGCTCTTTTATCGTGACTCGTGTTTCACAGATACCCGAGCGCTTCACATCACGAGTGTATCAGGTGAGCTTCAGAGCAAGTTTACTACAGCAGAAAAGACACACATACTGGCAGGGCCGGAGTGGGGCCACTTTTCAGCCCGGGAGTTTCAGGCTCAGGACCGGCCCACTTTTTCCATGGTGGAATTCCAAATTAGCACTTTTTCCAAATTGGATAAATTAAGCAACAGTTCAGCTCTTACTAATGTGTAGTTTGTATTAATACCATGGTTCAACAAATAATGTAAAGGTTAAATAATAATTCACTTAGACTTTATAAGAAGCAATTGCGACTTTATTTCACACAATTCTGACTTTATCTTGCAATTCTGACTTTATAACACGCAATTGTGACTTTATTTTACGCAATTCTGACTTTATCTCGCAATTCTGACTTTATAACACGCAATTGTGACTTTATCTCACGCAATTCTGACTTTATCTCGCAATTCTGACTTTATAGCACGCAATTGCGACTTTATTTCACGCAATTCTGACTTTATATCTCGCAATTCTGAATTTATAACACGCAATTGCGACTTTATTTCACGCAATTCTGACTTTATATCTAACAATTCTGATAAATAATGTCAGAATTGCGAGATGTAAACTCGCAATTGTGAGATAAAAAGTCGCAATTATCTTTTAAAATGTTTTATTCTGTGGCGGAAACAAGCTTCCATACCTCCTGGCCTCTTCCTCCCATCCATCCTCCCTGACGCGTACCGTTACGGTAGGGCCGGCCCAGCTATCGGTAGGCGCCGGCGGTGCCGCGGTAGCCTACTCCTGAGAAAACGTTCTGGAAAAGACGGGCTATAGACCCAACCAACTCTATAGGAGGGGAGGGGAGAACTCCCTCACATGGTACAACCCATGCAGAGGCTGTGCGCTGCGGTGTCAGAATGCGAAACGTGTAACTAACGTGACAAATGTAAAAAAATAATTAAATCAAAATAAAACTCGACCGGCTCAAAAGTGAAGCGGCCCACCGGGAATTCTCCCGATTACCCACCCCGGGCCTGCATACTGGAGCTGCTTATGTTACGTCAAAATGTAATAGATTTACCGCAATAGGATTGAGAAAGAAACGTCTTTATTAATCAATAATCTGACCATGTAATCATAATTTGTATGAAAAGGAATGTGTTTTACTGCCTTTAGTGTTTATTTCAGCTGGAATCTGCAGTGAATAGTATGTATATAGGTATGTTGTTTTGCTAAAATGTAGGTAGAGGCACATTTTTCCATTGAGCTTAGGTTGTCATCCACCCATCTGTGTAATAAGCAGTCATTTTGACCTTTTATAAGGGACAAGTGTGCATATTTCAGGAATAATCCCTCTTGCCACACCACCATCCATCACTGTTACACAAACAAACGTACAGTACAGGACAGGGACAATCCCACTGGAGCAACCTGAGGTTACACATTGAGTGCATGATTTCCCAAACTACAGAAAACAAAAAGTTTGAAGAGATTTTCATGCACACTCCCCGGTCCAGACGAATGCGTAGTCCTGTCACCGAACACACGACACTGGTTGAACCAACATCATTATGTCGCGACACACGACATAATCCCATTCATTTTCACTGGAGGGTTTGGCGACTTCCGTCAGTAGTCACATACATGGATATAATAAAATGATGCATGGAAATGAAACTGTCGGCAGTCTTAGTGAGTTTGATTCATACATTGATAGTTTGTGTTGTTAATTATATGATGCAGTGAACAGTTTAGCACTGATATAGTTCATTTTACAGTTTCCCCTGCATTATGTTGATTATTAGGGACAAGAAAATGTATTATTTGTCAAATTCCAATGACGTTTTAGTCATTTTGAACAGTATGAGTGAGTTTAATTAGTTGACTGATCGATCATTAATCTGGTTAATGATTTAATGCACTGCAGTTTATCACAACACTCTCCAACAGCAGAATGCTAATTCCTAGTCAAATTAGAATGATATCTTAGTTTTATATATCATTTGTGATTACATGCAATCTACCAATAACATTAGAGCGACAGCACTGGGAACGCCCACAAGCGTCTTAGACTAGCGACATACAGCAACAAAGTCGCTGGCGAATGGGGCTTAAAGGGATACTTCAGGATTTAGCATTAAGCATTGTATTAGTAGAAAACTTGTAGTATTTTCGAATTACCGTGCTTTCTACCCTCATGTCCCCCTGAGACGAGAGATTTATGTATTTTTTGTCTGGAAAAAATCCTCAGATGACGCAAAAATCGTCATTTTGCGTCATCGGAGGATTTTTAGGCCAGAGGCGAGAGACTACAGCCAGTAGTAGGAGCTGTCCCGCACGTTTTCAACTCGCCCATAGAGGGTGGGATCTCACTCACAGAATGTACACATAGTGTCAGCCATCTTTCTTTGGAAGCTAAGCTAACAGGCTCTTATTCTGTGGAGAAAGCTGAGTAGTAGGGGTTACCATCCTCTTTTTCCAGGACATGTCCGGCCGTCGAGATCGTCCAAAATGTCCGGGATTCGGCTTTTGCTTTCTGCAGTCGCCCTTCATTGTTTACATGCACACCTTTTGTTTCAGTCTAACTGAATTCATTCCGATTGGTGAATCTGAATGTAGTGTTTACATGAACGCTAAACAAGTGATCAGTTGATGTGCGTTTTAGCATTGCTAGAAGATTCCCGCTCCTCCGTGAGAGATACGAGACCGGTGCGTCTCACAGACGGTGCGTCTTTGACTGCAGCGCGTCCTGCTCATCGGTAATCACGCCACTGGCCTCTCATCGTTCTCCCGCGTCCCTCATCCTCGTCCTGCTCGCCACAGTAAACATAATGAATGTCGACTGTAGAACGCAAAAGCCGAATCCCGGACATTTTGGGCGATCTCGAAATCCCGGGCAGACTCGAGTCGTCACGGAGACTCACTAGTAGCCTTGTTGTTTAACTGCTCTCTAACCGGTAGGCGTGGCTTGGGAGTGGCCTCCTAGGGCAGCGAAGCAAGTGCATTCTGGGAGTTGTTGTCTTTCATTCACATAAGCCAAAAATAAATGTTCTGGCTTTTCTCAGTCTAGAAGGCTCCAAATCTTCACATTTCTTCTACATAAATGACCCATTTTAAATACACATTCATCTTTCCAGAGGTGAAGTATCCCTTTAACAATGCAATGACAGCTCCAGCACAAAATGCATTTGTCTGACATGCACATTATAGGATATATTAATGCATTTAAATGTATGCATTTGTTAGACGCTACATGTTTTTTTTTTTTTTTTATCAGTTAATGCATTCCCAGTGAGTCAAACCCATGGCATTGGAGTTGCTGGCATCACTGTAACTATTAGTGACACATTAGTACCTCACATTACAGCTGTGCAACCCAGCGAACAGGACAGCAATTTCCAGGCGCAAGAAGTGTTTAGGCATCTGTACACAAATGCTCATTTTCTATTATCTTTGGCATCTGAGTTTTATCAATGTTTTGAAATAAACTGTTGTTTTATAGTTTGACAGAACAAATGCCTTATTTTCCACACACAGATGGACGTAAGTGTTTATTTTTTGCTTTATGTATCACTTGTGTATTGTGTAACTCCCACTGAAACTCAAAACACAAGAGCGAGAGGAGCGTGTCCTGTTGCATTAGGCGTAGTTCAGTATTAGCACATACGCTTGCACAGCCAGAGAAATATTTCAGGACCAGTGATGAGTCATTTGTCTCATTCATTCTCCTATTTTGTCATGATTTTTCTCATCATGTGTGAGCAGACGAGGTGGGCTGTTTCAGAAATATGTCATTATTTAGTGGGGCAGTGACTTTGAATGGCACATTGATTGCACACAAAATATTGTTTGTCACTTCACAGGTCAGTTGAGCAGACGGCTCAGAACAAATGATGGCTTCTGAAAGTCTCTGAATATGAAATGTCATGTTTATGACAATCACCTCACATCATTGCTTTTAATTTTGCACAATGCAATATGCCTGTTTGAAGGACGCACGTCTGCCATCAGGTTTTTAAGTTCGGGTTGTCATAAAACCTAATGTCGTCTAATATTGAACAGACATGCGTTTGTTTGGCATTTCACTCGCTATTTACCTTGATTGAAAGCAGTCGTGTTCTTTGAGAACGGGAACCTCTACTCTGAATGAATTGTAGAACAGGCTATAAACACAAATGGTGTTCTGCTGATTTTTACAGAGGGAGTTGTCCCTCTAGTGGTAGAAATGAGCATGGACAGCATCAGCTCACTTGTGTTGAGAATGGCAAAAATGTTACAAAAATCAGTGTTTGAAAGAGGATACACACTGCTGAAAGTAAAATTGGTGTACTAACAGTTTTCACTCATAAATAGCAAGTAATGTTGATGGCTGTTAGATGCAGTCACTTTAATAGATCTCTGCTAACAGAAGATAGCCTGTCTGTTTTATCAAATAACCAAAGTCATCTGACATTATGTTTTGATAGATCCTTTAGCACTAACACTAATGTGACTTAACATTGGTTTGCAACACTGATTAAATGTACGAGAGAGTGTGGATTAGTTCTTTACATCCTTCAGCAAGTATTTTTGATGGCAATCTTATATTCTAGTGACATTCCCAACATTCATATACTGTGTTTACATTCATACACAGAAACTGTGTCCTTAGTCTTGTGTATAATTAGACATCTGAGCTGTTGCACAACATTACTACAGTTCATTCTGGACATGAACATGCAAAATCAACCGAATACAGTTTGTTGTCGTGCCATGTGTGATTTGTTCAGTGTGGGAAAATAATAGAATCCTTCCATCCATCCACCCATCCACCCATCCACCCATCCATCCATCCATCCATCCATCCATCCATCCATCCATCCATCCATCCACCCATCCATCCATCCATCTATCCTTCCATCCATCCATCCATCCATCCATCCACCCATCCATCCATCCATCCATCCATCCATCCATCCATCCATCCATCCATCCTTCCATCGTGTCAGCCGGATGTGGACCGGATCTGGGCCGACACTATGTTGCTGTCTGGGACTCATCTATTGAATCTGACGTCCCCAAAATGGGGTTGTCAGATTCAATTACAAGAAATCCATCATTTGTAAAAACTGTATAAAACTAAAGTAAATTATTATTTTTGTGTAATGTTAGGGTCAGAGTGTGAGGTTAAGCTATAGAATGAATAACTAGCTGTACATAAAAACAATAAAAAAGTCTATGGATTGTCTACATTTAGAAGAGTATGGAATATAAATAGCTGTGTACATGTAAATATACATGTTTGTAAGTTCCAGGATGCAGTTGGTTTGTTGATTAGAGCAGAATTGACAAGTTAGTGCAAACCTGCATGTTTACAGTGTTGCAGACTGTTGTTTTTCATGTGATTTCCACTGGACAGCTCATAATTAGAGCAGAAAATCCACTGAGAAACTGCCCAGAGTATTGCAAACCAGGAGCTGGATGTTCTAATGAAGACTCTCGAGTCCTGCATATATTCAAGAGTCATTCCCTACCAGACACACATGTTTTGTTTTGTCTCTTTTAGCAGTGACCTGCATCAACAACTAAACTACATGCCCTCACACACACACTGTTGGACCTGTCTGAGAGAATTATACACTCCAGAGCCTCGCACGACTGACACTTTAGATTATTCCCATGTGGGAACAAAATAATGATATATTATTGAAATGGTAGAGGATGTTTACATCATAGTATTTATTGCACTGCTGCCATGGTGATTTTTAAAAACAAGTCATTGTATTAAATAATGTCTTTAATGTAGCAGTAAAACATAATAATAATAATAATAATGTTTTACAGTAATAAGACTCTAATGAAAATCATGAGAATTACAGAATTACACAAAATCACATGGCAAGAAAATATTTAGCAATGCAAAACAAATCCTAATTGTCCAAAACATAATCTTTCCTTTTTTCTTCTTCTTCTTCTTCTACTCTTTCTTTTTTTATTTTGGTGTGTAAATGTTTTCATGAGATTTTATTTTATTTCCATTACTGCAAATATGACATTTCCCCCTGTCTCTACCTTTATATATCCACATTCCCATGTCCTTGTACCATGTTCATATACCATAAAAAAAGATATATATATATATATATAAATCACTTCAATCACCATCAATTTTCCAATCTGTTGAGAAATTAAAATGATTTGTTTTAAATCATAGATTGCATTCACAAAGCATTGTTGACTGACAAAAATATTCATAAAATGATATGTTTTTATAATAACTGTATACATATCACGTTGGCGTAAAGGAGTGGAATTCGTATAAAGTCTATATTTAAGGATTCTCTCCGTTGAGAGTAAGCAAACAACAGAAAGATGAGAGAATCTTCCAGTAAGAGCGTCAGAAAGTGTTTTATCACCTGAGTTTATGATGAGATGTGCCTAGAGACCGTGCTGTGAGTCTTCAGTTTCAAGTAAAGAGAAGATGAAAGACACTCTAGTGTGTGATTGTTGTGTTTTAAAGCCCATTAGTCAGACTGGAGAATTCAAGGAAATCACTGCATTATATTCCCATCATTAGTTCCAGTTCAGCTTAATTGCCAGCCATTGGTATAGCTTTCATATTAATTTCCTTTAATGCTGGAAAATTAATCACCGGAGTTACAGTATTTAAGCTTGGGTGAATTTAGTGCATTTGACTCCAGATGAATACGCCGTATGATAAATAAATAGATGAAGTGATTTACAGGCTTTTGAGTTTATTGTGGTTCATGGAAGATGTTACAAATCTTGCTGGTTGTAGTTCCCATAATGTTCCCATATGGCACTTCTGATTAATTTCCAGTTACTGCGGCAACAGATTTCCACAGAATTTAATCACCTTTGCACTTATTAAATATTGTGAATGTTGTTGCTATTTTTATCATTATTTGTGTCCATGAACACAAAGGTTTCTATGGAAACTCATTATGTAGTAGGTCCTATTCATAATGGGAATGTGTTGCTCATGGTTGTGGGAACCATTATCTCTAATTTTGAAGAACATTTCATTTTCTCAGAGAACTGAAACTGAACTGAAACTGAAACTTTTTGCCTCTTCACGATGACTTGCTTTTAACTTAGTCCTAAATTGTAAGTCGCTTTGGACAAAAGCATCTGCTAAATGACTAAATTTAAATGTAAAATAATAATAACACAATAATACTAATAATAATGAATGTCATGAGTAGTTTCCTTTCTCAAGTCAGCTACTAGCCTGGTTAAAACAAGACCACTCTCAGTAGTAACTGAGTTATGGTCTGGCAAAGCTTCATTAATAACTCATTTCCAAAGGGGCGTCACCAACGGACGTCGCTCAAATGCCTCTGGGCGCAATTGGATAGACCTAAAACCAATCAGAGCGATCGTCATTGTGTAAAGCCATATGCTGCGTCCCGATTCGCCTAAGTTACACTACGCCATAAAAGTATGTACTCTTTTTGTGAAGAAAAGGTATTTACTTTTGAATGTGTAGCAAAAGAGTAGGCAAGCTTTGGGACACTACTGATACTACTTCGTCATCTTTATCGGACGGATCTGTCGCGTGCGTCCTGTCACGTAAACTGCCCTGTCAATCATCTTGTCACAGTTAAAATCCTCTATTAAATCTCATTTAATTTCCTACCGTTTCGGAGAGAAATGTAGTAGCACGTTCATCTGCCAGTGGGTCTTTCATGGAGACTGTCCTCGTGTGTCTGCAATTTGAATATAATAATTGCATTTAAAAGTTGGTGCGCTTCACCAACGGACGTCGCTCAAATGCCTCTGGGCGCAATTGGATAGACCTAAAACCAATCAGAGCGATCGTCATCGTTTAAAGCCCGCCTCAACGTTTCTGATTGGTGCCGCGATTTCGACGGATTAGAAATGGGCTTGAATGGGCTCTTTGCCAGACTTGCAGAGCAAATCTAAATTTGCCAGAAGTTGTCTGGGTTTTCCCAGGCTAGTCAGCTACTGCCATGGCAGAGAAATTGTTTGACGAAAATGTTGCTGAGCAAGTTATTGAAATGAGTTATGTTTGCAGATAGGTTTCTAGATAAAGCAGCCGATTTAATTGCACAGGCGTTTGGAGGTAAGTCCGTCGCCCCTTGAGTTTATTACCTCCACAGAAACACAAGAACACCAGTTAGTCTTAATAAAGTCAGCACATTTGACACTTTGCCTGCTCAGTGAAACTTGTCGCTTCGTGGCAGAATTAGAAACATTTGGCTCTGCTTAGTGTGGATAAAATAATTAATAACAAGGGGACAAGGACAGAGTGTTATTTAGGAGGAAAATCCATACCCTCCGACTTTTATTTGTGAACATCCGTTAGGCTGACTGGCTCTCTGCGGGTCAGACTCAGGGTGATTTAATTTGGTAATCAATAGATTTGTGTGAGAGCGAGTGAGTAATCTTTATATTGTGGCCTCCCTCTCTGATCTGCCCTTGAGTTTCCTCTCCGCTCTTCCAGTAAAGCGTGTCCTGATTGACTCCATCTGACTCTTGTGGTTTAGACTCTAATGAAAAGCACTTTGAAAGGCAGAGCAAATAGAAAGACAGGCAGACAGAATGAGAGAAAGAGAAAAACATCATTTATAGATGCAGGTCAGCTTAACAATGGTGTGACATCTACTGGTCCGTTTGCATTGTTGCATAAATATAATTCAGTCATGACAACTGTCGGGATAACAGTAAAACATTGTATTAATGTGAATGTACATAGGTTTGGTCTTGGTCGACCAGATCTGCTAGAAAGAGCAAGAATGCTTCTGCTAATTGACCATATATACGGTTCCTACTCCTGGTTTTCGATAAGCCAGCTTGGGCATTTCCAGTAAACTGTTAGCTGTACATCGACACAAAACCGTCAATGGTTGACTTTTTAATGTTGTATTTGTATATGCAGTTATCACACTTATCTAATTTGCCAATAAACCAGTTTTACTGATTTCAATAAAAACTTGAAGCTAATGGGAACGATTGAATAATAAACACAGTGTCTGTAATAAGACACACAATATTTTTCCAGTTATTTTTCAATGTGATGACCAAGAAAAAACATTATTTGTTCATCCTCCTGAGATTGTCCCCATTTTAAGAACTAAAGTGCACAATAAATCTTTAATTTACAGTGTTGATGCAACGA
The DNA here is from genome assembly GCF_951802725.1 of Rutilus rutilus. NCBI lineage: Eukaryota > Metazoa > Chordata > Actinopteri > Cypriniformes > Leuciscidae > Rutilus > Rutilus rutilus. Next base: position 2,480,103 of record NC_140221.1, read on the forward strand.
AAGTGTGAAAACTGATGGTTACATTTATTTTTGCTGAAGTGGAAATATTGAGGGATGTGTTTTTTTTAGATTTTGTTTTTCGTTCTTCCTGTGGAGTTTGTTGTTGATGTTGTTTTCTGTGAGTAACTAATTAAAAGTTGGTCAACTTAGCCTCTTCTTGTCGACTAACGACTGTTGCTAATTGCTCCAGAGTCGCAGGCTTAAAAATATGTCCATGTCATGCTCCAAAACGGTAAAACATCTACTATAATATGACATATGCTATGATATTTGAATGTTATGCAATAACATTTTATCAGAATTCGGAGGTTGGATTTGTGAATGTCGGTCAATGGAGAGAGATGTTTTTGCAGTCAGATGGTGTAGTTTTGCTGGTGTCTCTTCCAGCAGTGCTTCACGGTGTCTCCGGAAGATTCCTGTTCTATTGATTGTAATAGATAAAAGATGAAAGACAGACAGAAGGAACAGCAGCTTCTGCCTTTCCTTTCAAAAGTGACGTTTGTGATTGAAACAAACAACTTCAAAGGCGTCTCATATATACTACTAGTCCAAGAACTCTGTGTGTCACTAGAGACGCTCAATTTGGACAGTTATTTGTCATGAAAAACTTATTTGAACTCTGGAGTTGGTCGGGGTTTTGCATTTTCCATGGACTGTCAGCTGAACAAATCAGTCAGTTGTAGACCAAATCACGGCAGAACGTTTGCTGGAATAATTTATGATCAAACTGAAGTTTAACCAGGAGACTCTTCTAACCATCAAAGAGGATCATGGATCACGTCATCTATGGGTTCACTGAGATTCGGGTAAAACATCAACAATAGAAGCGCAGTGGAATGGAACAAAACACAGGTGTCTTGAGATGCGTTTCGAAAAGCTGAGCTTCTTTTAACTTGAGTGTCTTGAAAACGTGGCACTCACGGCATGTGTTCACATGGACCAATGCTTAAAAACATGACCATCCTAATTCCTCATGGGAACAATAGTGCATTTCTCGCTCTCTCCTCATCACGCCACCTACTGGCCGGCAGTGAGCGCAACATGAAGCACATGATTTGAAATAGGTCTCCATGTGTGGCTTTTGCATTCAAACATGTGAGGTGTGTGTTTATCATGGGGGATTTTAGGCGGACAATGGCACGATACTTTTGTAAGAGAAGGAAAATGTTACGAGAGCGAACACAAAAGCATTGAAATACAACGTTTTCCTCCAAGCTCTTTTTTTTTTTCATCACCATGTCCACTTCAATTCAGTTCAGATCAATTCACATGTATTTGTATAGCGCTTTTCACAATACACATCATTTCAAGTCCACAATACAATTTTGAGTGATCTGTTAGCAGAGGTAACTGTATAAGCTCTGTATTTCAGAAATGTACATGTATAAATCACAGTTAGCAAAAAAAAAAAAAAAAGTATTAAACAATTCAATAATGTATGCAAAAAAAATGCATGTAAACAATGTAATAATTTAAGGCAGAAACAATGAGCTCATTGAATTGCATGTTGATTCAGAGTTTGCGTCATCTGAAGTCCTGGCAGGAGTTGGCGCCGTCTCTTCACACGTATTGAGGGCGTCTGAAGTCTTCATAATAATATTTATGAATCAATTCTGATGATTCTGGTTGCTGTTACATGTCTGTCAAACTTGTCCATATTTATTCATTTTGCCCATCCCGACTAAACACTCATGACAGCCTCTGAATGGGTAACCACCTCCCTGTAATGTTAGGCTGTTTCCCATTTGGCTAATTGCCTTTTTTAAGCACTCAGTCTGAATTTTTGTTTTGTCTTTGCATGCATATAAAAAATGTGTTGTGTGTTATTGGTTTGTCTGTGTTTTGACCCTAGTTCCCTTTTGGACATAATCTCTCCTGTTTGGGATTTCTGTCTTGGATTGGTTTTGTTTTTGTGCTCTGACCCCTGCCTGGATTTCTCAGTGGATCTGTATGTGTTTTGGTCTGAGCCTCCATGCTCTGAACTCTGCCTGTGTGAGTCTGTTTACAGCTTGGATTGATTCTTCATATTGTGGCCATTGCTTGTCTATTGTTTTACTGGATTGGTTTTCCAGGTCGTATTTCCCTTTGCTCTCATATATTGTTGTCTATGCTTCATTTCTCTATCTTCACATCGTGGATCCTAAACAAAACCCTTTCAGCCTTAAGTTACAAATCAAGACTCTTCAATTGCTCATCTCCCTTTGTTGTTCTCAGATGGATTTTGATCAGCTTAAGTGCTGAAGATCACATGCAGGACTACAAATTCAATGAAAGAAGTCTCTTTCCCCCCCGTTCCTTTCCTCTGGTCTGATAAAATTTTTATATTTGACTCAAATTGTCAGCAAATGAGGAAAAGATTCTTCATGCAAGAAAGTGCTGCTTTTAGGGGAAAGTGCTTGAATTCTGTGCAATTTTACCATTTCTGTTGGGGAAACGACTTTGCTTCTCACCCATGAATGAGTCAATCACTGGATATAATCAATGCTTTCCTAGAGGCTTCCTTGTCACCCAAAATTTCTCTATGTGCACCAGTTAAGAAAGTAATTACGGATTCACGTAACCTGCTGCATCTTTTCTACTTTTTCCAAACTAACTTTGGCATTTTACAGGCAGTTCCTCTACCTTTATCCACATGTCCTCAAAAGGGTCTTATGCTTGTACTACTGCAGCATGTCAAGCACATATTTCAACAAGATTCACAGCTCTCGCTAAGTCGCTAAGGCAACTGGAGCATGGATTTAGAAGTATCCCGTTGAAGGTTACTCTTAAAAATAAAGGTTCTTTATTGGCATTGATGGTACCATGAAGAACCTTTAACAACCTTTCCATTCCACTAAAGGTTCTTTATAGTGGAAGAGGGATCTTAAGAATTTTAGGAATGTTCTTCACACTAAGAAAAAAGGGTTCTTTTAAAGGTTTTTACATTAAAGGGTTAGTTCACCCAAAAATTAAAATTCTGTCAGTAATTACTCGCCCTCATGTTGTGCCAACCGCGTAAGACCTTCGTTCATCTTCGGAACACAAATTAAGATATTTTTGATGAAATCTGAGCCATGTTTCACTCCTCCATAGGCTTCTATGTGACCGAAACTTGCTGGCCCAGAAAAGTTATTAAAGAGATCGTTAATATAGTCCAAGTGACTCCAGTGGCTCAATCTTAGGTATATCAAGCGACGAGAATACTTTTTGTGCGCAAAAACAAACAAAAATAACGACTTTATTCCACTATTCATTTCCTTCTCTCTCGACCTCTAGTTGGTTCGCGTAGTGTTTTTGCGCAGCGCGTCTGTGTTACACGTCACCACGTAGGCTCACTATTGGTCGACGCCGGTCATGTGTGTGTTGCGTGATGACGTGCAACACAGACGCGCAGCGCAAACACACTACGAGGCCCAGAGAGAAGGAAATGAAAAGTGGAATAAAGTCGTTATTTTTGTTTGTTTTTGTGCACAAAAAGTATTCTCGTCGCATGATAAACTTAATGTAGTGCCACTGTAGTTACTTGGACTATTTTAACGATGTTTTAATAACTATTCTGGGCCGGTGAGTTTCGGTCACACTGGAAGCCTATGGAGGAGTCAAAATTCTGTCAGATTTCATCAAAAATATCTTAATTTGTGTTCCGAAGATGAACGAAAGACTTATATGGTTGGAACAACATGAGGGTGAGTAATTACTGACAGAAGTTTCATTTTTGGGTGAACTAACCCTTTAATATGAGTTCCCCTAGCCTGCCTATGGTCCCCCAGTGGCTAGAAATAAGCGATAGGTGTAACCCAAGCCCTGGGTATCCTGCTCCGCCTTTGAGAAAATAAAAGTTCAGACGGTATCTGTACGAATCTGAATCTGTAACCTCGACATCCAATCTTCGCGCTCACGAACGGCACCTTTTTCTCCATGTAGCCTAATTTTGTGATTGGCTATGCATAGTGGCATTTCATATAGATTAAGTTGATAACCTGCTGTTTCAAACATTAAGTCCAAAAAAATTTGTCCTGTTTATGACTGTCAGACTGTTAATACATTTGTGATTGAATCTCCGTTACGGTGTTTTGTTTTTTTGTTTGTTTTTTAGATATTCGAATATATTCGAATACATTGCTTGATATTTGATATCCGTTTGAATTAGATTTTTCTCAAAAGTGATGGCTTGTAAATGAGCGAAGCATGGCAGTTGCTCACACTGAAAAAAATGATTTATTGACTTAGTAGAATTTACTAAAAAAAATTATGTTAATTGGTTCCACATAATTCATTTTAGCTACATTTAAACAAATGCATTACGTTGAACTTAGTTCAACTTGATGCATTTGTTTAAATGTAGCTAAAATCAATTGCGTGGAACCACTTACGATAAAAACATTTAGTAAATTCAATGAATTTACTGAAATCATTGAATTTACTAAAAAAAATTATCGAAAGTGGTTCCACACAACTGATTTTAGCTACATTTAAACAAATGCATTAAGCTGAACTTAGTTCAACGTAATGCATTTGTTTAAATGTAGCTAAAATGAATGATGTGGAACCAATTAACATAATTTCTTTTAGTAAATTCAACTAGTCAATGAATCATTTTTTTCAGTGCAGTGTTTGGTGTACAAATTAACACAAAAGTTTTTTTTTTTTTTTTTTTTTTTTGATTTTGTTAGAACGATAGAAAATCAGAGCAACATGAAAAGCCAACAACGTACGCTAGTGTTAGCTACATGATAATAACTGTAACAGCATACATAAACAAACCAACTAAAGGCCACACCCCCACCCTCCACCTTGCCCCGCCTCTCTCCTCCTCATTAGCATTTAAAGCTACAGACACAGACACAGAAATGGCACGTCCTAAGGAAAGCTCGTTGTGGGACTGGCTTGTAGTGGCTGTAATTCTGCACCAAGGCTGAATTTTGGGAAAGAGACTTCAGATACAGCATTAGGGGACCACTAAGGCCTAAATAAAAGCATCCAAAAAGCAGCATGTTAACGACCTTTAAGAACTGTTGACTGCAAGGTTCTTTGAGGAACCAAAAATGGTTCTTCTATGACACCCATTTGGAACTTTTCTTTATAAAAGAGTCTTTTGTGTCAAATACTTACATTTAACATTACTTCAACCGCTCAGAAAACTATAGACTGTTGCCAATAAGGTTTTGTCAACATCTACAAAAAAACATCTTTACACTGCAAAGGTTGAAATGGCATTCGTGTTTATTTACACAAAGTGTTTAATGCTGCTCAGAGGTGGCTAACATGCATTTACACAGCAATTTCATCATGTAAATTGTCTTTCTTCCAATCTGGAAAAGCCAGTTGTGGATGTGAAAACTGATTCTGAGCCAACTGAGAAACAGTCTTTGCTTACTGAGTACTCTAGCATATTGTACTTATACCAATAATCATTTTCTTCCCGTTGCCTGTTTGTGTCTTGAGGAAAGCCTTGATATGAGGCTGGACTGGTCCATCAGATCTAGTTTGAGAAATGCATAGAAATGAAATCAGTTGCACATTCAGATGCACTTTGTTTCAAAGGGCCCACATTATAATAAGGCAGAGGCTATTTACACTCAGTGAAATTAGCTGTATTTTCTTTTCACTAAGTGTAAATAGTAGTTATATGCTATTTATTTTTAGTACAAAAATTCTATTTGAACCTTAAATATTGGTGGGTGGAGTTAGTGTAAATAGCCTTTGCCAACGAGGTGGGCTATTTGCACTTAGTGTAAATAGACACTCCGTAACTATAATGACACTCAATTAGCAGCAGGTTTTTGAAGACATCTGTGATTATTGAGTATTGTGCATGAAAAATGGAAACAGGCTCAGATCGTGAAGGTGGGTGATACGTATTCACTCTTCCAAATCACTTTCACAGTGATACGGATATGAACTAACCACAGATCATGATTTTTCTTTAGTTTGATTTGGATTAGTATTAGAGTATAACTCAGAAGAGAACATCATTGTTTCTGTACACTCTTCAAAATAAAGATTATTTTTGGAACCTTAAAAATCCATGGAGAATCTTTATTGTAGAAAAGAGTTCTTTAGATTATTACAAAGTTCTTTACACTAAGAAAAAAAAAATACTTTGAGCGAAAAAATAATAATAATTAGTGACGTCGCTGGTGTTTATCTGCATTTTATGCAGGTTTTATAATGATTTACGATGCATTCAGGACATAAATTTTACATACTGATATTAATGAAAGTGTTGTTTGCTATTGATGTTTCTTGTAGAGATCTCAATTAAATAGATGAAGTGTTTGGAGAGGGAATTCAATTGGTGGCTAATTACACTTCATTGTCAAGAAGACGAAAATCCCATAACAATCACTGCATGCTTTTCAAAATGTCTATAAAGACATGCAGGTGGATAACAATATGCTGGCATTTACTCAGCTGCCATTTCAATCTGAATCAAAGATGATCAGCTGTTTCAATTTTTTTCGTTCTTTTTCACATCCCCCACCACACACACACACACACAGACACTCACACACACATCATTATGAGGACATTCCATAGGTATAATGGTTTTTATACAGAGTTAATGATATTTTATGTCTCCTGTCTCCATAATAACCATAACATAACCCACGCTAAAATCTTTCTGCATTTTTACATTATAGGTAAAGTATGTTTATTTAGCGATTTGAATTATGAGGACATGTGCATGTCAGAGCAAACGAATCATTGTTGTATTATACTGTTTTGAATTGTCCTTGCATGTGATGACAATGTTTACACCGTCGGGGTCCGTTTTCAGGATCTCTTCATGACCCTGTTTGTTAGATTTCTGGACTTTTAGTCGATATGAAGGTTTTCCATTCTGGAAAATGGATTCAAATATTTAGGAACCATCTTGGACTGCATGTGCACAATTCATCAGGCCAATAAAACGCTGTCAGGAATGAGAAACCTGCATCTAACTAGGAATAGCTAGTAAATCATATTTCATGGTCGTGTCTTAATAAAGACTTTTGCTTATAAATCAACAACAACACGTAAGAGCTCTTCACTATATTCCTTGCAAAACGTTTCAATACGAAATATACTGATTCTAACTCACCAGCAACACACCTGTCTAACATCTGTCTGATGTTTTACGCCGATGTGTGCTTGTGTTTCAGGGATAATAACTTCATCAAGGATTTTCCGCAGCTGGCCGACGGATTAATGGTGATTCCTCTGCCGGTGGAGGAACAGTGTCGAGGAGTTTTGTCAGAGCCTCTGCCCAACCTGCAGCTGCTCTCAGGTGAATCTTCATCGCCAACTCATTTATCACGTCCTCTGAGGGATCAGTGCTTTACAGGCTTCCCATTTACACTTCACAGACTTTCCTCTGAGGTCCACTTACAATGTCACAAGCTAGTTAAATAAACAACGTGTGAGATGCAATTGTTAAGAGAAGATGTCCGTGACTCCTTTTAATTTAATTAGGCCTATTAATTCATGCAGGCTTGGCATCTCTAGTTTTTAATAAGATGGATGGTGAAAACAAACAAGACTGTACGTGATTAATTATATAGTTCTAAAACAGATGGCTTCTGTTTTGCTGTCATTTTTACAACTCTGATTTGCACAGAATGGGAAAAAAGGTTAAAGTCAGCATGAGTTGCGATCGTCTTTTCTTCCTTATTGTGCCGTATATCCCAATGAAACGGCTTTTGGAACAAGAACAAATGTGGGCGGGGCTTGATTTTGACCATGGGGAATCATTGGATGGTTGTGGTTTGCTATTGGTGGATCTCGTGTGATTGACAGGTCGCCCCGCCCTCGTCATCAGAGAAGAGAAAAGATGCTGCATGAGGAACTTATTTTGATTCAAGATTACCAGGAACATGAAGTTAAAACAATAATGATGTGCACAAACAAATTATAATAAATACAGCAATATTCCATAAAACAATTGGAATTGTCAATTTTGATTTCATGGTGACTTTAGAAACAAGGTTTATTTTTATCCTTTTCTCACGCTCTTTTTCTCACTTGGTAAATTATTTAGTAAATTCCTGTTTTTCATGATAAATCCCCTTTAAAATGGAACATGGCGTGAGGAACTGACCGTAATCGCAGCATCAGCTCAGTGGACGGCTGCTCTCTGTCTCAATGACTATGAGAGAGGAAAACCAGTGGCGCAGAAAGCTTTCATTTCCCCCCTCACATCACTTTTGATCACAACTCCCAATTCAGAGCTGTCTTTTCATTTATTTGTTTTCACTCCAGTTCATTCTAATGTGGGCTCCGATGACAAGTGGCTAATTTAATAACAGCTTGTCTTTTCCAGGACTGAGAGTGGAGAGTTGTTAATGCTGATTACGGCTCTCAGTTTTTGCTGCAGCAGTTGCTAATGAGATTTACACTATTATTGCGTCTGTCAGCATGTGAAGATGGAAGTGTGATATGGCTGATGCGATGTTTTGAGGGTGCTGCTGTCATCTCACACCATACAAATAGGATAACGTCGCTGTCGGCCGAAACCATTATTTTTCAGGAAATTAAAAAGAGGACATATTTTTTGAGTTATTAAACATTGTATCGTTAAAACTTATATTGCTATCATATACTGTTGTGTACCAACTTTAACACAACATTTCCCCAAAATCATGTTTAATTGGAGATACGAGATTCATGACTTGGGAGCAGGGAGATACGAGGTTACGCTCTCATTGATAAGAATGGTACGGACACAGACGTCACTGCCAGCAGTGTTCGAAGTCTGCGGTCGCGTTGAGCCTTTTGACAAGAGACAAGGCTTTAAGAGCTATTCAAATCTAATGATTGTGGTAACATACATCTTCCTAAACTCTATTTTAAATGTTTAAGAGCTATGAGTGAAGCAATACCAAAATAAAATGATAAACTGACTAGGCTGTCTAATAGGCGGAAATTAATCTGCGCGCAAACAAAGTCGGCGGTCGCGTTGAGCCTTTTGACAAGAGAAAAGGCTTCAATAGTTAACCAAAGCTAACGACTGTGGTTATATACATCTTCCTAAAGGTTTAAGAGCTATAAGTGATGCAAAACAAAAAAAACGATGAGCTGACTAGGCTGTCTAATAGACGGAAATTAGCCTAATCTGCACGCAAACGTACCTTCGTGGCTCACAGGCTTCATTCTGCACCGTAGCATTACAGCTATCGATTCTTAACAAAACAGGCCTACTCAAATGTATCTAACATAAGTATTTTCACTCGTTATTGTCTAAAAAACAGACAGAGTTATCCAAAGATAGGCTTACTTGTCGATTTGTGAAAAAATATGAAATTGACAAAATTTGGACATAGGAGGTTTCCGCCCGACAGCGATGATAAGCAGCATGACAGTTAACTCTAAAGTGTTTTTGAAGACGGGCAGGGCTTAGCCCTACCTACCTTCCCACACATCTATCTACCTAACCTACCTTATCTTTATGGTCAGGAATCGGATACTTGTTATAAAATTAAAATTTCTGTCCCACTTAACGATCCCTGTGTGCACATTTGAATGTGTTTTTTAACCATTCAAGAATTAATTTCGGCAGTTGCGTGCTGTTTTCTGTGCTGAGCACATCCACCTCTCATATAGTGCACGAATACTGAATTGAGTTCTCTTTTGCATCTTTTTGCGCTTGAACAACAAATATAAACAAAATTATGTCAAAATATCCTAGTAAACACAGTCGGTTGTGTCTTAAGTGAACGTAAACAGTTGAGAAAGTAAACGCATGTGTAACAGTATATTGGATCCATGCATTAGGTCGTAAAGTGACAGCAGCCGTCTGTGTCATTACTGGCAATCAAAGAACAAAAGAGCAAGGAAATCACTCACTAATCTTAACTGAATAACTTCAGTAACTTTAATAAGGATTAATCTATATTTTATTTATAAAAAGAAAAACATGCAGTGTTATTTTACATTTGATTTCAATTTCTGAACTTTGTTCATTGTATGTATTTGTGCTTTTGCTAATTTGTTCTTATTGTATTACTGACTGTATGCTTGTCTTTAATAATGTTTGGAATACAAATGAGTTAGTCTAGTGTATTAGTTAGTTGATCTTTAGGGTGCTGGTTTTTATTAATGGTATTCAGCTGCAACAGAATGTTTTGATAGAGTAAATATGTTCGATATCTAAATGTTAGACCTTTTTTTTTTTTTTTTACCATATTGGAATTAAAACAGGGATTGAATTGAAATTGCTAAAAATTCAACCCATCTATTACATGCTTTTTACAAAGTTTACTTAAGTGTATTAAGAAACAGACTCTCGTTAAAGTTCACTTAAGTGGCCTTTTATTTAATCAATATATAATTCAATTCAATTCACTTTTATTTGTATAGCGCTTTTCACAATACATATCGTTTCAAAGCAGCTTTACAGAAAATGCATGAGTCCACAATACAATTTAGAGTGATCTGTTATCAGAGGTAACTGTCTTAGTTATATATTTCAGAAATATACATATACAAATAACACAGTTAGCTAAAAAAATGATTAATTTAAACACTGTTATAATTTAAGGCAGAAACAATGAGCTCATTGAAGTAATGATTACATAACAAATGCATTCTGACATATAGAGAATAATCTGCAAGTACAGTTTAAAGATTTGAAGTACACTTTGTCAACTGCACATTACATACAATAAGCATACTACTTTTTCAATGGAGGATTCAGCTTTTCAGTAAACACCTCCTTGAGGAAGACCTCTTTGATTCTCATGGAAACAGTTTATGTCTGAAATGTAGCTTTTTAGGTTGTAGAAGCGGGACATTAATCAACATCATATATGTTTGTGTTACAGGAGATGCCCAGTTCAGTGAAGCCATGGGATATCCCATGATGCAACAGTGGAGAGTGCGGAGTAACCTGTATAGAGTGAAGCTTAGTGCCATTACCTTGTCCACAGGTACCATAAACAGACAAACAACAAACCTATGAATACTCTTCCTTAATGTGTGTGTGTGTGTGTGTGTGTGTGTGTGTGTGTGTGTGTGTGTGTGTGTGTGTGAGTGTGTGTGTGTGTTCAGTGCATATATACTTAGAAAGAAAAATTACTTCAAAGGGTTAATTCTCATTCCAAATGCATGTGACTTTTCTTAGACGGAACACATATATATTTTGAGAAACGTTCACGTGTTTTGTTATACATATTTTACACGTCATATGCATGGTCAATAACTCATGGGGTCCAGCTTTAAAGGGGTTATGAAATGTATTTTTCAGATCCCTACATAACGTTTCTGGAGTTTAGCTTATGAAGTTTTTTTTTGCATCAAAAAAGTATTTGTAAAAAAAAAAAAGAAAAAAAAAAGATGGTGACAAGCAAGCAATATTTGACAATCATTAATCAAAGATTTTCCCAACATAAGACATTCATTGTTTATCTATGTGTGGTGGTGCTTTGGTCAGATTTTTCAAAGGTGCTGAAATCCCTGACGGCAGACAGCACACGGGATGAGTTGCTTGCCTTTATTCGGCAGTACGGCAGTCATTACATCTCTGAGGCGCTGTATGGTTCTGAACTCACCTGCAACATCTACTTCCCCAGCAAGAAGTCCCAGCAACAGCTCTGGCTCCAGTACCAGAAAGGTAAGAGAAGGGAAAGAGGGTATCCTCACAGACAAATACAACAAAATAAATAAACCATTTCATTTCATAGGGTGTGTGCATTTACACTCCTGGGTAGGGTTGCAGCAGCCATTCACAAGTTCTTACTGAACCTAGAACGTAAAGTCCACACTAGGGGCTTAGTAACTACTATGATTTGTAACTATCACTGTACTTAATTCAGTTGGACCATTTGTTCTTACCACAGAACGCAGATAATATGTTAAACTTGAGTGTGCAGTTCGCCATCACTCCGTAATGGAAAACAAACGAAGCGTTGCTTTTCTCTTATTCATCTCCTCAGCAGCTTCATTCAGCAAAACTTCAACAGGAAACATTTTTACAACGTCATGTCATCACTTTCGAACCGTAATACCTTCAAATAGAACAATAGGTAATTCGACTGATACCGTACTACAATGTGTAAGAGTGCAATACTTTAACACCCCCACTCGTATGGTGTTTTCTTTGTACGTCTACAGTAGCACCTGTTCCTCACGTAAGCTGATGTTTGCATAGCGTAGTTCCATAACTCATCTGCTAACTCGCTTTCTATCAGTAAGCATCTGCTCATGTCGTAGAGTGTTCTCCAACCTCTCTCTGCTGTGCCATTCTGGTGAGGTGAATAAGGTGCAGACCTTTCATCTCTAATCTTATTCTTTTTCAACAGTGCTTGAAAATCTCAACTCGTAAATTCAGTGCCATTATCTGAACAGATGCACTTGACTTCTCCATAAGGTGCTATGTCAGCCAAGAACTCTTCTGTGGCTTGTACTGTGTCACTTTTTAGACTTTAGAAAGTACACTAACACAGTACTTGATTAGTCATGTGTAAAAGACTGTGCATACCTATATCCTTCTTTGCTCGGGGTTGGCATGGGACCGGCCAAATCAGTGTGAATTAGTTCTAGGGTTTCTTGTCCGAGTGATTTTTCCTTTTGTACACACTTCACACAACTGATTTTGTCTTGTTGTGTTTCCTTTTATCTCCATGACTCTGACTACACCTTGTAAATTTTGAACATCTTCATAGTTACAATGAGCCAAAAATTCATGCCAAGTTTGTAAATCATGACACACTTTGCACTGGTCAACACTTCTCTTCAATGGTTGGCAGATAATACAAATTTCCACTTTTGTGGATGTCAAACCTACTTCCGTCTTTGGTATACCATGTGACTGTTTCCTCTTTTGAAGGTGATTGTTGCTCCTGCTACTGAGGAAATGTCATGTGGGTACGAAGGCATGTATAGTGCGTCTCGTAGTTGCGCTCTGTGCTGTCGTCCAGTGTCATCTAGGAAATAAATGACTGCTGTTCCTCTTTGTTGCGCCATTCCGCTGCACTTTGTCCCGTCGGCTAACAAAGCTTTTGAACTTCGGCTGTCAAAGCTTTTGAACTTCCTGATGTCGCTCACAATGTGAATGTTGCTCCAGCGTCTACCATGATGCCTTTCATCTTTATGTTGTTTGGTGGTCTTCCACATTCTGAGTGATATTCTGCTTTGAAGAGATGGTCTTGGTCACTGTCTTGTTCATCTGCAACCTTTCTGGCGCCATCTTGGTTTCCTTTTTTTCTTGCACAGGAATTCTGCATGTGTGCTATTTTTACATTGATTGCACAACACTCTTTTGAAACATTTTCTTGCTTTATGACCTTTTATTCCACATTTGTAACATGGTATCTTCTTTTCTGTGCTTAGTATTGAAAGGGCCTCGTCCTTGTCTTGAGTGTGCCTTCATCACATTATCTGTTGATTCTGTTCCTTTAATTTTCTCCTCCTCCTCGTAAATGCGTAGTCTTCTTTTAAAGTCTGTGAAAGTAACGTCGTCCTCATTTTGTGTTATATGGACAGCTAGCGTCTTGAAAGAGTCCGCTGAGAATCATAGCTATGTCCATCACTCATGGTTTCTCCTGCATCTCTCAGGGCTGTAATGATGTTCTCTGTCCTTATTAAGAAGTCGGTAACACTGTTGTTGTCCATGCGTAGCTGGCTTAACGACGTGTACATGTTTATTATTCGTGGCTTGCTTTTCCCTGATTAATGCTCTTTCAGTATTCTTAGGGCTTTCCTGCCATCATCAGCAGCTTCGTGTCTTATCAGTGATAGGCTTTTATCATCTATCAGTCTTACTAGTTCAGCATAGCAATCAGCATTCTTCCGTCTGTCTTCGGCTAGCTGTTCTGCGTTATCACCAGTGGGCTCGTGTAAAATAGTCTCTTTTAGCTTTAAAGTATGCAAATAGCTTAGAAATCTTGTTTCCCAAAGATCATATTTATCTTTGGATCCATCAAACAAAGACTGTGGTGCCAGGATTCCTGTCCCTCTGCTTGCCATTTTGTAAAATCGCAGACTTTCGGTGTTAATATCTAAGCTTGATCGTTAGCTCTATTTAATAACGCGTAATACGTTGCGAATGGCTTTACTCACAGCGCTCGCTTGTTTCCGTGACTGGGCCCATAACCTGTTAAACTTGAGTGCGCAGTTCACCATCACTCCGTTATGGAAAACAAATGAAACGTTGCTTTTCTCTTATTTATCTCCTCAGCATCTTTATTCAGCAAAACTTCAACAGGAAACATTTTTACAACGTAATCACGTAACAACTTCATGTCATCACGTTTGAACTATAATACCTTCAAATAGAACAATAGGTAATTCGACTGATACCGTATTACAATGTGTAGGAGTGCAATACAAGCTCGCTGTCAAATAATCTCTTTTAAAATGTAAATGATTGTAAAAGTCAACATTATCATATATGCAGAGCCGGACAGTAACGGAGTACATTTACTTGAGTACAGTACTTAAGTACAATTTTGAGGGATCTGTACTTTACTTGAGTATCATTTTTGGGGAGTACTCATGACTTTACTCAAGTACATTTGAGAGGCAAATATTGTACTCTTTACTCCGCTACATTTCTATCCATAACCGTGAGTACCCGTTACTTCTTCTAAAAAAAAAAAAAGGAAAAAAGAAAAATCTCGGAAACCCTCAATTTGTTGTTTCCCTCTCAAACGTGATTGGATTGTGCAGGCGCCACTGATTGGGACAGCCTATCAGCAATCACCTTCAGCTTTCCGCCAAAGTCAACTCCATGGTCAGATTTAGATAAGAGACGAAACCATGGACGAAACAATGGATGAAGACGCAGCAGGTCCATCCCGGGAATGTGCCAACCCGTGGCCCCACCTCGCCAGACTATTTCAATTTTCTGAACAAGTTAATGATAGTTTTCGCTTCAAGTGTTTGCTGTGTTTACCAATGTAAGCACTGTGGCAGTAGTAATGAAATATTTAGAAAATGTACTCTTGTACTCTTGATACTCAAGTACTTTTAAAAACAAGTACTTCAGTACTTTTACTTAAGTAGACATCTGACTGTAGTACTTTTACTTGTACTTGAGTAAAATTTAGCAAGGGGTACTTGAGTTCTGTACTTTTACTCAAGTAATGAAGCTGTGTACTCTGTCCGCCTCTGCATATATGTCTAAAGGATTGAATTCTGTCGTGTTGAACAAGAGCTTATTGATGCAAATCAGTCAGTCTGCTATTTTATTACAACTGTTACTCCTATTCGGTGACTTCCCTAAATATTTAGGTTAGAGTTGCGTTTAATGGTGCAATTCAAAAATATTTAGTTGTGCATAAGTTGTAACTTAGTGCTTAAACTTGGCTAAGTTGCAACTTACGTACAGCTTATGCAACCGGACCCTGCTCTGTGTTGAACGCCAGATATTACACTAGTGGATTCTGGACATGTGCAAAATGAGTTCATGTTCGTTCAGCATATATGACCTCTGAGTCAACACCCACCTCTGAGACAGCAAATACAAATTCAGACAGCCTACAGGTCGATACAGAGGCAACAAACCAGGGCTAGCCAACACTATTGGTTATTTAAAGCTGCAGTACTGAAGATTGCTTGGTTAAAAATAATGCGTCTCCTTGCTTTACCCCGATTTGCTTATATAATAATTATTTCAATGGATAGGCTAACTCAAAAAGGCATCTGACAAATAACCCATCTAGTGGCTAAAAAAACGAAACTGCATGCGTTTTGCAGAAGAACATTGTTTTGGTTGTGCTTCGGTCTGCGTGAATTTTGCAGATGAGTAGTACCCTTCACAATAAATGCTTTAATGAACTAGGTTAGAGATCTAAATGTGGCAATTCATTTGTTCAATAAAAAAACTTAACTGTAGAGTAATACAAACGCCATCTCTGTGTCGCTTTTATACACAGGGGTGCAAACACATGTATGGTCAAAAAAGAGAGAGGTAATCGAAGCCCTCGTCCCGCGGCAAATATCCAGATACTACATTGCCACTATCCCCAACCCACCCCTATAGGCACATAGAGTCAAATGAAATTTAGAAAAACTATCTTGCACTTCTTCTTGCTTTACTGCTACTTCCTGAAAACAATTTCACCTGATGATTTGAATAGCTCTTTTTGTAAAGAATTAATAATTCTAGGATGATTGGGGTAATTGTGTAGGGTAGGCCTAGTGCATCTGCATAGAAACTAATAAACAAAATACAAATATAAATACAATAAAACACAAATACACGAGAAATAAAGCAGTGCTTTATGTTTTTCAGGTAAATTAACTGTATTAAGTATTAATACAGTTTATCTTTTGACAAAACGTGATTTTTCTCTTTCTCTTTTGTTGTTTGATTAACTTTGGTGACACAAACAGCTGCAGGTATATTGGGTGCTGTCCCTTTAAGACGAATGCATGTATCTAATACCGGTAATGACACGCATCCGTTTTATTTTGACTGCGTTTACGGGGAAACTCGTTGAGACGGACACTGGCTTATTTTTTCGTGCACATGTCTGTTCAAACACAAATAGATAAGAAAGAAAAGGGAATTCTGTGTTCACGAACTTCACGTGCTGTCTGCAACTGCGTGGCTCTGTGCGCCGACAGACCATCTACATTTGGATGTTAAACATAATATATATAGCCTGATACAGCAAAGACAACGTCGGCAGTATTGACGGCAAAATAGGCTACAGAATATTTCGTTCTGTAGGCCCATTGACAGGGGCAATATTTGAAAATCGATAGCCTAATTAGGCCTTATTTTTAAATTACAATTATATATGCATTTGTCAAAACCAAGACACTTTCAAGCATCAAAATGTAATTTATTAATATGTATTTGCGCCTTCTATTTTGTTTGAAAACTTCCAACACTCGTGCGTGTCGCGTGAAAAATAAGTGTCGGTTGCGGTTCTATTTCTAGCACGCGGTTTCGGCGCGGCTCGAGAAGTGTGTGTGTCACGCAGGCATTGTGCTCTAACACCAGCTCTAACCAGTTAACATGAGAGCCGACATAAAAACGGACACTCCACGCCACGCAGAGAGAAATGTGATGCAGTGGCAGATCCAGAGTGAGACAGAAACACTAGTGGTTCACGCTTGCGCACATACTGCTGGTTTGGCGCGCAGTGTTCTGATTCGCTTATTTCCTATTTACTTGTTGGTGGACGCAATACAGAATTACTGTTGGTTAAATTATAATCAGACCCTCTCAAACCCCCCCCCCCCCCCCCCCCAAAAAAAAACTCTTCGGATCTGCACGATTCACACAAGTCACCCAAACTGACGTGAAAAAAGCGGGAGGCGCCGAAAAGCGCGCTGTTTGCACCCCTGTATACAACATTTCAAATCCCTCAGTTCTCACAATCTCTAAAAAAGCCAAGGCAATGTTGATTCTGGTTTTATTACAAGCTTTGTCGTGTTCTGTTTTACCAGCAGACTCTCCTCTGTTCAGATTTACTTTAAAACAGGTAATTTAGTGGCTCCATTTCAACGTTTCTTGCTTGTTGTGACAACTAACCTCTGCCACTCCCACAAAGCAAAATAACTCTTCTCTATTAACGGATATGACGAGACACGTAAATAAACCAATCCGCCTGGTCTAAAATATAAACACTTATAGGATTACCACAGTGAATCATGGTAAGACAAAAACATGTTTTGGAAGAAGGGTTGATGATGTATTGGCTCATAATTTAGATTTAGTTCATTTTGAACAGCAACTACAAAAAAAAAAAAAGTTACATATAGTGTACCTTTAAAAACAACTTTTTCAGACAAGAGTTTCAACATCGGATCGGCTTTTCGGAGATCATGACAACTCGAGACTACATAGGATTTAAAACCAACCAGTTTTAACTTTGTTTTTTTTCAATGAGTCAAACCAACAGTGCAAGACAGTCAATGCACAAGACATTATTTATGGATATCTTTTTATTTTTCGTTATGTCTTTGCTTTTCACAGCCACTAGAGGCCAAATCCACCATACTTGATACGCTTTAATTGTTTTCGGATGCATCTTTTGAACACCTAGTCTGTAATTAGTCTTTGAGTGTGGCAACGTCTTAAAGCTACACTGTAATTTTTTAAGTTGATTCTTAGCAAAAAACACTTTGTTCTTTCAAAATGATATGTGCTCATTAATGTGTAATTACTTCTACCAACTAATCAAGTATTCTCGTAAGTGTAGAATCTGCCATTTAGAATACATTCGAGCGAGTCGCTCGAATGGTGGAAGCCATGTTGTGCCTCCATCTTGAAAATACATGTGCCAAAGAGGGACACACCTGGAAATTCAAGCTTCGCGTTTTTACACTCAGTGGCACCGTGACGAATGCGAGGGGGAGATTACTCGCGACTGCCGGCAGATTTGATATAATACGGCCACCGTAGGAGTTAAAACGCCCTCGGAATGGGAGGGGCTAGAAAGTAATATTCAGTTGGTAGTCATAAACAATTGCACCGCTAGATGGGAGAAAATCCTACACAGTGTAGCTTTAAATCTAGTGGTATGAACTAGGCCAGGGATTTTCAAGCAGGGACACCATTCCTGTGAAATCTTATTAATGTGTGCTTGCCCAAACCTACTGTTTTGATGATACACATAACAGCTGCTAGCGTTTGTGAGCAGTTTTTCTCTTCATTACATGCCTCTGATGCTTTGATGTCAGATGTACAGATCATCTTCAGATGGTGTAATTGTGGACGTGTGACAGCTGGAACATTTTAAATAACTTTAGAAATATTGTTTATTAACCTATTTTCCCAACACTGTATTCCACAGAAGAGTTTAAAATGCATTCATTTGCTTTTAAACATGATTAAAAGTGTCCAACAGTTGACCTGGTAATGGCTTATTTTTTCAGTAAAATGAAGGCAAAGATCTTTAATACAATAAAAGTAAAAAATAAATAAATAAATAAAAAACATACAATCTCACATGTTTCTTTTATTGCACACAATTGGTCATGAACATTACAAACACAAATTTCACTGACTCCAACATCAATGCTTGAACATGATTGTGTTTAGATGAATTATGAAAGCAATATGTCCATTCAGAATCTCCTGCCATAAACTCTGACAAAAGCGCAACAGTTTGAGAAAACACTCATTGTTTAGGCCTTACTGATATGACCTTAATCATGATGGGTAATGTTAAATACCCAGAAAAGGGCAACTTTGCAGGCGATTTACACATGACTATATGTCACTTGTTCAGGATTTGTTGCACATTATGCTTTGACAACCAACAAGAAACAAAACAAAAAAACACTCACTCATGATGGTCTTCTATTATACATGTACAGAATGACAAAAACAATATTTATTGCATTGTGGATTTAGGCTTGTGCGTTTACTAAAAGTAAAAATTAAGTAACAAAATCCCTGGGCCCCATTTTTCATATATTGCTTTATACATCTAAGATAATGATGCTTAACAGATTTTTTTATAGTGATAATTGATTTTATAGTGATAATTGACTTTTTTATTGTGCAAATTTGATTACCGTATCTTATTAGGCCTAATTGTTAAAGATTGCGTACTCCAATTTATTGGAAAAGCTCCATGTATTAATGCTTGATACTAAGAAATAAACCAATTGGTCAATGACTAGAGCAAGGCAATGGAAATAAATACTTTTGAAAATTGTTACTAATTGACATTTTATTACATATATCATGACATATTATATTAAGTGAGAGCCATTAAAAGGATGAGCACAATTCCTAACACAAGACCATATTTATAAGGCCATAAGAGCAGGGAAAGCAGCCAAAACAAGAACATACTGGCAGAAAGAGGAGAATACAAGGTGTTTGTTACATTATTTCCATTTTCATTGTGTCTTTACTCTTGGGTTTCAACAGAATTGGTGATTTATTATTATTTTAGGATTAATGCTAGATGAATTTAACAGTTTAATTCTACCTGAATCACAGTTGCATGAAGGCAAAACTTAAAGTGGTCTTTATAAACCTGTATTCTACTTCTAACATGGCCAGGCAATTCAATGAAAACCATGTTTCATTTCTAAAGGGTCACATACTCTTTTCTAATGACACGGCAGACTAGTATGTCTGGATCTCCTGTGCATTTAAGGCCAATGCAGGTTGTCTGCTTTTGTTGGAAATGCACGTTTATTAAATTAAAACTTAAACGATTTAGAATTAATAAGGCCAGAAACACTACATAAATGCATGGCCAACATACTGTCCGGTTCAATATACTAGCGTTGTTTGGCAATAAGCAACCTCAAGAAGGTGATATTAGTTACCTGTAAACGTCTGTGCCATTTAACTGGATATGCTATAAATTTAACTTGGCGAAACTGTTGATGACAGTAGTTGACCTAGAGTAAAGAGAAAATGGACATAAAACAAGACGTTCGCATTAATGTCTACCAGCATAGAGAATGCAACGCATACTTGCATTGTGTTATGAATTGTGATAATGGCTTTCCATCCTAATCTAAATGTGATTGTTTCATGTAGCCTTAATCTGCTCCAGCACACGTTTGAACATACACACCCAAATGAAAACTAAACATTACTAATAGCATAACCAAGATTTTAAGACAACAAGCTCAGCGCTGTCTAAAGCTTTCAAGAAGGACAGTTTTAAGATCCACCTCTCAGATACAAGGACACTTTAATGCAAATTATCATTTCATACATGTTGTAAATTGCTGAGTCATTTCCCTACTTCAGTTGAACTATTGCAGTTACTCTCATGATAGGCTTGTATATCTCCTGAATTTGACAGGCCTTTGGTTCCTGCAACATAGCAATGCTTGTACAGACTGGGTTACACTACAGACCAGTTCACAATAAATGAATAACTATAATATACAACCTTTGTAGTAACAATAACTTAAAAAAAAAATTCTTTAGTTTAACTGTATTTTAATAAGCAGAAACTTCATACTGTCGCAGAAATCAGAAAGTCGTTCAGTTATGAGAGGGCACTTTAATAGAGAGGGCATTATGGGAACTCATTACAGCGATTACACACGAACATGACACACACAGCAGCGTTTTGAGTCAGTATGTTTTGAGTCACGTTTTCCAAATCAAATGAAGCACCTTCCCATTACGATTAGTAATATTCTGGGTACAGTTACGGTACAAGTTAAGATCAATCATAGCACTTGTGGCATAATGTTGATTCCCTTATATACAATAGACTGTGTATATATGTTTCAGTGAGGCATTTGCAATGAAGGTGGATGTAGCCAAACTCAGTTTCAAACGTATAGCAACAACATGTAAAATAAGTGTTAACAAGACTGTAGTGTTGAACAAAACAATGCAGAGAACAACTTTACCACTGAAATAATCTACAAATTGTACCATAAAATTAGTGTTCTGTGAGTGGTTTTATAAATTCCTAAGTTTCACACTTCTGCTTTTAAATCCTCCAAACATGACTCCATTTACAGAGTAATTGTTTCACCATAATCTTCATTTTTTAAAGAAAACGAGGACTTTTTCTATGATTATCAACATTATGCCAAAAATGCTGTTGATTGAGCCTAACTTCTACTGAACTTGGAATATTCCTATAATATCACTTGTAAAAACTTACTTTGTCATTAACTCACTATCTTAATGCTAGTACAGCAGCACACACGCAGAAAGACCAAACAGATGAACATTTTCAACATTTTCAGTTATTGCCATCAGTTGTGCTATATTTCAAAATCCATTTGCCTAAAGCATCCATAATAATACCCATAATCCATAATCCGATTGCTCCATGGCAGTGGTGAATGATTGCGGCGTAGCTGCTTGTTCCCAGCCGCTGCAAGTCACAGATCAGAAAGCAAACGCATTTGTAACAAAGCCATTGAATTAAAGTGACTAATATTATAAAGTGTCCACAGCAGTCTTAACACGTAGAGGAACGTCTCCTTTGCAAGTACGTGTAAACCTTAACACAGTGGTCCCAGCAATCCAAGACGAGGAGTTGTCCCTTCTGGGTAACAGCTACACCTACAGGGCACGTAAGGCCCTCCTGAATGAGAATGTTGTAACCACCTTCTTTAGGGAACTGCAGTATCTCCTTACGCCCACTGTCCGTCACGATCAAGTCCCCGTTGGAGTCCACACACATCCCGGTGATGCAACGGAAGTCCTCATTCTCTGAGAAGAAGTGGCTGAGTTGCTTTCCCAGCTGCCCATCCATTCCCACCGAGCCGATGGAAAACCCCCCTTCGAGGTGGTGTTCATTGTGTCTATTCTCGATGTTTAGACCCAAGCCCTGCGTAAAGTAGACTGTACCTGAGGAGTCGCAAGTTACAAATTTGGGTCTGACGGCCGAGCATAATCGGTTATAGTTCACTACCCCTACATTGCGATCTACGGCCAGGCACCACAGCTTCCCACCCTCGACATCGGACACGACAAACTGCCCTGAAGGCATAGCCGCGATTCCCCATGGCTTAATGAGTTGGTTCTTGTGGCAGGCGACGCAGTGGCCATCGGTGGTGTAAACCTTCACAGAGTTGTCATAGTTATCAGTGACACCGATGAGTCCCTGAGCATTGATTGCAATTGAGAGAGGGATGAGGTTGGGAAGGTCAGCACCGAGGAAGCTCAAAACGAAGTTGTCGATGCTGCTCGGGTTGCGCCGTATCTCCTTTTGGAAGCCCTTGCGATTGAAGATCTGGATGCGGTAATTCCCTCGGTCGGCCACGAGAACCTCACCCAGCGGTGTAACACAAATACTTACAGGCAAGTTGAACATGCCTGGCAGATTGCCCTTACACCCCATCTTTTTCACGAACTGACAAAGCTGCCCACCAGAAGCCCCTGGAGAAGGTCCTCCTCCATCTACAGACTTGGACTTGAAGCTACCGGGGGAAGCGCAAACAGCATCTTCAACTGTTGTCGCCATGTCAATATCACGATACATGTCCAAAGGGTCGGCAGCGGCGAAATCGAGTTCATCTTCCTCTTCGGCATTGACAGTGCAGGGTTTTGTGGTCAGTTGCCCCATGTCTATGGGTTTTGCAAACTCCATTTTAACCAGTTCAGGCTCTTGTAGTTTCAGAACGACAGGAAGATTGGTTTTTATGTCCAACTCCTCTTCTTCATTGTTACTTCCTTCCTCCAGTAGAGCAATATCAGTCTGCTTGATCCTCATGGTTAGGTAATCACACCTTGACACCACCTGCACTTCAGCGATATTGAGCAGGTATGTCTGCTCTTCCAATATCTGGGCATTCAGCTTCTCTATTTCGGCTAAGGACGTGGCAAAGGCACGACGGGAGCGGCCAAGTTCCTCTTGGATCCGCAACTCAGCCTTGGCATACTCTTGCTGTACAGCCTTGTACTTCAGTCGGAGTGATTTTGTCACATTGTCGATTGCTGCCTTCTTCTTCTGAATATTGCCCATTGCCTCCCGCAAGTTAGAAAGCTTCCCACTGATGTCTTTCCGGCACTGTTCAGCAGCAACGCGAATGGCCTGTACGACGTGGCCTTGACGCTGATGCCCCTCGTTTTTACAAATATCGCACAACGCAACGCTGCAGTCACGGCAGTACTGACGGGGAAGTCGGTTTTTACAAGACTTGCACATGAGGCCCATGGTGGAGACACAAGAACTCGCACAGTCAATGATCTTCAACACGGTGAGATTATCAGCCAACTGTGAAATACTGCTCATTCGAGACACCTTGCTGCAAAATGGGCAGCGCACACCGTTTATCGTGCTGGCGAGGAGTTTCTCAAGGCACTGGCGACACACAGAGTGACCGCACTGCAGGAGCTTGGGTCGAAGCTGATCCTGGTTGTAGGTTTCCAGGCAAATGGGGCATTCCAGCACCTCCCGGAACAAATCTGGATCTAGGGACGTTGGTGTGGCCATGATGCCTTCTAGTGCCTACAGGGTGTCTACAGGGGAGGAAAAAAGTCATGTCTATGTGTTTGATGTGCATTATGTTCAGTTATAATAAAAAGTTGCAAAAAGAAGAATTGTGATTTTACTTAAAGGATTAGTTCAATAAAAAAAAAAAAATGTTGCTGATAATTTTCTCACCCCAATGTCATCCAAGATATCCATGTCTTTCTTTCTTCAGTCGAAAAGAAATTAAGGTTTTTGAGGAAAACATTCCAGGATTTTTCTACACAGAATGGACTTCAATGGCAACCAACTATGCCAATGTTCAAAGAAGGTTCAAATGTCTGTCTCAATGCAGCTTCAAAGTCTCGACACGATCCCAGTCGAGAAATAAGGGTCTTATCTAGCGAAACGATCGGTCATTTTCAAAAAAAAATTTTTTATATATATATATATACTTTTTAACCACAAATGCTCGTCGTGTACCATCTCTGAGATGTGCCACGCATTGCGTCATCACATTGGAAAGGACATGAGTCACGTCATTTATCTAAGTTAATTGTCTATGTACTCCGCTTCAAAAAGGTAGGGAAAGGCGAAAAATTTCATCTCATTTTCTCCTCCAACTTCAAAATCGTCCGACATCTTTTTTTAAATGTATTTATTTTTTCGTGACCTTTCCAACGTGATGACGTAATACGTGGTGCATCTCAGAGATGGTACAAGACGGGTATTTGTGGTTAAAAAGTATATATATTAAAAAAAATTATAATTTGGAAAATGACCGATTGTTACGCAAGATAAGACCCATATTTCTCGACTGGGATCGTGTAGAGACTTTGAAGCTGCATTGAGACGGACATTTGAACCTTCTTTGAACATTGGTATAGTTGGTTGCCATTGAAGTCCATTCTGTGTAGAAAAATCCTGGAATGTTTTCCTCAAAAACCTTAATTTCTTTTCGACTGAAGAAAGAAAGACATGGATATCTTGGATGACATCGGGGTGAGTAAATTATCAGCAATTTTTTTTTTTTTTTAAGTGAACTAATCCTTTAAGTTATTGGTCGTATTTGTCAAAGGCTATGGCCTAGTGCAGGGGTGCCCAATCCATGCTCCTGCCGATCGACTGTCCTGCACAGTTTATCTCCAAC
Source organism: Rutilus rutilus (assembly GCF_951802725.1). NCBI lineage: Eukaryota > Metazoa > Chordata > Actinopteri > Cypriniformes > Leuciscidae > Rutilus > Rutilus rutilus. The sequence continues at coordinate 2,505,024 of NC_140221.1, forward strand.
CCTAATCAAACACACCTGAAGCAACCAATTAGGCTAATGTCTTCAGGATCACTTGAAAATTAAAGGCAGGTGTGTTTGATTAGGGTTGGAGATGAACTGTGCAGGACAGTCAATCGGCAGGAGCAGGATTGGGCACCCCTGGCCTAGTCCAACTATTATTCCTTATAAGGCTGCGATTACATTTGTAGTCTGCATGAAATTGCTTTAAAGTGAATGTGCAACAACACTGTATTTTTACACATTCTCAGAACATGCCTGGGACTGATAATATGGTGTTTTCAGACAACAAGCGTTTTTTAAGCAGAGTCTATTCTTTCTTTTAAAATATTTCATATTTAAAGATTCATAGAACAAAATATGGAGGGGGCCATGAAACTAGGGATGCACCGATACCATTTTTTCTAAACCGATCCCAAAAATTCTGAGTATCGACCAATACCGATACCGATCCGATACCAGCGCAGTTTTTTTTTTTTTTTTATCAAGTAGGCTAGAATTTCCTAGAGTTCAACTGATAATCACTCTTTTGTGTGTTAAACACAATCTACTTAACACAGACAACTTCCTTATAAAGAAAAACAACACATAAAATAAAAAAATATGATCATAATCTATTACAAAAATGCTATTATAAACTGGATTAGACTAGAATTCTCTCTAGAAAAAATCACGAGTGCACAATAATTTTATAAAATCAGAAAATTTTGTGAAAAAAAACATTATCTAGTAGGGAACAAATACGAGACAATAAGTGTAGTACTAATACTGGTAAAACGTTACACATTGCTCTTTGTATTGTTGTACGTGAAGAACAATTATAGTGCTCTCTACTCCATTGTTGTGATCTAACAGACACCCGGCAGAAAGTAACATGATTAAGGTACAGCAATAAAGTCCAGCAAGATAAAGTTGGTTTATGCGAAACCATAGACCTTTATCACTTAGACCTGAACACTTATAATATAGTGCATGAAAACTGTATGGTGCTTTATAATGTTTGTGTGCCTTTTGTGGGGCTTAACAATAACACAGAATAGTATACGCACAGTATCGGATTTGCATCGGCCTCGTTTAACCGATACCCGATCCGGCAAAGAATGGCAGTATCGGTGCATCCCTACATGAAACTTTTGTGAAAATGATCAAAATTGCTGGCGGTGGATGGTAACTTTTTATAAGAATGCCGGTAGGGAAAGAGTTAAAAGCATGTCACCTGATGCATAACGAGGTGCAGATTTAAATAGAGATGCCAGGTGAGGAAAGTTAGACATACTACATCTGTAATGTAAAATATAAGTATAGTAATAACAATGATATTCTTGACAGCGTTTCAAAAACAAAACACTGAGTCCACAGCTATTTTTCCATACACAGTGTGGACTTAAAGTGATCACTTGCTAGTTTCTAGCTTTTGTTGAACATGCAAACTGCTGTTCCAATGTCATTTCATGGTTGTTTTTGCTTTGATATCCAAGCAGCCGCAATATGAGATGTTAAATGTCAAATCTCAATCACAACATTTGACAAAACAGAATGTAAAAAATTTTTAAACTATTAAATATATATACATATAATTAATTTTTTATTTATTTGTATTTTTTATTGGCAGATAATAAGGATGATATAATGATAGTATATATATAGTATATATGAAGCAATTTAACTATGGAAAATTTGATGTATGCATACTTGCGCAAAGTATAAGAAATACTTATACATATTTCTGTATGTATATATGCCATATTGTTTTTTTTGTTTTTGTTTTTTTTAAAGTGCATTACCATTGTTTCTGCCACAGAATAAAAAATAAAAAAGGTAATTGTGACGTTTAATCTGACAAATCTGACTTTATATCTCACAATTCTGACTTTATATCTCGCAATTCTGACTTTATATCTCGCAATTCTGACTTATATCTCGAAATTCTAACTTTACATCTCGCAATTCTAACTTTATATCTCGCAATTCTGACTTTATATCTCGCAATTCTGACTTTATATCTCGCAATTCTGACTTTATATCTCGCAATTCTGACTTATATCTCGCAATTCTGACTTTATATCTCGCAATTCTGACTTTATATCACGCAATTCTGACTTTATATCTCGCAATTCTGACTTATATCTCACAATTCTGACTTTATATCTCGCAATTCTAACTTTACATCTCGCAATTCTAACTTTATATCTCGCAATTCTGACTTATATCTCGCAATTCTGACTTATATCTCGCAATTCTAACTTTACATCTCGCAATTCTGACTTACATCTCGCAATTCTGACTTTATATCTCGCAATTCTAAATTTATATCTCGCAATTCTGACTTTATATCTCACAATTCTGACTTATATCTCGCAATTCTGACTTATATCTCGCAATTCTGACTTTATATCTCGCAATTCTGACTTACATCTCGCAATTCTGACTTACATCTCGCAATTCTGACTTACATCTCGCAATTCTGACTTACATCTCGCAATTCTGACTTTATATCTCGCAATTCTGACTTTATATCTTGCAATTCTGACTTATATCTCGCAATTCTGACTTATATCTCGCAATTCTGACTTTATATCTCGCAATCATGACTTTATATCTCGCAATTCTTACTTTATAACATACAATTGCAACTTTATATAAAAAAAATCTATCTTTAATCCTCGCAATTGCGACTTTATATCTTGTACTTTATACGATGTAAACTCGCAGTTGTGTTTTCTTTAGATGTTTTATTCTGTGGCGGAAACAAGCTTCCATAATTATCCATTAACAATGACGTTAGTAGAGTCCAGAGCAATGGATGGGATGGGAAGGAAACCATGAGAAAATGTCACGTCATTACAAAAACAGTCTGATGATGACATGCATTGATGTTGTTTCTGTATTTACTGGCTGTCCTACCACACCTACTGGTGCATTTGCACCTCATCATGATCATATTATTCCACAAAAAATAATAATACAATCCATTTTCAAATGCTAGGGCTTATATTAACTTAATGCAATTTTACTTTTTTTAAACAACTCAACAGCAACAGCCTGTCTTGTTTATTTTGGTAGCAAAATGGCTAGCTGTAAAATCACCATCATGTTTCTGGACCACGCACTGTCATTTCTTGTACTAGTGTAATGCATGCATCATTTATAGTCACACTTATGCAGGTTATATGTAGTTATTTGTCTAATCATCTGATTGGCAGGCCCAGGCTTCAAAACACTGCGATCTGAGTATCGTCATTACTGTCTTCTGCATGCATGCACACCGAAATGAAAGCGCTGTCATAAAAGCATGCGAAAAACATTCATGCGTGTTTAATTGTTGATTGTTACATGATCTCCTACCTTTAGTTCAACAGTAGCTTTTGCTTGATGTGACGACGCGCGCGTCTCTCATGTCAGCGGGTGCGCGCGACACTGCGGAGGTGACGTCATAACGGAGGTTGATTCTTTGCGTAAGTCCCGCCCCCAGGGAGATTTCGTTGGCTGCCGCGGAAGCGTGATGTGCGCAGGAGCCAATCAGATGAGAGGCTGCTGTTGTCATGCGTGATGCGCAGTTTATTTCAGTCAGTGGCACATGAAAAGTAAGGACTGCTGCTGGAAACACATGGGTGGATCGAGTTGAATTGAGTATAATATTAAACGAAGATTATATTATGTTATATTATATTATATTATATTATATTATATTATATTATATTATATTATATTATATTACAAGAATTGATCAGAGAATGACAGCTGTTATTGTTAAAAATTACACAGACTTAATATGAAAATACTAATATATATATTCGGATGTGTCATAAAATATTTAAATTATGCTTCATTACAATTTTCTATAGATGCATGAAAAAAGGAAAAGAACTTCGTGTATGATAATTTCCCCCACTATTTTAATATAAAATGTAACTGCAGTGTAATAATTTACCACTAGATGGCAGCAAATCTCTGTCTGAAAGTATCATTCTGTTAAACGCACATAATACTACATCGAATTACCTCAATAGCAAAGAGTAATGGTTATATTGTAATTTATATTAAATTATTAGTATTTAAATGGTAGAAAATTATGTGCAGCTTATCAAGAAATTATTTAAAAAAAATGTTGCAAAACTGGTCATATTACAATATGGAAGAAAAGATTGAGAAGAAACCTCAATGACAAAAACAATGACTTTACAAAATTGTCTTAATTTTAATACAGTTAAGTAGACAATCTTCAAAATATCTTATTTTGTGTTCAGCAGAAGAAAGAAACTCATACAGGTTTGGAACAACATGAGGGTGAGTAAGAGATGACAGATTTTTATTTTTTTGGTGAACTATCCCTTTAAGTGATTGTGTAGCTAAGCATATATCTGCGGCTAATTTAATAAAGACCAAACAATAATGTATAAACTAATAAGTAAATACATAGGCTAAGTAGTTTGATACATTAAATATTTAATATTTTATAATAAAGTCAACAAAATACCAGTCAACATTTTGATTACATCGTTCACAGTGCATGATGGGATATGTAGTTCATTCTGTCAGTAAACAATGCACTGCAACCCAGTGTTGTATCGCTGTCTCTTTTCGACTCGGTTGTCTGTTGAAACTCAGACTCTATTTCCCTGGTGTCGGCTAAAGGCAGATGGCATAGTTAAAAAAAAAGATGGTTAAGGTCACACCAGCAAAGAGGGAGAACACACATGTTTGTAGCCTACAGCCAGATGTTTTATTTTCGGTGGAGAGACACTTCGAAATGCGCTGCTTCAGCTCAATATGATTAAGTGTTTTGCAAGAAATGCATCATTTAAAAAGCATAGACCTACTGTAGGCTGTTAGCAATCACTCCAGCCTGGAGTTTCTCTGTGTGCTCAAACACTGAGGCTCTGGATCCACTCTTCTCTGTGTTGTTGCAGACACAACAGCCTCAGACTGCTTTCTGTCCCACTACACCTCTTCATCCTCCCCCTCCTTTTCCTCATCTTCATCTTAATCTTCCTCTTCCTCCTCCTCCTCTTCATCCTCCCCCTCCTTTTCCTCATCTTTCTCTTCATCTTCCTCTTCCTCCTCTTCATCCTCCCCCTCCTTTTCCTCATGTTTCTCTTCCTCTTCCTCCTCTTCTCCTCCTCCTCATCCTCCCCCTCCTTTTCCTCATCTTCCTCTTCTCCTCCTCCTCTTCATCCTCCCCCTCTTCATTATCCTTATCTTCTTCATCTTCCTCTTCCTCCTCTTCTCCTCCTCCTCTTCATCCTCCCCCTCCTCTTCATTATCCTTATCTTCATACTCCTCTTCCTCATCTTATTCCTCCTCCTCCTCTTCCTGCTCATCATCCTCATCTTCCTCCTCCTCCTTCTCCACCTCCTATTTCTCCTTATCATCCTTCTCCTCTCTACCTCCTCCTCCTCTTCCACCTACTCCTCCTTCACCTCCTATTCGTCCTCCTATTCCTCCTCCTCCTCTTCCACTTCCACTTCCACCTCCACTTCATCATCCTCTTCCTCCTCCACCTACTCCATCCTATTCCTCCTTCTCCACCTCCACTTCCTCATCCTCTCCTTCCTCTCCTCCTCCTCTTCCACCTTCTCTTCTTCTCCTCCTCCTCTTCCACCTCCACTTCAGCATCCTATTCCTCCTTCTCCACCTCCTCCTCTTCATCCTCATCTTCCTCCTCCTCCTCTTCTACCTCTACTTCATCATCCTCCTCTTCCTCCTCCTCCACCACATCCTATTCCTCCTCCTCTTCCACCTCCTCTTCATCCTCCTCTTCCTCATCCTCTTCATCCTCTTCCTCCTCCTCTTCATCCTCTTCCTCCTCCTCCTCTTCTCCTCCTCCTCCTCCTCCTCTTCTCCTCCTCCTCCTCCTCCTCCTCTTCTCCTCCTCCTCCTCCTCCTCCTCTTCTCCTCCTCCTCCTCCTCTTCTCCTCCTCCTCCTCCTCTTCACCTCCTCCACCTCCTCTTCACCTCCTCCACCTCCACCTCCTCCACCTCCTCTCCTCTACCTCCTCTCCTCTCCTCCTCCTCTCCACCTCCTCTCCTCTCCTCTACCTCCTCTCCTCCTCCTCCTCTTCCTCCTCCTCCTCCTCCACCTCTGCCACCTCCTCCGCCTCCTCCGCCTCTGCCAACTCCGCCGCCTCCTCCACCTCCGCCACCTATTCCTCCTCCTACTCCTCCTCCTACTCCTCCTCCTCCTCCTATTCCTCCTATTCCTCCTCCTCCTATTCCTCCTCTTCCTCCTCCTCCTATTCCTCCTCCTCCTCCTCCTCCTCCTCCTCCTCCTCCACCTCTGCCTCCGCCACCTCCTCCGCCTCTGCCAACTCCGCCGCCTCCTCCACCTCCGCCACCTATTCCTCCTCCTCCTCCTCCTCCTCCTCCTCCTACTACTCCTCCTCCTCCTATTCCTCCTCCTCCTCCTCCTCCTCCTCCTCTTCCTCCTCCTCCTCCTCTTCTCCTCCTCTTCTCCTCCTCCTCCTCTTCTCCTCCTCCTCCTCCTCCTCTTCTCCTCCTCCTCCTCCTCCTCTTCTCCTCCTCCTCCTCCTCCTCCTCCTCCACCTCCACCTCCTCCACCTCCTCCTCTTCTCCTCCTCCTCCACCTCCGCCTCCGCCACCTCCTCCGCCTCCGCCGCCTCCTCCGCCTCCTCCACCTCCTCCGCCTCCTCCGCCTCCTCCGCCTCCTCCACCTCCTCCTATTCCTCCTCCTATTCCTCCTCCTCCTCCTCCTCCTCCTCCTCCTATTCCTCCTCCTCCTCCTCCTCCTCCTCCTTCTCCTCCTCCTGCCTGTCATGCTAAAATCCCGCATAATGACTCATTCCATTGCCAGGCACAGTGTGGACGGGAATGTTCAGGGGAATCGTCTGTGGAGCGCGGAGAACAGATGCTATTATTCAGAACTGCACATCTGTTCACCCATCTCAAGGACGTATCAGCACTCAATTAAGATCTTTCCCCACATAATCACATTGTTTTGTGTCTGCCAAGGGTTCTGCGCACGAACATTGCAAACTAACATGAAAATAAACCTGTGTTGTATTTCTACTAGCAGAGACAGTTCATCACAGTTTCCTTCATGATAGACTTCTGATGTAAGCCCATGCATGGTACCCTACTATAAAATGGTATCATTATGCTTATTTATAATGTCCAGATGATCTGGACCAGATCTGTTTGTTTATGCAAAAATTACAAATGATTTGCATTTAAAAAACTTTTGTCTGCCAAATATAAGTCAGGGTTGTACAAATAATGCCTAAAGCCATTCTACTGTCACAAAGATATCATCTGTAGACCCTTGTGACTTTGTTGTAAAGTCAGTCTCTTAAAATGATCAGCTAATTTGACCATTTTCACATGGCCAGGTTAGTCCAGGATAGGTTTCCACAATGGACAAAATGAAATAAAATAAGCTTTCTGGACAAAAAAAAAAAAAAGTATAATTTTAGGGCTTCGGGTCATTTTGACCCGCGAGGGAAGGATGAGGGTTTAATCATAACAGGCTCTTTCCTATTGACATCACTAGTGCAGATCCAGAGTCTCAAATCTCCGTAATACGTCCGGTGCACCAGTGACCTCCTCCTGTCTCTCTCCTCCAGAAGTCACGGATCAGGGTGGCCGGCGCGATCTGAAAGCTGTCCCGTTCATCATCTACCTGTCGGGTCTCCTGAAAACTCAGCTTCTGTCTGATGACCTGGTGTCCGGCGTGGAGATCCGCTGCCAGGAGAAGGGAAGTTGCCCGGACGCCTGTCACCTGTGCAGACAATCGGCCCGCGAGACGCCCAGTCCCACGCCAGTCCTGCTGGAGGTCAGCCGCGTCGTGCCGCTCTACAGCCTGGTGCAGGACAACATCACCAAAGAGGTAACTCAGGGATAGCATAATATATATATGATCAAGGCTTTTACTTTCACATTCAGGACAACATCACTAAAGAGAGAACTCAGGAAATAGATTTCCAAGAAATAGATTTGTTCATGCATCTTTTTTACTTATCCTTCTGGTCATTTCGACCCACATTTTTTTGAAAAAATGAGTGTTCATCTTATAGACCCTATGGACCCTATAGGACTTTTGTCGCACTTGAACCACGAATACACACAAAACAAAAATTAAATGGATTCGATATATATATGGTATATACACCAGTGGCATGGGTCAATTTCTTGAAATTGAGATGTACTGTATACATCATCTGAAAGCTGAATAAATAAGCTTTCCATTGATATATAGTTTGTTAGGATAGGACAATATTTGGCCGAGATACAACTATTGAAAATCTGGAATCTGAGGGTGCAAAAAAATCGAAACATTGAGAAAATCTCCTTTAAAGTTGTTCATTTATGTTCACGATTGTGCAGCATTCACTCACACAAATAAATGTTTTATATATTTACGGTAGGAAATTTACAAAATATCTTCATGGAACATGATCTTTACTTAATATCCTAATGAATTTTGGCACAAAAGAAAAATCGATAATTTTGAGCCATGCAATGTATTGTTGGCTATTGCCACAAATATACCCGTGCGACTCGTGACTGGTTTAGTGATCCAGGGTCACATATATGACGAAGGCTTTCACTCTTATAAAGGCTCATATTAGAACCGAATTGGGTTTTCCAGATTGTTTCCACACACAGTGTATTTTTTAATTCTTTAGACTAGTGTTCAAAAGTTTGGATATTTTTAATGTTTTTGAAAGGAGTCTCTTATGCTCACCACAGCTGCCAAAAAAATACAATAAAAACAGCAATATTGTGAAATATTATTACAACTTAAAATAATTTTATTTTTGGATATATAGTAAAATCTCATTTACTCCTGTGATCAAAGCTGAATTTTCAGCATCATTACTCCAGTCTTCAGTGTCTCATGATCCTTCAGAAATCAGTGTAATATGAGGATTTGCTTCATAAAGGAAAACTGTAAACATCAGGGAATTTGAAGAAGGAAAGTCAAAACAATGAATTAAATCTTTTACATGAAATGTTAAGTCTCGGGAATCCTGAAATTCTTAATTCAGAACGAACCTTATATCTCAAGAAGCTCTTACGGTGGAAAGAAGAGGATGCCACTTGGTATTGATGAGGTTTATGTGCCTCAAATAAAATAAAATGACTTGTTAAACTCAATTGACATCATAGCCGACAAAAGGAAAGGAGGAATGAGCGAATAAAAAATAAAAAAGCACAATGTTTTAACTAAAGTTCATGAATATCATTGTCAACTCAATTCAATTTTATTTATATACTGCTTATCACATTTTTTTTTTTTTTAAAGGAGCTTTACAGAAAAGCATGATGTTAAAGTTTGTAATATATTAATATCTTCATGCCTAATAGACAGTTGCATTTAGCAGATTAGAGCAGCCGAAAATATAGTTTCGTGATGAAACGAGCAATCAGGCAGTTGAGATTATATATATATATATATACTCAAGTATGTGAATGTATTTGGACATACTTATATATTCAACTTTATATAAAGAGCTGGGCAATAATATATTGTGTATATGACCTTGTATCAACATGAATAACTATGAAGTCCAGCTGGAGGTTTAATGTTCTGCATGTGGAAGGTATAAACATGAATTCCTCAGATATTGTTTTCTTGCTTGATGTTGGCAGTGTAAATAAGTGACGTATTCCGTTGCTCCTGATGTACCAGTAGATGGCAGGAGTGATTTTCATTTCCATCAAGAAGGCTTAGTCTTTCTGGAAGGGTTAAGAACTGAGAAGACTGTGCCAGACAGTGAAAAAGGCATTGAAATATCATAAATGAATATCGTAATAAAAGACTAATAAAAATGTTAACTCATTTCTTGGACGAATATATATAAATATCTCCTTTGTCCGCATATAAAGAGATTGCATTAGAAGCCGTGAGTCACAGACGTAATGAGGATATTAAATTTACTTTCGGAGCAGATTTGCAAAGGCTTTCTTTTCCGCATCATCATCCCTCGTACCGATGACGTCTTGAAAGGCAAGATGCCATTAACCAGAGTCTGTTGTCTAGAGAGTGACTCACGTAATAAATGTCCTGCTTTGGCCCGGTGTGTACCTGACGGGATCGGACCCGCTCCATAACACACATTCCCTCAGCTAATTGCTTCTCACGCTGAAGCCGGTGTGTGTGTGTGTGTGTGTGTGTCTGTGTGTGTGTGTACCTTGCTAATAACAGGAGCGTCAACAATGACGAAAGGCTCTCAATCGATAGCAGACGGTCTCTAGCGGGTATCTGTCGATTGGTAAACTAACAAGAGAGAAAAGCGCAGCCGAGTCGACTGGGAACATGCTCTGAAAACACTGCGAGATTATGAGGATGATATTGATGTCATCGACCCCGGGGACGAGCCAGGACTCCTTGTAGTCGCAGCCTCCTCTCTCTATTAGAGGAACAGACACAAAGACCTAGAGAATGCTCTTCAGACACAATGCATGTTCTTCTGAACCTCAAATGACGCCTCTTTTGGCATGCTTTCCAACAGAAGTGATGGAAGAGGTGGTGATTCGGTCTGCGTTTACATTGACTTGAGAGCCAAACATTGGCATTCCTGCATAATCTGCCCACGGCGCATTGTGGACTCTGTTTAGGAGTCTCGCTGCTAAAGCACACTTTAACGTATAGCCTTAAGATCTTAAAAACTGTTTTTGATGCAACTATCAAAACTTAATATGAACCAGTTTTCACAGGGAAAATATTGTGGAAGGAGTTTTATACAGGCCATATTATTCCCTAGGAATCTTGATGTTGTTTCAGGCTCTACTAGAACAGGTTTTCCTGCTTGAATGTTGATTATTTTCCTCATATTCTCCATTGCTGCGGCTCCTCTCTTCCCAGTCTGTCAGTAACGCTCTGTTTAGTTCCTGTCTCTATGAAGCCCCTCCTTCTGAAAAGCACACTGTGCTCTGATTGGTCGGCTGGAGCAGTGTGTTGTGATTGGTCGAGCGCTTTGAGTGTGTTTGGGAAATGTCCCGCCCCTTACCATAACCGCCAGTTTAACACACTACTAACTAACTCAACCAGGCCCCGCCCCTTTATTCTGCGCATTAATTATTTAAATGAGGAATATTGTGACGTGTTCGTTCCCGGAAGAAACTACAATGAAGGCATTTCAGGAGTTCAGAAACACTGATATAGAGAATAACTAGAACTTTGCAGAGCTTTTTCATGCTCATACAGCAACATTACACATTAAAGAAAGATGATAGGTCCTGTTTTAAATGCTTTGAGAGCATATTTTAACATTCAGGTTTCTTCTATGCCACCCTGAGCTGCTTTTGTTGCAATGGTCAGAAGTTATGAACTTTATTTATTCCTTATAGCAATCAACATGTCACAGATAGATGAGGAAAATGTGAAAATGCTGTATGGAGTAAGGCCGTATATGATGTATATTTTTTATCATTCTTGCCTGATTGAGTCTCTTTCTAATGGAGGGATATTGGGCTTCAGCTCTGAAATTATTAGTCCATTTCCTTAAAAACACTCCACCGGAAAACCGGTCTTGCGAACTTGCAGAGCTTCTCATATGACAGTTTTGATCCTGTTTTCATCACGATCCCCCTCCTTTCCAATCCAGCTACACACACTCTCGCATATACACTCATACATTGTTCTTTATATTTTTGTGCAAGTAGGAAACTCATCAGTCATTTTAAGATTAAGGGGGAACTCTTAGGACACAGATAAGAGAAGAAGTTTCCCAGAATATTCCCAGCCGTTTTCTCGTACATCTGGCAACACGTTTCTAATGCATCTCTAATCTGCAGTCAAACACACATCTACAGTCTGCATGAATCAGAAACTCAGCCTATCTATTTTATATACATGTTATTGCAAATGTGTGAATCATTTATATCTGCATATGTTTTTTTACCTTGTTATTTTTAATCAAAATGTCATAACTGGAACTTCCAGGAAAAGCAACAGACTGCTGTCATAGTCCATTTAAACCCACATTAAAACCCCAGTATAAGCTATGCAATCAATTTTGAAAGCCACGCCCACATCTCAAAATCCATTTAAAGGGGTGGTTGATTATGATTTCACCTTTCTAACTTTAGTTAGTGTGTAATGTTGCTGTTTGAGCATAAACAACATATGCAAAGTTACAACGCTCAAAGTTTAAAGCAAAGGGAGATATTTGCTTTTAAAGAAATCGCTTTTTAAGGATTACAACACACGGGTGATAGAGACTACACAACATTCCTCCCGGGTTAGTGATGTGTTTTCAGTGCATGTGTGTGTGAGCGCAAGCTCTTGTAGCTCCGCCCCCTGTGCCGGGAGCAGCAACTCATTTGCATTTAAAGGAACAAACACAACTGTGTGTTTTTACTCACCCTCAAAAAGTGACAATTTTAACATGCTATATATAAATATCTGTGGGATATTTTGAGCTTAAACTTCACATACACACTCTGGGGACATCAGAGACTTATTTTACATCTTGTGAAAAGGGCTTTATACCACCCCTTTAACAACCAACGCATTGAACCCCAAGTCTCCGCCATGCATTTCTTTCTCTCTCTCTCTCTTTTGAAAAGCCGTTACACTAAGATGTATGTCACAATGTTTGTCACTACTTCTGTTTCATCATGACTTTAATCCTGAACCATACTTTTATGCAAGAATCCTCATCTGAATTATGTTCTGACAAAAGCATGCACTAGCATTCTCAGCATTGCCACTAGGGGCGCTACAGTAAAGAGTGCAGAAGAGTAAAGCAGGGGTGTCCAATCCTGCTCCTGGAGGACCACTGTCCTGTAGAGTTTGGCTCCAACTTGCCCCAACACTTTATCATGCCTAATAAGACCTTGATTAGCTGGTTCAGGAGTGTTTAACTGGGGTTGGGGATGAACTCTACAGGACAGTGGCCCTCCAGGAGCAGGATTGGACACCCCTGGTGTAAAGTGTGTTTTTTCTGTCGGGTCAACCAGAGTACTGCACCCATGACCACATGTTTCTGGTCTTAGTTATGCGCGTTTAATTCATCTTGCATACAGTAGTAGTGGCCAAAATTGATGTCCGGCCTCTTCACCCTTTATCCAAATGTTATTAAAAATGTGTTAAAGATTTTGTAAGCATATTACGTATTTGCGCTTGCAATCAATGACATGATGTCATTTTTGGCCAGACTGTCATACAAAGAAATTATGAAAACATGCAAAAACAAGAGAGAACCAACAATGTTTGTTTTTTTCACCGCAAAATAAAACCTGTAGCTGTAGTTTGTGTTTGTTTTGTTTTTTAGATAAAAAAACTCGCAATTCTGACTTTATAACACGCAATTCTGACTTTATATCTCGCAATTCTGACTTTATATCTCACAATTCTGACTTTATAACATGCAATTCTGACTTATATCTCGCAATTCTGACTTTATATCTCACAATTCTGACTTTATATCTCACAATTCTGACTTTATATCTCGCAATTCTGACTTTATATCTCACAATTCTGACTTTATATCTCACAATTCTGACTTTATATCTCGCAATTCTGACTTTATATCTCGCAATTCTGACTTTATATCTCACAATTCTGACTTTATATCTCGCAATTCTGACTTTATATTTCGCAATTCTGACTTTATAACACGCAATTGCAACTTTATATCACGCAATTCTGACTTTATATCACACAATTCTGACTTTATATTTCGCAATTCTGACTTTATAACACGCAATTCTGACTTTATATCACACAATTCTGACTTTATATTTCGCAATTCTGACTTTATAACACGCAATTCTGACTTTATATCACACAACTCTGACTTTATATTTCGCAATTCTGACTTTATATCTCGCAATTCTGACTTTATAACACGCAATTCTGACTTTATAACACGCAATTGCGATTTTATATCACGCAATTCTGACTTTATAACACACAATTCTGACTTTATAACACACAATTCTGACTTTATAACACGCAATTCTGAGATAAAAAGTCAATTACAAGAAAAAATGTTGCAATTACATTTTTTTTTTTTTATTATTCTGTGGCGGAAACAATCTTCCATAGATAAATACTGTAACCAAGTTTAGTGATTTGATCTTTCCTCATATTTATACTATTTCCCTTATATTTAGATGGCGTAATTGAACTTGTAGGGTAATTAAAAACGTATATCTGGAATGCAAGACATTTTTTAATCATCTGAAACATCCTGCAACTAATATTACAAAAGCAACTTGTATAATGAAATTACCATCAAGCACACAAACGTGTAAAGCGCACACATTTAGATTCATGCCGAATAAGAGAGGTAATAAAATGCAACTTATCTGTTTTTTGTTTGTTTTTTTCTCTCAGCAATGCAATTTTGTCCCTGTGTGACTTATCGTCAGGTGCGACTCGTTTATCTGGAAAATGTGATATTTAAAGTCCCTATGTGATTTCCAAATGCATGTTGAACGATCTTCACTGTTTCACTCGAATATACATCACAATGAAGACTGTCACTACTGACGTTATGCATTGCGAACTTAAGTCTTCATTGAAGACAGAAAAACATTTTTGCAGATTAATTTTTATAAATCACTTTAACTCTGGTTAAAGTTGAATTGGATGCTACAGTATAACACTGACCGATATAAATGAGGTTGAGATTAAGCATCAGTCTGCATCAACGGAGGCTTGTCAAACAAAGTCATCTGTCACAACAGCAAAACAGCAAGAGTGTTTTCCTCCCTGGAAACTGTCTGACATCATACTAACTCACACTGCCAAGCATCTTTTATTTGCCCTCCAAAATTGAGCTTACACTTTTTCTTTTTCAGCTCTGCAAAACTTTCAAAAAAAAAAAAGCAATTCCCCCGAAATCGAAGGACTCAACAGGCGAAGTGTTGTGTTTGGTGTGTGTTGAAGATAGTCTTCGCTGTGATTGAGTATAGGGCTGCTTATTGGAGTAAAACTGCTCAGCTAGGGAATTGCCGTCTGCACATTCAAAGCTGTGCAACCAATCCGATCACGGTGCAATCTTCGTTCACCGTAGAAGAAAACGACGGATGCCATCCTTACAGTCGGTATTAAACCCTATAGGCAAGATGCTGACTAAAATCAATTTTCCAGGGAATGCTATACCCATGGATTTTGCTGGCCATTTAGGTTGAAAGAGAAAGCAAATCAAATCAGCTTATAGGCACACTTGCTGCTTTCCAACGATGTGCACTTTTATTTGCATTCTTCGTGTCCCCTTCTGAACCCCGGATTCAATCGAAGCCACAGCTCCTTTCCTGGAAGATGGTTATAGGCGTTCCTAGAAACAGGGACATTTCCTTCACTGCATTAGGCCGAATGATCGGAATGACCTGTTTGCTGAGGTTTTGGGTCATCGGATGAATCAATTCCTCGGGCCAGCTGGCTAATGTTTGCACATATCAGACGCTGATTGGGGACAGTAATAGGGTGAGCTCAGATGAGTTACAACAGATAATGGCATTTAGACGTCGTGATTGTCTTGTCATTGAGAATGAGGTCTAAGAGAGCTAAGAAGTTTTGGGTCATCGACAGTTTCAGAAAAGAAAGCAGTTTCTGGCCTTGAAATGGTTTTTGTTTACTGCGGCACAGCACTTTTGTCTTATCTGTAAAGTCTTCGGAAACCTTTGTATTGATCTTTATATGACTGATCCAGCGCAGGTTCTGATTAAGGCGCTGATGTACTTTTCAAGCTAAAGCGAAGAACGAACTGGTTGGACGTCATTTCGAAACTAAATCAGGGCAAAACGAAGTTCGTTTGGAGTTTGTTTCAGGAGTTCGAAACAGTTCCGGCTACGACTGGTAAACGCCTCTGTACTACCATTGGTCCGTGGTGATGATGTAATAGGTGGGCGTGGCTCTGAGGCTCCGCCTTCTTTGAGGTGGAAATCTTCTCCGGTTAATTTCTTCCGTTCAGTCCGTCGAGATCAGACGCGAGTTAAAGGGATACTCCACTTTTTTCGGAAATATGCTCATTTTACAACTCCCCCAGAGTTAAACAGATGAGTTTTACCGTTTTAGAATCCATTCAGCCGAACTCCGGGTCTGACGGTACCACTTTTAGCATAGCTTAGCATAGATCATTGATTCTGATGAGTCCAGTAGCATTTCTTTCAAAATGACCAAAGAGTTTCAATATTTTTCCTATTTAAAACTTAACTCTTCTGTAGTTAAACCGAGTACTAAGATCGACGGAAAATGAAAAGTTGCGATTTTCTAAGCTTATATGGCTAGGAACTACTCTCATTCCAGCGTAATAATCAAGGAACTGTGTGGCTGTACCATGAGTGCAGCAGGCGTAATGATATGACGCAGCGCCTGAAAATAGTCCCCAGCTCGGTAACTTCTTCCAACGTGACCGGGACTAAGTTTGTCTAACCTATTAGACCTATTTTCAGGCGCTGCGTCATATCATTACGCCTGCTGCACTCATGTTACAGCCGCACAGTTCCTTGATTATTACGCAGGAATGAGAGTAGTTCCTAGCCATATAGGCTTAGAAAATCGCAACTTTTCATTTTCCGTCGATCTTAGTACACGGTTTAACTACAGAAGAGTCAAGTTTTAAATAGGAAAAATATTGAAACTCTTTGGTCATTTTGAAAGAAATGCTACTGGACTCATCAGAATCAATGATCTGTGCTAAGCTATGCTAAAAGTGGTACCGTCAGACCCGGAGTTCGGCTGAATGGATTCTAAAACGGTAAAACTCATCTGTTTAACTCTGGGGGAGTTGTAAAATGAGCTTATTTCCGAAAAAAGTGGAGTATCCCTTTAAAGCATGAACACACTGGAGAGATGCTTTATAGTAGGCACTGACATTTTAATTCTAATTGAAAATGACACTGTTTTGTCATGTTTAATACTGTAACGGTACGTTCACACGGGGCGTGAGCGTCAACGCTTCCCATTGACTTTGAATGGGTGACGTCAAGCGTTGCCGAAAAGAATTGTGGATCCGTCGGCGGCGCTTCACTGGCGTTGCTCGCGGCAGAAGTTGAGAATTTTTCAACTTCTGCCGCGAGCAACGCCAGTGAAGCGCCGCAGACGGAAGCGTCAGCCAATAGGATCGCTCTATGCAAATACAGTAGCCAGGCGGCAGCCAATCACGTTCATCCTGTTCAAGAGCAGCAAACTGAGGATACATTTTAAATTTCATTGGCTGACGCTGCTATGACCATGGCGAGTGTCAAACTTCAGCCACGCCTTCCGTCAAGCGTTGACGCTGACGCCCCGTGTGAACGTACCGTAAAGCGGCTTGCTTTAAAGCAATCTACTGTATAAATAAACGTGATGTGAATTGACTGAAGAACCAGTTTGCAGAGCTGGTGCAAACAAATCCACATCACTGTGATCAGACGCTTCTTAACTGCTGTTTTCTCACCGCTGTCAATTTTGTTGTGTGTTCATTTTGTTATTGAGAGGAAAACACGCAGCACATTTTTACATATGTAAATCTCAGCAGTGTGGTTCACTAACAGTATCCCACAGCTCAGGTATTCTGGACTTTATCTTTTACTTTGCGGTGAGGTCTTTAGGGTTCCCCTTCACACACCCTCTTGGCTGTCTGACCTCCATAAGATCCCCGCTCATTACGCACACACACACACACACACACACACACACACACACACACGTGCCTAATTACCCTCCCTGTTTACTCAGTTGAAACTGGCTTAGGTTACTCTGCATACATAAACATAGCCATAATCGTTTTGTCTATTTTTCACATGTGCAGTTGAGCAGTCAAGCGTGCTTTTTCTAGGAAACCGCTGGTGGTAAATGTGTGTGTGCACGTCTGCGGCTCTCCGTTTGTCCACGAGCGGGGCTGCGCTCATCGACATTGATATTTCATGTTGCACATTTCGGATCATCTGTTTCCCATTTGCAGGAACTTTTTTAACCCTTTTCGCAATTTGCCGAATGCCACTCTAATGGGCATATTTACTAAACCTTTTAGCGGCACGGCACTTTCATAGTGTTGGCTGGGAATGTCTGATTTGACATGAAGGGCAGATCCTTCACGTAAACCATCAAGATGTGTCCTTCCTGCACCTCCAAATACATGTTTAACTAGTTGTATAGGCTGTGGGTTTGTCAAACTGTTGTTTTCATGGGGAAGTTTTCTCATTTGATCGCTGGTTTCTCTCAAGGATCCTTCCTTCCGCAAGGGTTACTTCCAGTATATTGTCTCGTGCATCATTGCAAGAAAAGGTGTGTGTACAGTATACCTGTACAGTAGTGGCAAAAAGTGATGTCTGGCCTCGGAAAATTAACATCTTTACCCTTTATTCAAATATAATTTAAAAAGTGTTAAAGATTTGTTCGTGTTAGTTTACAGTCAATCAACAAAAGTAAACAAATGCAAAATAATTTTATTTTCAAAATAAAATAAATAAATATTAGTAAATGTTGAAAATTACCATTGACTCAGATTAATTAATGCTGTAAAATTGCCGTATTTTTCTGTTGTTGTTGTTAGTTCACGTTAACTAATGTAAACTAATGAAACCTTATTGGGTTACGCTTTATTTTGATGGTCCACGTTAGACATTCTACTAACTATAAGTAACTACATGTCAACTTATTCCACTAACACTAACCATAACCAAACAGTCTACTAATACTCTAATGAGAGTTATTTTACATGTAGTGTATCAAATTATTATTGACTTATAGTAAGTAGATTGTGTAAAGTGGACTATCAAAATAAAGTGTAACCCCTTATTGTAAAGTGTTACCATTATTTTTTACTTGTTTGAGGGTGTTTTTTGTCCATAAAATTCCAAATAAAAAGAGTAAACAGTAGATTGTCCCAAAATAGTGTATGACATGGTGAGAGAGTTTCCAGTAAAAACAGCTGTATCGTGATATTTACTGTTTCTGTGATTTTGCTCTCTCTCGCACTTCTCCATTCACTCTCTGCTGGACTTCCACGACTCGGTGTCTCTGCCAGGCATCTTTCATGAGAGTCATTACAGCGCAATGGATTGCAGTCTTTCCCCTCCGTCTCTCGGCCGCTGTAATAACGTCTCATTCATCAAGGCCGTTTAAAGAGAGTTGCCTGTGCGTAAATAAGGGGAGGTCTGGCAGTCAGAAACCTGCTGATGCTCTCAGAGAGATGTGTGTCTTCCTCATCACTGTCTCTCATGTGTGTCTTCGTCATCGCTGTCTCTCAGAGAGATGTGTGTCTTCGTCATCACTGTCGACTGGAGCTAGACACTATGAAAAATACCGGTACGGTGACAATGTGTTCGATTTTGAGGGATACATGCAACTTGTAACCGTGTATTTCACTAAGTTATGTAATGTTAATATACCAAGCCTATACTTGAACTACCAAAATATGCTGTTTACCTTAAAATATATGATATCCCATACACTGAAAAAAAGGATTCATTGAAATTAATTTTAAAAAAAATTATCGTAAGTGGTTGCATTCAATTGATTTTATCTACATTTAAACAAATGCATTAAGTTTAAGTAAAACTGATTAAGTTCAACTTAATGCATTTGTTTAAATGTAGATAAAATCAATTGAATGCAACCACTTACGATAAAAAAAATAAATAAATCAGTATAATAATATTGCATTGTTTAAAATAATAATTTTGTAGCTAACTGTGTGATTTGTATATGTACATTTCTGAAATCCATAACTTAGACAGTTTCCTCTGATAACAGATCACTCTAAATTGTATTGTGGACAGTAAAGCTGCTTTGAAACGATGTGTATTGTGAAAAGCGCTATACAAATAAATGTGAATTGAATTGAATAATACAGGTGCTATCAGAGTTCACCGTTAGCAGCCTGTCCATGAAACAAAGCCAATATTTGTATATAGACGGTGCAAAATTAATGCACTAAATTAATGTAATAAACATTAAATAACAGAAAATGTAACACAAAAATCTTAATGTACATAATATGATTTTTTTTGTGTTTTTTTAAAATAAAATATGCATGTATATTATGTGTCGCACAGGGACTTCTGGCAATTTTTGACTTTTTTTTTCTACGGTGATTACCATTCTACTACCTAACATAACAGTCTACTGATATAATACTCTAATGAGAGTTAGTTTATATGTAGTTACAAAATAATGAGAGTTAGTTGACTTATTTGCTACTTATAGCTAGTAGAATGTAGTGGACTCTCGGAATAAAGTGTAACCCCTTGTTGTAAAGTGCTTCCGTTATTTTAACTGGTTTGAGTGTTTTTTTTTTTTGTTTTTTTTTGTTTTGTTTTATGTTGGTCTTTTTTTGTCCATAAAATTCCAAATTCTACTTGATTCTACAAAAAATAAAAACATTAGGCATATATATATATATATATATATATATATATTCCTTCTCTGCCCCTTGCTTGTCTTATTATTGCCCCCGAGACTGAGTCTCTTGACATTCACACGTGGGCTGACCTTTTTTGGTGCAGTTTCCAATTAAATCCTGACAGGTTCTTGTCTGTACAAAGCGCCCCGAGTTGCCCTCAGCCTGCCGAACTTCACAGAGATACACCACTTCTCAAGTGGAGGTGGCAGAGTGTGTTGTTGGCGACCGGTCTGACTCATCGACTGCGCCGGAAGGACGTTTGCTCCCCGAGATAATTGCATTTCTCTCACCTGTGCCATTTATTTTGCAGGCCTTCAAAAGTGCCACGATGAGCTCATACTGGTGTGCGGGGAAGGGTGATGTCATCGAGAACTGGTGCCGCTGCGACCTGACTGCGCTTGGCAAAGACGGGCTTCCCAACTGCAGTCCCCTGCGCCGGCCCGTGTGAGTAACCCCGACCCGGCGCTCCGTGAGCCTCTTTATGCAGATCTTCATTCATGGATTCATCCTCGACTGTAGATGAGACAAACGATGCTGACAAATGAGCCTCATCTTCACTGCCAACTTCAAAGGCAATCATTTCATGACATGCTGAGTCACACACTGAAATATACACTACTGTACAACGGTTCACTTTGTTAAGATTAGTTACATGCACTAAAAATTGAAAATAATTCTAAAGCATGTATTAATAGTTAATGTTAATTTCAACATGTGCTAATACATTATTAAAATCAGAATTTAATGCACAATGAAAAGTTTATATATATTTTTTGCATCTCATTGTTAGTTAATTTTAATAATGTTTATAAGTGGTATCTTATTGTAAAGTGTTTTTACAATAGATTTGGGTAAATATTTTTTTCATATTTTTAAATAGATTTTTTAAATATTTTTGAAAGAAGTCTCAACAAGGCTGCATTTATTTGATGGAAAAATACAGTAAAAACAAAAATGTGAAATATTATTAAAATAAATGTTTTCAGTGTGGATATATCTTAAAATGTAATTTATTCTTGTGATAAAAGCTGAATTTTCAGCATCGTTACTCCAGTCTTCAGTGTCACATGATCCTACAGAAATCAGTCTAATATGATGATTTGATGCTCAAGAAACATTTATCATTATTATCAATGTTGGAAACGGATGTGCCTCTTCATTTTTATTTTTTTAATTTTTTTGTGGAAACCATGATACCGTTTTTTCAAGATTATTTGATGAGAAGAACAGCACTTATTTCAAATAGAAATATGTTGTAACATTATAAATGTATTTTCTGTCTCCTTTGATCAATTTAATGCATCTTTCCTTAATACAAAAAAGTATTAATTTCTTTAAAAAAATAATATACAAAAAAATGCAACTAAATGCATTTTGTGATCCAGACACTCCGCATTTGTGAATGAAATAAAAAAATGTATATATTTTTTTTTTACTAACCGGCCCGCAAGATCCAAACTGCTCCATACTAGTTACTTTCGGCACAGATTGAGTTGTCTGAGACGAGGGCAGAAAGGCTGTGCAAGGTCACAACTCAATCTTAGTGAATTCCCCGAGGTGTCTTTAGTGTCCTGCCTTCCTTTTAAAACTACGTCCATGATGCCTTAAAATGCTGCATACTCAAACCAGATTCACACTGTACGATTTTGGCCGCGAAATTTAGTGATTAAAGATTTCTCTGATCTTAAACCTATATCTAAAGTCTTTGATCGCCAGTTAGACTTGTTCACCGACGGCCGATTCACAATCAGATTTGACCTCAGACAAATTTCCGGCAGCGTCAGAAGATTCGACGCACCGTTTTTAACACGTCTTGACTGCCGTACAGTCTGACATTAATTACAACTGAGACCTTACATCATCATGATATCATGCAGGGATCATGTTCGTACAGTTTTTATTACAGTTAATTATAAATCGTACAGTGTGAACCCGGCTTTAGGCAGTCGATGGATCTTGGAACTGAGCCAGTTCATCAAGTCCTACGGTAACACTTTAACCATAAGTAACTTTGCATCTAAATGTCAACTAACTCTCAGTAGAGTTGCTAACATTTTATTGTGATGGTCTTCCAACATCCAACAGACACTATACTGACTATAAGTAACTACGCAAGTACATGTCAACTAACTCTAACCCGAACCCTACCAGTCTATACTCTACTAACACTCTTATGGGAGTTAGTAGACATGTAGGTGCAACTTTACTTAAAGTCAACAGAATTTGTTAAAGGGATTATCAAAATAAAGTGAAACCAATCCTACTAGCATGCACATAATGTTGTATTGTCTTCATCTCTCAGACTGAGACTGGCTCCACACCTGGAACCGTCCAGTACGATGGTGGCGCTGGAATGGATCGATGTGGAGCCCCTGATTGGCTACAAGGTTTCAGATTACATCATTCAACACAAGCGAGTCGAGGACCCGTCAGAGGCGGAAATATACACAGGTAAACTCGCAGGTTTATGAACAGTATCACAGAAAAGGACACCGGATTCATAACATCTGCACAGTTTTTATTCTGCAAAACACGTAAAATACAAGGGGAACTACACTACCTGTCAACATTTAATTTAGATTTGTTTAATGCTTTTGATATAAGTCTTTTCTGTTCAACAAGGCCTGTATAGTTGGTCAAAAATGCATGTCATATTGTGAAATGTTTTTACAATTTAAAATACCCGTTTTCGATTGTAATATATTATAAAATGTAATTTATTCCTGTGATCAAAGCTGAATTTTCAGCATCGTTACTCCAGTCTTCAGTGTCACATGATCCTTCACAAATCACTCTAATATGATGATTTGATGATCAAGAAACAGTTATGATTATTATCGATGTTGAAAACAGATGTGCTGCCTCCATAGTTATTGTGGAACAAATACATTATACATATTTTTCAGGATTCGTTGATGAATAGAAAGTTCAATGAACAGAAGTTATTAGAAACTGAAACATTTCGTAACATTATAAATGTCTCTATACAGTCACTTCTGATCAATTTAATGCATCCATGCAGGATAAAAGTAATAATAATTGTAATAAATAATTCATATTATTTAATTTTAATAATTTTTTTTCAATTGAAACTTTTGAACCGTATTGCAGTTTTCAGAAAAATATTCCACTTTTGACCGGTAGTGTAGATCAGTGTATTAATGTGAATAATACATTTATTTTCCTGGCATCATGTGTTTTTCTACTCAACCTGACAACCTTTTCCCCCCTTCATTTTCACTATTACTTTTGGCCTAATGGACTTTGTCCAATCTCACGAGATGCTTCCAATAATTTGGATGTGAATGAACCGTTCCTATGTCTGTGATCAATTTAGAAATCTAATTTCCCAGTGCTGGGAAATTGCAGTCAGGGTTTTTTACAATGATGTTGTTCTCCTCGTGTAGCCTGCGGTCGAGTCTGAATACACAACCGATTGTCTTGTTGATCTGGTCAAATCTTGTTAAGCTTCAATGGCACTACGACTCCAGGGTTACATGACCGGGTGACTAACAGCGTGTGTGACAGTCCTACCTGCGCTCTGCAGGTAGAAGGAATCTAATAAAAGAGGTTTAGTCATTCATCAATCCGTCTAGCAGAAGGACGAGTGCTGATGAGTGAAGGCAGGAGATGAAGGAGAGACTGGCAGATAGTGCGACGTCTCTCGCTCTGATCCAGGACAGGATTACACCCTCCAGGAGTCCGAAACACTCGCAAAAACCCAAGCATGGTCAAGCGTCTCCAGCATCACTATTAAGACACCTATAGGTGCTGCTCTATCGACGGGCTAGGAGCTCGATTGCGTCACATCAAGACATTTACATGTGTTTGTAAAAGTAATTCTGATTTTTTATATATGAAGCCTCTAAGTGCCATCTGAAATTTTCTTCTAGAATGATCATTTTTTATTAAGCTTATATGTTTATGTTCAGTCATTTCACTTTAATGGCAATGAAAAAAAGGACCTATTAATTGTCATTAAAGTGAAATGACTGAACCTAAATATACTAGCTTGATAAAAAGTATCATTCTAGGAGAAAATTTCAGATGGCACTTCATATATATATATTTTTTTTAGGATACTATGCATCCTGATAAAGTTCCCTTGGCCTTTGGAATTAAAATAGCCCCACATCATCACATAGCCTTCACCATACCTAGAGATTGGCATGGGGTACTTTCCATAAGATCATCTCTCAATGCAAATCAAACTAGCTTTTAGGCTAACTGAAATAAAACCATGCCAATCTCTAGGTATGGTGAAGGCTATGTGATGATGTGGGGCTATTTTAATTCCAAAGGCCAAGGGAACTTTATCAGGATGCATAGTATCCTAAAAATAAATTAAAAAAAATACTTAAAAATAAAAATCTGCCTGCCTCTATGGGAATTTAACATAGGGGTGTACTCACTTATGCACCATGTATTTTAAGGAAGAACATTTATTTATTTACGATACATTATTCATTCACAAAGAAAATTGGTGTCCTTAAAGGTTGGATTTTTCCTAATTTTTTAAATTAAGGCATTAAGTTCAATTTCCAAAATATGATTTTTTATTCCTCTTTTTAGTCAACTTTAGCATGGGTGTATTCACTTATGCATTGCACTGTATATATATATATATATATATATATTCAAATTCATATATATATATATTGCTTTCTGTTATGTCTAGGTCCAAGTAATCAGGAAGACAAGAAAGTTCTCATTTCTTCAAGGTTTATTCAAACCCACAAGCAATATAACAGTGCCAGCCATGTACATGATTAGGCAGCAGGTGCACCCCTCCATTCTTACTCTACACCTTTTATAGGTATCAACATGTGAACTACAGCGCCATCTCCTGACAAGTACATAAACACAACATTCCCCCTTTACTCAAAATTGTAAATTCCACCCAAATTACATAGTTGGTGCAATAGGCAAAATCTATACAAAATGTACATCCAATTCAATTAGTTTAACAGTATATTCTACATTCTGTAACCAGACATATTAGAACTAGAATTAATTTCTCATTTAGCACAAAATAATCAATGTCTTTTGTACTACGTAACATAATCATGCAACCAACGCGGAGGGCGTTTCACTCTTGAAGAAGACCTTACAGGAACAGATGGAGACGCAATTTGATTAGGCAAGTTCACAAGTTCATTTTTAGGCAACACCGTAGAGGAAGGAACAGACTGGAGGGGCAAGGACACCAGTTCACTATCAATGGCATTTTCCACAGGTGCACAAGCTGGAGAAAGATGAGATGCATGCCAGTTTTTTCCATCTGATAACTGGTAAGTGCATGGACCAAGTTGATGTACAATTCTCAAAGGCTTTGAGAATCTAGGATGTCCCTTTGGAACATGAACTGGAATTTTTATACGCACCCAGTCTCCAGGTTTGAACTCAGGAGTACAGGCTCTTCGTTTGAGGTCTGTGTATGTTTTCATCTTCTTTTGAGACAATGCCACTTTCTGACTCACAGCAGGATCCTTACAAGTTAAAGGAAGAGGGAGAACATTTAGACGAGTACGCAACTTTCTGCCACAGAGTAACTCAGAAGGAGACCGTCCAGTAACAGCATGGGGAGTAGCACGGTAAGTTTGAAGAAAGTCTGTCACTGTTGATTTCCATGGCTTTCCAGACAGAATAGCAGATTGAATAGAACTCTTCAGTACTCTATGAAATCGCTCAATAGCTCCATTTGCAGCTGGATGATACACTGACGTATATATATGTTGAATGTCTCGATCTTTCAGAAATGCAGCAAACTCCACTGACTTGAACTGGCATCCATTGTCAGATACAATGTAATGAGGATTTCCAAATCTGCTGAAAACTGACGTCAAGAAGTTGATCACATTTTTACTTGTGATTGAAGAAGTGAATGCCACTTCTGGCCACTTACTATGATAGTCAATCAATGTCATAATGTACCGACAATCCCAGGTAGCGGTTTCAAATGGGCCAACAATGTCAACAGCCACTTTTTCCCATGGCATAGTTGGAAAAGGTACAGGTTGTAAAGGTGCAGCACGAACAGTTGTAACCTTATCAGAAGACAAGCAAACTTCACAATTCTTGATCTGTTCATTAACCAAGCAGTCAATACCAGGCCACCAGTAAAGTTCACGAATGCGCTGTTTCGTACGCACTATTCCTTGATGACCTTCATGGGCAAGATTCACCAAAACACGTCGCAATGCAACAGGAACAACAAGACGTGACCCTCTAAACACATAGTCCTTTTGCACAGCAAGTTCATGACGTATTTGAAAATATGGACGTAGAACAACCCCCACAGCAGCTGATGAAGAGGGCCATCCACGAACAATCTGAGCACGTAATGCAGTCATTTCTGAGCATGATGCAGAGGCAAGAGCAAATTCAGTTGGAGACACAGCAGACATTTCAGAAGACAAAAATGCAACAAACTCCGGCTCAGTATCAGAGAG
Organism: Rutilus rutilus; assembly: GCF_951802725.1. Lineage (NCBI taxonomy): Eukaryota > Metazoa > Chordata > Actinopteri > Cypriniformes > Leuciscidae > Rutilus > Rutilus rutilus. Next base: position 2,531,776 of record NC_140221.1, read on the forward strand.
ATCCTCATCAGAAGCAGGCAAGGGTAGGCGTGAAAGATAATCAGCAACTTGGTTTTGAGAGCCAGGATAATAATTCACCTCATAGTTAAAACACAAAAGTCGCTCTGCCCAACGTGCGATCCTCATTCCAGCGCGATCTGTGCCTTTAGAGGAGAGGAGCACTGTCAAGGCCTGATGATCCGTACGTAGAAGAAATTTTCGACCCCAAAGGTAAGTTCTCCATTTTTCAACAGCCCAGACACATGCTAGAGCTTCCTTTTCAATTGTTGAATATTTGCGTTCTGCAGTAGACAATGTTCTTGAAGCAAATGCAACAATGTGCTCTGTGTTGTTTTCATGAATTTGAGAGAATACAGCACCTAGTCCATAATCTGACGCATCCGTTGAAACGACAATAGGCAAGTTAGGGTCAAACAATGCTAAAGCAGGGCTTTGGAGTAACAACTCCTTTACAGTACTGAAACTCTTCTGAGCCTCATCTGACCAGCTGAACTCAGAACCTTGTCTGATGCAAGCACGCAATGGTTCTACAACTGTAGCGAAATTTGGAATGAATTTATTGTACCATGACAACAATCCAAGAAGGGAACGGAGCTGATGTACATCTTTAGGAACAGGAGCATGAAGCATTGCACTAAGATGATCCTCATCTGGGTGAATACCCTGTGCAGACACAGTATGACCAAGGAAGCGCAAACTGCTTTTATTAAAGTGACATTTTGAATCATTCAACTGTAAGCCAGCATCATGTATGCGCTGAAGAACCACTTTAAGCATGTGGTCATGGTCACTTTTTGTGCGTCCCCAGACAATGACATCATCCAAATAATTGGCTACGTTTGGCAATCCTTGTAATACAGTTGCTAGCATTTTCTGAAATGCAGATGGAGCTGAAGCAAGGCCATAAGGTACTCGACAGAATCTAAATAGTCCTTCATGGGTGATGAATGCAGTCAGATCACGACTTTCTTCATGTAACAAGAGCTGGAAATAAGCATTCTCTAAATCAATTGTAGAAAAGACAGTTGCTCCACGCAGCATAGACATCATCTCATCAATATGGGGCAAAGGATAACTGTCCGCAACAACAGCTTTATTTGGTTCTCGCAGGTCTACACACATGCGAATACCACCGGTCTTCTTCTGAACAACTACAATTGGAGAAATCCACGGTGATGCATCCACTCGTTCAATAACACCCAAGTCAAGAAGGCGTTGAAGTTCATCACTGACAGCATTTCGAACAGATAATGGCAACCGTCTGAGTTTCTGACGTACAGGTTTCTCCACTGAAGAAGTTTTTACCTTATGCTCAAATCCTTTTGCACATCCTAGCTTAGTAACAGGCACAGAAGCAGAAAGTCGCATTACAGAGGCTGAAGACGGAGTCGGTCCTGGAAGTATGGAAGAACCTTCAAACTTGAGATGCAATCCATTTATTAAATCCATTCCAAGAAGAGCAGTGCCACATTCGACTATAAAGATTGAAGTATTACAGGTCATATTATCTCTGGTAACAGTAACAGGTAGACAACCAAGCACTGGTATTGGATTTCGTGAATACGTCACCAATTTAACAGCAGGAGGCAGCAAAGAGTCTTGTTTAAAGTGTTTTTCATACACAGATTTAGGCAGAATGGAAACGGAAGATCCAGAATCCACAATCAACTCCACAGGTACAGAGACTGATGCAGTCATGATAGTAGTAGTACACTTTATCTTATTAGATACTGAATCATGCATGTAAAGAATCTGAAGCTCAGGAAGTTCAATCTCATGTACAGAATGTGTTTGCTGTGAACGACACACTCTTGAAAAATGTCCCAACTTTTGACAATTATTGCACTTTACAGAAACTGCAGGACATCTGGAATCATTTGCAAGATGTTTTGTAGATCCACATCGATAACATGCACGAGCCAAGGAAGTAGCAAAAGACTTTGAAGGCACAGGCAGAGGTTTCAAAAGTGATTGTCTTTTGTAACGATCAACAGCAGGCACACTTGTTGCTTGTATTGCTTGCACAGGTACTGAAGTCTGATTTGAAAAAAGTTTAGCTTGTTCACCAGCAGCCTCCATTTGTGTAGCAATAGTAATAGCCTTGTTAAGCGTCAAATCAGTCTCTAACAACAGACGTTCTCTAATACGATGACTGTTTACATTCTCCACTAATTGATCTCGCAACATTTCATCATTATTAGATGCAAACTCACATGTGGTGGCTAAGTCCCGAAGAGAAGCAACATACTGCAGGATTGTTTCACCTGGTGCTTGAATTCGTTTTCTGAATGCATGACGCTCAGCCACAACATTACGTCGAGGAATAAAGTGTAGTTTCAAAGTCTCAATAGCATCCTCCATTGTTTCTCCTGGGTTTGGTAAAGTATAGAATAGTCTCTGCCCTTCTGTTCCCAGGCAATGAAGAAACAACGCTCGCTTTCTTGCAACTGGCCAGTCATCTCCTGATGCATTTACGACAAGTAAGTAATTCTCAAACATCTTCAACCAGACGCCAAATGGAAAATCCCATCCTCGTCGCCAATTTGTTATGTCTAGGTCCAAGTAATCAGGAAGACAAGAAAGTTCTCATTTCTTCAAGGTTTATTCAAACCCACAAGCAATATAACAGTGCCAGCCATGTACATGATTAGGCAGCAGGTGCACCCCTCCATTCTTACTCTACACCTTTTATAGGTATCAACATGTGAACTACAGCGCCATCTCCTGACAAGTACATAAACACAACACTTTCATAGATAGCTTTATTATTATCCTTTATTTAACCAGGAGAATCACATTGAGATATTTAGATATTATGATACTGATATATCATAAAGTTTCACCCCCCCCCCCCCCCCAAAATGACAATACCACAATTTACACATTCAAAATTAATTAAATAAAACAATAAGGAGAAACAATTGCAAGTGTTTTTTAAAACATTGTGCAAGAGACATTTAAAAGTGCTCAAGGTTGGAAGTGCATCTAGATTTAGTACATTTTGCAATTAATTTCAAGCCCAAGGAGCATAACATGAAAAATGCACATTTACCAGATTCTGACAATACCATTAAAACTTGTAGCCGAATATGAGAACCAGATAGAGAGTGATAATTAGTTGTATAATAAATTAGAAGATTTGAAATATAGGAGGGTAATTTACCTAAAAGAGCCTTTGCAATAAATAAATACATATGTATGTAATGTAACTTTAAGTGTATGTAACTTTCTCCATTGATGTAAAGATAACCAAGCTAAAGATTCATATAAAATGCGATGATGCGTCCGTGACTCTGCGCCAGAAACAAAGCGTAAAGCTGCAAGATACACAGTCTAATTTTCTAAGTAGAGATGAAGCTGCATGTATATATAAAAGATATTTGAGCAGCTAAACCGTATACTCAACAGTATAAAGCACATACTGTAACAGGCAGATACAAGTACTGTCACAGTCATTTAGTACAAAAACTTAATTTTTTTTTTTATAAATGTATAACAAATGGGCACAGGAGAGCTGTCAATCAATACTTGGGAAAACAAAATAACTTGCATTAATTGTTGCAACAAAAAAGTAATGGGATTATGTAACTTCCGTTACTGTACTTGTAATGCATTTTACCCCAACTTGGCACTTGAACATGCTTCAGTTTTTGATGCCTTGGGAGTGAGAATGGGTTCAAATTGATGAACCATCAATAAAAATTAAAGAGAATAAAAAAAAAAAAAAAAAAAAAAAAAAGTTAAATAAAATAAACCTCCTTTGGCAACTCAAGAACATTAAGAAAAATGTGTCTTCAGCCTAGATTTAAATATGTATTTGTCCATTTCCATTGAACACCAATGCATTATATGCACAGGACGACACTGTAATACAGACAGAGGCAAGCATTGCATTATCCTGTAATAAATGTAAACCGTAAGCATACACTTACATACACATACATGTTTTGCTTCCAACACGCCCCAGACCACTAGTGGATTTGGAGAACCACTTTCACACCGAATTAACCAATCTATGAAAGCACCACTCCAAAAAGCTGAAGTGAAAAGCCTCTAAGAAAACCCGGTGATGACAACATGGTTATTTTCTATCGGATAAGACCATAATCGAAGGTGAAAGACACGCTAACAAGGGCTCCTTCTGGTTCTGAGATTCAAGCATCTTTTGGATCATGTATCACACAGTCTGTAATATCTGAGACAAAAATACACTCTTTGTTCCACAACAAAGGGATCAACTGTTGTGAAATGAAATTAGAGGATTTGTAGAATAATGGAAGATATTTAGAAATATGGAATTCTTCATTTTGCAGTTTAAGGCAGGATGCTTGGGAAAAGAAATTGGGATCAGTGTTGACAGAATATTTGAAAGCTAAACAAATATTAAAGTCAACTTTCTTAATACACGTGTGTGGAGTTCTTGTGCATTGCTTTCCAAAAAAAAAAAAAAAAAAAAAGCAATATCTTGAAATGACTTTCCCTTTAGGAGGATGTCAAAAGTTATTTTTCATCCTCTCATTGAATAATACATAATGTCGTAATGCAAAGAATTAATGTTCCTAAATAAGGCTGCAATTTCTTTATGAAAAATATAATGATGTGTTTGCTTTGATTGCTGAATGCGCTTGGAAGTAAACGCTGCTTACTCGGCTACATGCAAACAAATGATGTCACCTCTTTTTTATGCTATCCTTGCACAGACGTCATGAGAAAGTTGCCAGCTTTGCAGGCTTTACCAGTGTTATGTCGACACACTAGTCTCAAAATAATACCTACATTCATTTTAAGTTCATAAATGAAGGTTCAGGAGAATCTCATCCTTTGCGGAAATAAAGGCAAATACGTTTAACTATTTTTGCAGATTATATGGGCATCTGAAGAGGGAATGCTTTTTGTCTGGCTTTTTTGCTTCTTTTCCATATATATCCAAATATATATATAAGTTTAAAATTGTTTAAATGTCCTCCTGCCAACCATATTTTTATACCTTCTCAAAGTTTCCCAAAGAGTTAAACGGAAATTATCATATGGAGTTAATATTGTGCCATAATTAATCAAACAAATCCAGCATTTTGCAAACAAACTCGATCTGCTTTGCAAAAGAAAACTCGACAGAAAGCAATGTGCAAGTACAAAGGTCAATTTGAGCGAAAATGCAAATCAGTGCTTCTCCCGGGAAATTAATCCCCTAGTTTAGCGCCATCTACTGTTTTAGAAGAGGAAGTTGCTCAACTGCATTTATGAGAAAATCGAGCCGAGAGGACCTCATAAAAAGCCAAGTGTCTCACGATCATAACAGTCAGATATGCATTTGTATGCACTAGATTTGATATTTGTTCAAAGGTTACATGCAATTTGTAGGATGGTTTGTATTTATATGTGAAATATTATCTAGGCTCATTTATTTATATTTGCAAAACACAATACATATGTTACTCCACTACATTTTCGCTCAAATTGACCTTAACTATTGCACATTGCTTTCTGTTGGTTTGCGAGTCGAGTTTTCCTTTGCAAAGCAGATTGAGTTTGTTTGCAAAATGCTGGATTTGTTTATTTAATTATGGCACAATATTAACTCTATATTATCAGCGTAAACATTTCACTTGAGTTTCATGACCTTGGCCAAGTTCCGATCTGCAGTGAACAACCAGTACAGGTCCGAACGCTAGACGCACGCTTAGACTGTAATATAATTACAGTATGTTTTGACCACGAGGACTGCGCATTTCACTTAAAAAGTGAAGACAACAATAATATTTCAGCCAAACGCCCCCCCTTCTTTATTTCGGCTCCATAGACGAACACATGTCGTGACATAAAAAAAAAAAAATCACAACCAACCACTGTGTTCACCTAAGGCAATTGACTCGCTGCCCACGAATATGTTTTGCATTTACTAATTAAACTAAATAAAATGTTTAGCTTTGTGCTGACCAATGCTGGGAAGCCAGAATGTTCTTGTCTTGCCTTCTATAAACAACTTTTATTACATGCTGTTTGCCTCACAATTTTGTACACATAAAATCAGATTCTCGGCAACAATGTGTCACCATGCGTTACCATTAGTTTAAGATCCTGAGCCTGTCTGACACATATTCACACAGCAGGACGAGGAAGGTTTAATGCGTTCGACACCGCAAGCCAATTATAAAGGGTTCAGACAAGACCAGGCTCGCGTTTTGTACTTTTGCTGTCTCTACTTTAATACTTTTTCTTTGAATTGAAAAAAAAGAAGGAGGCTATAGAGGAGAAGGACCTTTAAATTAAAGTCATATTGATCCGTGACTTAGAATAGACAGTGTGATTATTGCTCTTTTTGTCTGGTAAATGTCTCCTCATTTTCGGGCACCAAAGTTGTCTGGTAAATCGTTTTTTTATGGTTCTTTTCGTTTGGCTGTTGCAGGGAAACTGTCAGTTTCTTGTGTTTATTTTTGTGCTCAAAGCTTGCTGGTAACATAGTGTTTGGAGTTGCAAGTAATGCAAGTAAAAGTAGCTGTCCCGAAAGTCAGAACGAATCCATCATGGGCACAGTTAAAACATCACACAAGCCAAAATCAACTACTCAGTACACCATTAAGGGAGGGAAAAAACACCACATATTCCCTGTGCACAAATGTGCAGTGCAATGGCAACAGATTGACATAATAATATAAATAATAATAATAATTGAATAAGGACACTCTCCACGATGTGGGAGATATAAATGTGGTGAAATGCCGTCTCAAATACAAGGACACAGTCCTCAAATAGAAAAGAAAATGCGTACTTGAGAATTTTGTCCTGTAATAAATCACTTCTCAGGTCGTGTAATTAACGAACTGGCAAAGCATGTGTCGAACGTCTTCACGTGGAAAATTTGAGCTTCAAAATGCCTATTCTCAGTAGGAAAAGGGTGTTTTCAATTTTGACCAAATTCCACCATTGCCAGTAACATTTCTATTGTTTAGAAATGTGAATAAAGTGTAAATGTGTTGAAACCCTGTCTTGTTGAATAGATCACTCATCTGACAGTCCAAAGGAAAGAAAAAAACAGATGAATGGGACTTTCCTCAGGGAACACTGCGATTGGGATATCGTCGTCTTGTAACGTAGGACAAAATGTAAACTTTTCAACAAGGAAAAAGCTTCTCGCCACATTAAAAGATTTGTTTGAAACCTCTAGATGGCATCCGTTTGCTGAAGCAACGGCAAAGGATTTGTTGGCTGTTCTGGAGGAACCAAGTGAGGTGTCTCTATTAGCTCTGACCATGTCAAATTTAATGATATCGTAAAGCCATATTCCCCTGTTTTACAAAACGGATGTGACCTGAGATTTGTCTCTCTCATCTGATTCCTTCATTTTCTGCAAGATTTGGTCATCTGAAATAGAGCCAACACGTTTCCAGAAGCATTCAGACGATAACCGAACACAGCGCATATGAACATATGATGTAATGCATTTGCTTTTCTTTTCTAAAGTTTCATTGCTTTTCTTGCAGAAATGTTTGAGTTTATATTGAGATCTCTTGCAGTAATATCTGAGTTTGAGACATTGTTTAGATCTCTTATGAAACTATAAGGGAGACAAATATGGAGATTGCTTCATCAAAAGTCTCAATTTGCTCTTTTTTTTAATCTCACTGCTGTCGACTGAGATTCCCTCATTCCTGAATCGTTTGTGTTAATGATTTTTAGACAGTCGGCTGCTGTAATGAAATCAGGTCAAGTGAAACTCACATTTGAACTATAACTATATAGTTAACTATCTTTGTAACTACGTCAACTAACTCTCAGTAGAGTATTAGTAGAATGTCTGTTTAAACTCTTTATTTTGATGATCCTCAACAGACATTATACTGACTATAAGCAACTTTGCAACTACAACTTATTCCACTAACCCGAAGCCTAATCTAACAGTCTACTAATACTCTAATGAGAGTTAGTTGACATGTAATTGCAAAGTTACTTACCGAACGTCTAGAATGTCTGATCGAAATCAAGTTAAACTACAATGTCTTGCATTATTTATTTAGTGGCTGTTCCTGTGACTGTTATTTTGGTGGTCGTTGCTATATTTGCTTTTTGATTTTGTGTTTCTGCCCATCAGCTCCAATGATTTCCAACATCTGCTTTTGAAAGCATTGATTCACGAAGGACACGAAGCACATGCAGCATTTGCATAATGTATACTGACATGACGTCACTCTTTTGCTCTTCTTTTAGAAACTTTCACCGCTCGACGGTTGCTCTTTCATATTGAAGATCTCAATTCCTTCACTGATATTTTTTTGTCTTCCTTAATATTCCTTAGGAGAAATACAAATAGACGCTCGTTGAAATACAGTGAAAGTGAAGCACTATAATATGATCTATGTTTGGCATATCTTCGTGGAAGAAATGGTTGGGTTCATATTGAGATGTTGGACATTGTTGAGATCTCTTCTGAACTTTATTTTACAGTGTCATTGTGACATACAGTATGTTACATGCAGTAACTATAGTAATAACTATAAATTATGAATAATTACATGCAACTAACCCTAAACCAAACCAAACCAAACCGTAATACCCTAAAAAGTCCATGCAGTTACTCGGTAATTAAGTGTATAATTACAGTGTAACAGTGACACCCTAAAATCAAGTGTGACCAAAGAAAACAAGTGAGATCGCTTCATCAAATGTCTCCTTTTGTTCTCTGTTTGATCTAATTGCTGTCGACATCAGACATCAGGGACATCTCGTTCCTCAATCGTTTGTGTTAATTGTAATTGATGAATATAATCAAGTGTCAGGATACTGTAATGTCTTGCATTATGTTTTCAGCGGCTGCTCTTTTGGTCATCATTGCTATATTTGCAGTATTGAACAACAGCTGCTGAAAGCACTGATATATGAAGGACGCTAAGCATGGCACGCGTGATGAATCCAGACACATGACGTAACGCACTAGTCTCATACATAGGCTGACGGCTCAGTCACAGTCGCAAGACCACACAGTTTCATCATCGGGGCGAGCTAGCGTTCCTCTTCGACTGGCAGCACGCTTCTTCCAAATCTGCTAATTAACGACGAGAAGGGTGTCAGAGTGTGAGTATCTCTCGCTGTTTCTCGCCATGGACTCGTAAGGGCGGGGGGGAATGGAGAGAGGAACGACTGAGAGCGAGAGAGAGAGAGAGAGAGAGGGAACCAGTCGCCACACGCCAATGATGTCATCTCACATCTCTGATGCTGGAAGACATTCAATCTTTGATTCTCATCTCCATTTCAGCCTCCCGTCACGGCATGTTTCTTATCGGGAATCCGTCACTGTCCGACACCTCCCGCTTTCCCCGTCGAGGGTCGAGCCGATGCTCCGTCGAGGGCTATCCTTTTGTTTACGTAACAATTCCGGCATCGGCTTTGTCCCCGAGTGCCGATGCTCGTCGATAAGCCAGCTTGTCTGAAGCAAGATTCAATTAAAAGGAGATAAAAGGGTGTCCTTCAGAGATAACGAATTGGAGAGCCTCAGCTGACTTGCTTTGTTTGCTTAATTAAGGATGACCTCATCGCTAAAAATGGCTCCCGCTTCCCCTGGCGTCACGAGCGGGCCATCAGCAGATTGGGTGTAGGCAGCAAGCCAAGTCTGGCTTCTTTATTCAGCACACACACACACACACACACACACTCGCAAAACACTCATGCTAATATAAAGTTGAGACTCAATTCATTTGGACAAAGTAACAAAGCATAATTCGTGCAGATAGTTAACATGTCATGCACATGAACAGAAATGCACATATGTGAACTGCATGCAAACCCATGTAGTTAAACCGTCATAACCAATTATTTCAATGCAGGGATATTATAGTTAACTAAAACTATATATATATATATAAACTTTGTCACTTGAAATAAAATACATTTTAACTGAAATAAATTAAAACTCAATCTTCATTTAGTTGATTTACTAACAGACCTACTGAAATAATAATTAATACAAAATTTGATAGGCACATTAAAAACTAATGCAAATGACAAAACACACACAACACAATTTTTACATTTAAAAAAAAAATAGAAAATATAAAAGTAAAAACTTCATTCAAAATATTGATACAGATTATAATGTTATCTCAATGACACTATGGTGCAATGATGCAAAAATGCATTTTTATTGTCATTTGGTCTATAATTCAATCCAAGGTTGATGTCATCTTTCAGTTTGAAGTCACTGATTGGTAGTTGAGTGCAAGAGAGCTGGTGCCACAACATTAGGACAGACCATGTGACGCCAATTAGCTCATCTGGCATTTAAGTCTAAAAGTGCAAGTTTTCCAAAGGGCAAAGACAGTCGGACCAATTTAATCCGCATTACAACATGGGATTTTCTCTCGTTATCCAGTTGTGTGACATTTTTTTGCTAGAGCAGATGGGGGTGTGGCCTTGGCTAAATCAGTCAAATCAAATATTATACGTCCTTATTTCAGTTTGAAATATGTTAAAATGAACACATTTTTTTCAGCCTGTCACTCACATGAGATCACCCAATAGCAAACCACAACCTTCAATCATTTTTTTTTTTTTTTTTTTTTGGACCAGTTCTTCACAATATCAAGATATTGCAAAATGATTCATAAATATGTTGTGTGAGGTAATACCTGAATTAAGTTGTATTTAAAAAATGATCGTGATTTTAACAGTAAAAGACTGTCAAAATGCTACAGTGAAAAACTGTTAATTGGTTAACAAAGTTTCCTTACTATATACGGTAAACAACTGTGATAGATCTAACGGTACATTTAATGTAACCGTTAAATTTACAGTTTTTGGAAGTGAAAAAGAACAAGTCATTGTATAATTTACAGTGAAAAAACATAAATTGACATTCCCACAATACCATGCGTGACACTTCACATTTGATGTATTTTTGTTGAAATAACTATGTTTTTTCATAGTTTTCTTAGTTTTTTCTAATCAGTTATGCCATTATGGTTTTGTGTTATATTTAATGTCGTTAAATTAATGTTTATTGCATTTTTAAAATGTCATGTGTGTTACCATTATGGTGTTTAGTGTTTGTGTGAATGAGACTGTGTAGCTTCTATATATTAGTAATAACTCTCTTGTGAAAGAGCTGTTTGTTATGAGCTTTAATTCATCATGTGATTCTCATTACTGCTGTGATTGGTGGTTGTCAGTGTACTACTATGGTACAAAACAGAAATTAATACTTCAATAGGTCAGTAAATTAGCATTATGTCAGATAATTAAATATGGTTTATTACTGTAAATTTAAGTAAAGTCTGTCAAATCTAAAATGTCGCTACCGTATTTTGTACGGTAAATTTCTGGCCAACCACAGCTGCCATTTTTTTACCGTAAATTGTACGTTTTTTTTTTTTTTTTACAGTGTACCACATAGATGGCAGACTTTACGCAGTTAGTCAGCAGTTTACATTTCAATTTCATCTGCCGTTCAGCAATTAGCACAAATACGCCGGATAAACTTTACCTATTAATTCACACAATCTAGTTGAAAATTACAGACATAATGACAGAACATTATTACAGAAATGATTATGCTGGCAAATGCATCAAGTTACAGGATTTTTCTGTATTCTGTTATTACCCTGATGCCAAAAGTTGCTTTCCTCTCTTCTATTCTCAAGGATGAAGTAGGCCATCACATTTATTTTCAAGGTTTCCTCTCATTCTTCTCCAGGGAGTGTTTAATCAATGCTTCTGTATCAAGCACACTGGCTCAGATTCTGTGGTTAGGCCCATTACAGGGACTGTGTCTCTGCTAATAAATTGAATGGACACAGTGATGTCAGATTAGCAAATGGCCTTTTAAAATGCAGAGCTGTGATCAGTCTCTCTCCATCTCTCTTTATACATCACAGTCTCTCGGACATAAAAAGGCCATCATGTACTTTTTTGACTTTGTCTGACTCGTCTCTAATTAGCAGGATGACTAATGGCAGAAACTCCAGCTCTGTATTAGCTTTTCAGACACATAGTTTATCAGACTGTTGACTGTGCAGTATGCAAAGATATAATGGTAATAGTAATGATGCAAAAAAAAAAAAAAAATCATAATTCATTGCATTTGGAAACAATGTTCCTAAATAATCAAAAATTAACCTGGTATTCAGTTACACTCAATTCCTTTAAAAATCATCTAACATTCATTTATATTTATATTTCATTTATTAGTGAATAAAATTGTCTTCAAATGTAAGACAGTTTCCTTAATGATTTAAACTGTGTGTATATTTAATGTGTTAAAATTATGCATACAGGTAATACAGCATTATGCATTATTTATGAATTGCATTATGCATACAGTAAATACATATTTGTATATGCATATGAGTTATTTATTAATTGCATTATGCATGCATACATATGCATACATAATATGTTCATACAAATTATTCTATGAATCTAATCTAGATGAAAAATAAGTATACTAATTTCCCTCATTCTCCATCGTTTGTGTTTTGGTTCTTGTTCTAAACTTTGCATGCAATGGTGGATCCGCTACTTTTCTTCTTCTATCCTCCCGAACGAATGTCCTATAAATGGCACGACTCAGTCCTGCCCGCTGATGCCTTGTAGGGTATAAAAAAGCAATTGTACTACAAAAAAAAAAAAAAAGGATACCCATTTTGGCACATGGAGGGATAATCACTGAAACATGCATATCCGGTCGCGTGAACAGATTGTCAGATCTGTGCACTAGCGCAGGTTAAAATCCCACACTTTAATAGTATTTTATAGCAGCTAACTTAATAAAACAGGCTGTGTGACAATGAAACATGATGTATGTCCGTATGCAAGTTTGAGGGACTTTATTTACATGAAGTACATACACCTCTTCAGCTAATGTCACGTGTCAGTGATTGTTGCCATAGGTTGCCGACCCCTTGTTTAACGTAGCCTAAAGTATGAGCAGAATGTGGTGTATTTTAATGCTAATATAAGAAATATGTGTCGTTTCCATTGCACTGTGAACTCTTCTGAACTTGCACTGATCTCAGGTTAGCGTAAAACCAGCAAATGTGTGTGGACATTAATGAGACAGAGAGCATTGCTTCAGGAGATGAAAGAAAGGCATCGTTGAGAACAAACGACCTGTGCTTTGCACTCCCAGCTATTGTTTTAGTCCTAACAGAAACATATGAGGCACTCGTATCCACTTTGATGCAAGTGCCCTCACTAGTGTTTTATCTGGAATTGCGTTTGCACTATAGCGATTCAACCGAACAGAAATGTGAATTTTAGCTTGTCCGCAATAATTATGCAGTTCTTTTTTTGGCATTGAACCATATGATTACTAGATTGGAGGCACATGTCACATGGCCAACACATTTGGAAAGTTGTATCTATATTAAGTTTGGGCGAATTGGTGGCTAATTTAAATGAATTTGTAAAATCCTATTAGTTCATTTTCATACGAACCAAGCCCTGCTGATGGTTAGGTTTAGAGATGGAGCTTCATGTGTTGTTTTGTTTTCTAAAAAATGTACATGCATTTCCTTTTTAAAAATAGTTGCATTTTCTCATGAGATCGGGCTGACATGGCAGAATAATTGTGTATTATGTTGGCACAGATAACACTGCAAAGCTTTTGCAACAGGAGGGAGATGCATGAGTCCAGATGCTTTAAATGACTTGAATAACTCCCATCATGGGATGGAGCGGATGAATGAGAAAAATGCTTATTTCCAGCCTCTCTCCTTCAGTTCAGCATGATTTGCTTCATCCCTGCTTACTCGAGCAAGAGGTCACCTAACATCTGCGACAGGGTTTTAATCGCTGTGTTAACTCAACATCACGCAGTGTTTCTCCAGTAATAGAATGTCTCCGCTAATCTCAACCGGCTGTTCGCGGTTCCTGTTTATATCGACAGACCCGTCTGATAGGTACCAGGCACTTAGCAGAGTCCTGGGAAGATCGCAGGTACTCCCGCGCAAACTCGGATGCCTCGGAAAGACCTCACATGCTGTAATAGGGCAGGTCATGCATTTCTGTATCTTCTTTTTAAAATGCAAACTGACTGAGGTTGGCACTGCCATTGCACTTTTTTTTACACAAAGCGTGTGTAACCTATGTTGCAATCATTGTTTTGTTAGGATACACCCAAAAAAAATGTCAAACTGTAATTCCTCAACTGAAAGAGTCAAATGTAAATCACATTTCTTCTCTCAAGACTCTCAATTATTTTGGCACAGAGTAAGAATAAGTAAGTTTTGAGGAAGTTCACACACCCTTGCTTCATAGTATGATGTGTTGAGCATCAATGACTGCTTGTCACACACTTACGAGTCCCTCAGTTGGGTGGAACCATTGTGGTTGAGAACTCAAATGTCTAGTGAATGCAAAACATCCAAATAATTATTATACATTTTTTCCGGAGACTTATTTGCCAACAAACTATGACAAAAGACGACAAACTATCATTGATTTTCAAGAGGCAACTCGTGGTTAGATTGGATACCAAGACAGACTAATTTGTGTAAATACAGTTCTATCATGATTTTTACCATGGTAATGGATATGACAGTGTTAATGTATTTGGTCTTGGCGGAATAGATCTGCTGTTTATTATTGCTGTTGTTGTAGATTATTGCATCTGGTGCAGAGCAAGTACGGGGACTTGCTAGTGCCAATACATATGCAGATCATTTCCTGCGAGTATGTAAAACATAGGCTACACAAAAAGCATATAGCAATTGCCTATAGCAGATCTATGCAGGTGGAGCTGGGGAAGGTGGAGGGTTTAAGACGAACTCTGAAAGCGTGCTGCAAACTGCTATAGTGAATGTTAACTGTGCATTTAAATGTTGAGCAAGCTCATTGGGTGCAGATGCAACATTAACTAATCAGCTTCTGACAAGTAGTTAACGGTGTAAATATCATCAGCTTGCGTTAATGACGCATCAGCTTGCGCCATCTAGAGTTTCATGACAGAACTGTGCATTTATTATTTTGTCATGTGCAAATATCATCCCTTAAATAAACACATTAAGCACTAATAAAGTATAATTTGTTTGTAGTCGCAGTTCAACATTTAAACATGCAAGCTGTAATATTAGTTGGGTTTATGCAACGTCAGAATTATAGAACTTTGTTTTCTGAGCTATATCTGTTGTTATTTAATGTTATTTACAAAGTCTACACATATATCTTCGGTGATTTTCAGTTGTGAACTAATGCTGCCATGCGATTGAGTTGCAACTCAACTCATTTGACTAAGTAATAATGAAAGCTAAAACTAAAACTAAAAAAAAAAATAATAATTGTGAGATATAAACTCGAAATGGCAAGAAATAAATTCTGTATTGTGAAGATATAAACGTGAAATTCTGAGGGGAAAAAAGTCTAAAATGTGAGACTTTAACCCAAAATTTCTATATACAAACTCGGAAGTGCAATTGTGAGAAAAAAAAAAAAAACCTCAAAATTGTGAAATAAACCCTGTATCTCCAAAAACGCTACTTTTCCGGAAATTGAAAAACACTGTATTTGTTTTTGACCAGCAAATTTCAGAGAGTTTTGGACACACACGTGTTGCCCATCATTAAAACAGCCGTATCTGAGGCAGAAAATGCATCGCATTAATCTTTCATCAACTCACAAGTTATGAAGTTTATTGTTGCTATGTGAGTCATGCTCAATGCTATGTGCATTATTTTTTTTTTCAACACTTGAATGTGGGTAAATTATAATAAAAAAAGCAACATTTTGAGCAAAACGCTGAGAAAATCGTGTTTTGTCAAAGACAACATCCAGATGGGATTCAGAACGATGATCAAAACACAGATGGAGTAGATCGACTCTTAAATCATCACAGTCCTGTAGCTCGTCCTGGGTCGACATTTCATTCAGTAACATTTGGCAGTTTTGATTTATATGCTAATTAATGTTGATGATTGTGTTATTTTTCACATTTGCATATGATTACATATGCTATTGCTTGTTTCTGCCTCTTCTTCACTTGTCTTTAGATCAGGAGATTCAGTCCTCTTTCAGAAGATGCGTAATAGCGCCCCCTACCGTATAACAGTGAAAACACTGAAACCTGGGAAAGAGTTAATACTTTTCAGTGGATAAATATTTGCAAAACCCACAGACAGACATACATGATTTATGAAATATATATAAATGACGAAATATGAGGATACGAGCAGGGTTCGAATTACGGGGGTATTGAGGGGGTAGGACCCTCCTAGATGAGACTTGGACCCTCCCAAAAGCAATGAAAATAATAGTTTGGGGGGTCCTGAAAAAAATGTAATAAAAGATAATGTTAGCCTAGCTAGTCTATCTGTATTTAGGCGCGAGATAGGTCTTCACTCCCATCCCGAACAACATACAGTGGCGCGCGATTTCTTCACTCCCGAACACACACCACTACAGCAAGTGAAACAATTATTAAAAGATCATTATGAATTTTAATGTTTGACGTTAACACACGAATAAACGCGATTCATTTCAAAACATTGACGCGAGGGAAGTCACTTACATACAACCTACTTAAACTTGAAATTAATTTAATTTAACTATGATGAGTAAGAGACAAGGGACAGTGGCAGACATCAGGCATTTTTTGGTGGTAAATGAACAGTAAGTAGAACAATTAAGAGACAGGTAATTAAGGTATGAGTGCTAATATATGTAACAAAATGTTAAAGACGATTTATCATTTTGTGCAATTTCATTCTTAATGTCTTAACAAGAGGGAATCTGCACTAATATTCAGGGAATTTCGCATATAGATTAGTGGTTCTCATGTGTGTAAGCCTATATGAAATGGAGAGTGACGTCACCAGTCGAAATAGCTGTACCCCAGTATAATTTGAACACTGGATACACTGAGGTTTCAGCGACAATCTTTTCAATAATGAGTCCTTATACAGTACATCTCTTCTTTTTTTATTAAGCAAACAATACAGTACAGATAAGTACATAAAGATAACAAGAAAACCAAATACAGACATATATATATATATATATATATTATGTTGAAAAAGCAAGTATCAGACAAATACGACAAGCTTGTTGACGACAAGCAAGAAAAGACTGCATAATACGAAAGGAAACCAATGGGTAAACAAATAAACAAACATACACTGTAAAAAAAAAAAACGTAAAAAAACGGCAATTTTCTGGCAGCAGGGGCGCCAGAAAATTTCTGTTAAAAAATGGAAAAATACTGTAAAAATTTTTTAATTTCTTCCCGTTGTTTTAATGGATTTCAGTAATATGATATAATGTTAATTTACCGTCCTATTGAAGTATTAATATCTGTTTTGTACACTGATAACCACCAATCACAGCAGTGATGAGAGTCACATGATCAATCAAAGCTCAACACAAGCAGTTCTTCCACAAGAAAGTTAATACTAATATATATAGAAGCTGCACAGTGTCATTCACACAAACATTAAACACCATCATGGTAACACATGGAATTTTAAAAATGCAATAAACATTAATTTAACAACATTAAATGTAACATAAACCCCTAATGTACATAACTGATTAGAAAAAACGAAGAAAACTATGAAGAAACATAGTTATTTATACATCAAATGTGAAGTGTCACAGGGAATTGTGGGAATGTCAATTTACGTTTTTTCACTGTAAATTATACAATGAGTTGTTTTTTCACTTTCAAAAACTGTAAATTTAACGGTATGTTACAGTAAAATTACATTAAATGTACCGTCACAGTTAACTATCACAGTTATTTACCGTATATAGTATGGAAACTTTCTGTTAACCAATTAACAGTTTTTCACTGTAGCATTTTTACAGTCTTTTACCGTTAAAATTACGATAATTTTTTACAGTGTACAAAAACAACCTAATACATAAAGAAATATGGATGAACATACATATATCCACATACACACATATATACACATATACATACACACATACATACATACATGAGCATGTAGCCGATCACAGACATGTTGAGCGCATGAATGCAGTGATCTCATCATACATACACACATACACATCTACATACATATATATATATATATATATATATATATATATATACAGTACATCTCTTCTGATCGTGTCTGTTGCTGAAGTCACTTCACAACTGATGTCTTCTTGCAGTCTTGATTCTGACTCGACAAAGCTTAAAGTGCATTAACCTCTGACCCGATTTGCTTGATTCCTTCACTAGTTTATCTCACACTTTTTGTTCTCCTTGTGTTAACACACTGGAAGCAGCTGTTGCTGACACAGCACTGATTCATTCAGACACCTCAGATTATAGCATGTGTAGCAGTGTACTCGCAGTTCTCGCAGCCTGGTGATAAAGTTATGCCTCCTCTGCTGTAATGAATGAAAGCAGACGCTCGCATGGACATGGTGTTCCTGCCTGCCGAACCCCTGGCAAGGAGAGCGTGTTCACCAACAGGGGTTAGCTGAGGTAATGTCTGTCCTGCCAGGCTGTACTCGAGCACAGCTGGGGTATCGGTTTGGCTATGAATACAGAGAGGAAGATGCTCATATGTGGAGCACACAAAGACCTGGAAAAGATCACATCAGAAGGTCAGATGTGTCTTTGCTGGCTTGCAGGGCCGGAATTGTTGCGTGAGGTTCAATACTGCACCACAAAATCCTTATTTGGAGTGTGTCAGTCTCAAACCTGTGTATGTAAATATGTAAATATACTGTAACGGACGGAAAATATGTAGTGTAACACTGTACGCTTTTTTCATATTGTGTTAAAGGAGAGTGGTGACAATGCTGATAGTGTCAATCCTGATCAACTGCTATTCTGTTTAGATTTCTCTCAGACTATTGGTTATCTAAAACCATGTTGATGATTGCAGTTTCTTGCTCTTTGAATTATCACTGGGACTGCAAAAATGTACCTATGCAAATGATTTCTCTGCAGATTCCAGGAGAAATGAACACTAGAGGCAGTAAAACACCAACAACTTGTGCTCCTTTTCACACAAATCATGAATACATGGGCAGATCATCGGGTTAATAAAGACTTATTTTCATGTTACAAGCTCAAAACACTTTTATCATAGTGCATGATTTGCAAACTAATATATTTTAATGTTTGCATCAGATAATCAGCTCCATATGTCTGTCTTTTATGTACTACTTATGTAGTAAACTTGGAAGCTCACCTGGTACATCACTGCACTCGTGATGTGAAGCGCTCGAGTCCCGTGAAACTGGATGAAGCTAAAACTGCTTGGTAGCATCAGCAAATGTGTTTTTTCTCACGTTTGCTTTTGAACGTGATTCATTTTTAATTCGTTTATTATATGGACATCCAAGCAACAACCCAGAGCACCCTAGCAACACCTTAGCAACCACATAGCAACATCATGACGGTGAGTTTTGGATGGGTTATCATCATTAACTCTTTCCCCGCCACTGTTATATGGTAGGGGAAGCAAAAACAAGCGATGCAAGCATTACTTATGCATGTTGTAGTCTTTGGGGGAAAATTGTGATTTTCTTGAATTTCTTGTAAAAAAAAAAAAAAAAAAAAAAAAGTATACATATATATATATATATACACATACATACAAGAAATTCAAGAAAATCTCATTTTTATATTAATATAATTTTATATATATATATATATATATATATATTAATAAAATATAAATATAAAAAATATATATATATATATATATTATTATTTTTTTTTTATTTTTTTATTATTATTATTTTTTTTTTACAAAACCTATAATAGTATATTAATGACACTAAAGAACACTGGAAAGCTCTACAAATCTAGTATTTTTGTATTGTCTGAGCAGCCTCAAGCATAACCTCATAAACATACAAATTTAATAAAATGCATTAGGGTTTTTATTTGATTTGATTTCATTGTTATTTATTTATTTAAGTTAAAAAGTGCATTTTACTATGTGTAATTGCAGTTTGATTCCATGACATAATTTTTTAGAATATAAAATAAACACCTTTTAAAACTGCATGTTAAAAATGTAAAAGTGCTTGAGCAAGCACAAACAAGGCTATAATGTGCATGCAACTATAGGGAAATCAAATGTGTTCATTTTACAAATGAAAACACAAATCATATGATACTACTACAGTACACTCAGTGCAACTCTAATCTTGGCCGGAATCGTTCTATAAATCTAGCAGAACTACACCGGACATGTTCTCATATTTGATTCAGAAAAGAGAAAAATCAACAACACAAAAGCGTGGTCTTTGTTCAAGAGCAGCCGGCTCTGTCTTCAGGCTCTTAAATTGTATAAACACGAGCTGTTATGATTTTACCGTATGTGTGGCCCTGGCCTGAATTATATGGAGTCTTGGGAAGAATTTATGGAACATATCTGCAGTTATGTTCCGTTTGTTTGAACCCGTGCACCCAGAAGAGGCCACCTGTTTTACGTTAAACGTTAATTGTACCGAAAGCATTGCGTTGCGACGCCATTCACACAAGCCGGAGCTTCTCCCCAGCATGGGCCGAGATTAGCTAAGTGTATAAAAATACAATCTAATTCAAAATATTAACAGAAACTATATTAGTATATAAATGATACAAAAAAAAAACGTAACACTTTACAATAAGGTTCATTAGTTAACATTATTTAACTACCTTATAGTTAACACGCTAAAAAAAATTATTCGTTGAATTTAATCCATTTTTTTATCGTAAGTGGTTGCACACAATTAATAAAAAAAAAATCTTTTTAAACTGATTTAGTTCAACTTAATGCATTTGTTTAAAATCAATTGTGTGCAACCACTTACGATACAAAAATGTATTAAATTCAACAAATATTTTTTTTCATGAACAATCATTCTACAGCATTTAATAATATTAATTTCAACATTTACTAATATGTTATTTAAATCAAAGGTTGTATTTGTTAACATTAGTTAATGCACTGTGAACGAACATGAACAAACAGTGAACAGCTGGATAGCATTAACAAAGATTAATAAATACTGTAACAAATGTATTGTTCATGTTAGTAAATACATGAACTAATGTTAACTAATTGTAAAGTGTTACCAAAATAACACTTCAAATCACTTCCATTTAATATCACCGCCTTGCACGCATTTTAAAATCACGCTAAATATGAACTCAAGCCAGCCGGGGACACCATGTGAGACCTGTTCAGTTTGTTTCCTCGCACTATTAGCAGTGACAAGAGGTCAAGAAGTGCTTAAGATTGACTATCTATATTACGCCGCCTGGCCCTCGGTCCATTTCCCTCACATTGACACAAATATGCGAGGAATGCTCGAGCGGAGCCAGGTTTCGCAGGCCCCCTGACAGCTTCGAGTCGAGAGAATGTGCAAAAGAGAAGGGAAAGTGGAGGCTTTGATAGGTACGACAGAGAGAAAACTCGGTTTGATGTTTGATGTTTCTGCATGAGGTTTGGCTGGAAACGCTATCTTTGTATGTTTTGATAATCAGAATAAATCAGTGGGCCAGTCCGTGACTGGGAATCAGGAAAGCGGCCACCCGTGGGCTGTTTCAGGGGTTTGCTAGTAATTATCACATACTCCCAACAATCCTAAAGGGGAAAAACAGTAAGAAGAAGTCAACAAGCCTCAGAAAGGAAATCCATGCCCACGTCCCAAATGATCAGCCACATCTGCTTTCGTACTCACGACCCGGACAAATTACTGTAGAACTGAAACGCTCGTGCTATATCTGACACGACTTGTATTTACACAGTGGAACGATTACCGTTCAGACTGAGAATCCGCTAGGAGATCTGACATTGAGTTTTTTTTCTGAACCTCAATGTAAATCTCAGGTCTTCGATGCACGTGTTCGGCATGTAAACCTCTCTGCCGCTACTCTTCCGTTCACTGCACACAGCTCTCACGGATCCCATGGGCTCGTGTGCGTGGACATCAAACTTGCATGGCTTGCATGTTGCTGGATGCGATGTGGGCAGGCATCAGGAGGTTTGACACAGGCCGTCCTCCATATGGTGCCAACTGAAAATACCTGGCATTCTAAAGTACTTATGTTACTTAACTTGACGTTCTTGTGACTTCATGCATGGCAATGTCCCACTGAAGTATTACTAGCTGTCATTCGGCTAGCAAAATGACCCAAACTACATGGTCTTAAAGGAATATTTCACCCTTAAATGAAAATAAAGTCATAATTTACTCACCCTGGTGTTGTTCTAACGGCATACGGCCTTCTTTCTTTTTCATACCACTAAAGAAAATTATTTTTAAAAAGTTGCAAAAGTATCACAAAATGATTTCATGTGACAAGTGTCGTATATTGCAAGTGTTCTGGAGGTATATGATAAGGTTTGGTGAAAAACTTCTTGTTCTTGTGACTTCATGCATGGCAATGTCCCAGTGAAGTATTACTAGATGTCATTGGGCTAGTCAAATGGCCCAAACTACATGGTCTTAAAAGAATATTTGGTTACATTTTAAGGTGTCATTGTTACAGTGTAATTATATATTTAAGTACTGAGTAATATTAAGCAACTACATGTACTTACTATAGGGTTAGGGTAGGATTAGGGTTTGGTTGAGGGTTAGTTGCATGTAATTATGCATAATTTACTGTTATTACTATGGTAAATACATGTAACAAGGACACTGTAAAATAAAGTGTTACCGAATATTTCACCCTTAAATGAAAATAAAGTCATAATTTACTCGCCCTGGTGTTGTTCTAACGGCATACGGCCTTCTTTCTTTATCATACCACTAAAGAAAATGATTTTAAAAATGTCATCTTAAAAAAGATGCAAAAGTATCACAGAATGATTCCATGTGACAAGTGTCGTATATTGTAAAAAGTGAACAGTTGGATCAACTTAAAAAAATTACTTCAATTGGTAACACCTAAAGAAATTAAGTTTTCTAAACTTAAATTATCACGTTTTATCGTGAAAAACGTGATAATTTAAGTTGAGAAAACTTAATTTCTTTAGGTGTTACCAATTGAAGTAATTTTTTTAAGTTGATCCAACTGTTCACTTTTTACAGTGTATATTGCAAGTGTTCTGGAGGTATATGATAGGGTTTGGTGAAAAACAAACCAAAATTTAATGTATTATTGAAGGAAAATCCTGACTTTGGTCTTCTGTGCGCGTTCATGAGACTTTATTAGCACACAAGTTGTGAGAAATCAAGACTAATAAAAACACAACATGAAATATAATCCATGTACCTTCTTCTCTGAGGTGAATATATCCGTTGTGTTCGTCCAACCAAAGTTATGGCGTTCACATCTTGTCATCTGACAACCTGGTTCTGGTCCGGGGATATCCAACTTTTTGGGGATTTCAAGGCGTTGTATTCCATGTCACAAGTACATGTTATCAATTCATATTACTCAATACTTCCATTTTTAATCACACTGTAACAAGTGTCACCTTAAAATAAAGTGTTACCCTCTTTTGCATGTAATGTTTAGCATAGCCTACATACAGTACACAGGACAACATTAAGGATGATATGGAATTAATGAATAATCAACCAGTTAATCAATTATCAGAATAATCTTTGAAATGTGGTTATGTACGAGTGCTCCAGATTATTCCTCGCTTCACTGATCTCAACTTTAGCTTTGTTTTTTTTTTAAGGCATGTAGTCTAAAATTTTGCAAAATGTTTTGTGATTTGTGTTTAGTTTTTCCCCTTGTGATGTTAGATAAGTTTAGTTTTTTTAGTTGCAGCCCTACAGCAGTCTGTATTTTCCTGTCATTACGACCTCCCTCGACCTTTTGCTGGAATATTTCCTATGCTTTGTTTTGATGGTCGGCTTCAAGCGAAGCGTAGGAGAAACATTGTATCATGTTGAACATGAGCAGCGTGGGCCTCCTGGACGAGAGGAAACTATGCATGAATTTCAGGGCATTCCATCACTGGGATTATTCAACACGGATCTTTTGCGGTCGTGTGTGGAGTTGCCATGCCATTGTTTTCCATTTCATGAATGTCAAGTTTGCAAATTATACAGAACATGGGGGCCACAAAGTGAAAGCAATGGGTTTTGAGACCTTATAAAAAGACGTCTTGGCTTGGGCTCTCTTGAGGTGTTGGAATGTGAGCGGGAAGCTTCCCTTATATACAATGTGCTTTTCTGGGAAAATGGCTAAATCATTCGTTCGTTCAGTCCCCCTTTTCTAGACCTTCCCTCTGTTGCCCATTTTTTACGGCTCCCTTGGGACGCGCAACCCAGACACGTTCTGCCGTTTTGATATGTATTTTGGAACGTGTTAAAAACTGATGTGAGCCTACGACGCATGTTCGTCTAGCTCCAGAGTTGCTAAAACTGGAGGTGTCAAATGTTGTTTTTACTGCTCGCTCTTTTCTTGTCAGCTTTGCCTCTAAGGTCGTGCTGGAAACTGGGTTTAGCAACTGCCTGTGTATTATTTTCCTGAAAGCTGACTTGAATGTTTTCTGGAAACTGGTATTTGCAGGAAAATGTCATGCACTACTTGCATGTCTTTTGTTTTCAGGTCTAATGTATGCAATGTTTTGATTTCCTGCAGGATTATATAGGGACAGTTAATCAAAAAATGAACATTCATTATGATTTTGTATTTACCGATTTTCAAAAACGTAGGCAAATGTTTGGGGAGAATATTCACACTTCTTGTTTCTTCAAATTAAAATTAAAACTTTTTGCTAAAATGCTAAAATTAATAAACAAACGATAATAGTATATCAATGACACTACAATAACACATGGTCACAGTTCACGGCAGGCCTAAACTGGTCATGGTAACAGCACACTAAGAAAAATAAAGGTCTTTTTAAGACAAGTTTGAAAATTATATATTTTTCACCCATATCAGTGATATCATTTTCGGTGATATCATTTCATTTCACTGATATTTTTTCACCCATGTCGCACACCCCTTTTATTATTATCAACAGAATAAAAATACAAATCCTAGAAAATATTGAGATCTGATTTTTTTTTTCACCCAAGTCGCACACCCCTTTTTTCTAGCTGTGGTCACTATTGACTCTTTCCCCGCCAAAAAAGTTGCCAGCCACCGCCAGCATATTTGATAATTTTCACAAAATATCCATGGCATATTTTGTTGTATGAATATCTGAACATGCATTACATTAAAAGAAAGAACAGACACTGTGCTTTAAAAAAAAAAATATTCTAGCTTCATACATTCTTTTTTTATCAACACTTGTGGGTACGTTTGTGAATGTGAAGCAACATTTTTAACAGAAAGCTGTTTAAAATTTTGTTTTTGTCAAAGACTTCATCCAGATCAAATTCAGAACGATGATCAAAACACAGATGGAGAAGATCGAGTCCATCAACACTCCTAAATCATCACAGTCCTATCGCTCGTCCTGGGTCGGCATTTAATTCAGTAATATTAGGCAGTTTTGATGTTTAATGATGGCATTATTTTACATGTGCATAAGCAGTGATTCTAACGCTTGTTTCTGCGGCTTCTTCACTTGTTTTTTTGGATTGTGGTAATTAAGTTGTGGTAACAGGTCCCCTGAATTATGTTAGAGTGAGTGCTAAGTTGTCATTTTTGGACGAACTAGTCCTATATTAACGTGAATGTCCCTCTGTGTTTTTCAGGAGAGGTTCTGAGCCTCATGGACGATCTTTTCTCGGGTCTGGGCTCCTCGTGTGTGGTAGCAGGACGGCGAAGCGGAGAACATCCTCACAGCATCATCTACTCTCTCGTCTTCAAGTGCCTGGAGCCCGACAGCCTTTATAGGTAAGAGCCACAGCAAGCAAGATTGAAAAAGTCCTCTAGCTCTTCATTTCAATGAGAACTCCTTATACTTTCTTCAGTATATTGTGAATACACTATATTGTCTTGGCGGTGTAAAACTGTGTTTTTAAAGGATTAGTTCACCTCAAAATGAAAATTTCCTGATAATTTACTCACCCCAATGCCATCCAAGATGTTCATGTCTTTCATTCTTCAGTGGAAAAAATTTTTACGTTTTTTGAGTAAAACATTTCAGGATTTTTCGCCCTTCCCTAACTTTTTGAACCGGAGTACACAGACAAATAACCAGCCCGTTCTCATCCCAAGGCGTCATATACTGACGCTTTTGACATTTCGTCTACATCCAACGCACATGGCACCCTTTAGCGTCAATATGAGACGCAGATAGATATGGGCCAGAAGGCGCCTCCTAGCGGTCTAACCCTAACCCTAACCCTACCCCAGACCTAAACCTACCCATAACCGAACAAAGCTCTGTGCGTGTCATATTGACGCTAAAGGGTGCCATGTGCGTTCGATGTAGACGAAATGTCAAAAGCGTCAGTATATGACGCCCTAGGATGAGAATGCGTTGAAATAACTTAGATAGATGACGTGACGCATGACTTTTCCAACCTGATTACATAATGCCTTGTGCGTCGCAGACCAGCACAAGACGAACAATTGAGGTTAAAAAGTATATACATTTTTCTTTTAATTTCATTTTTTTGATTTTTTTTTTAAATGGCCGATCTTTTTGACCGAAAATGACAGATCGTTTCGCTAGATAAGACCCTATTCCTCAGCTCTTAGATTAAAAAGTTTGTCGAGACAAACTTTAAGTTGGCTTGAGAAAGTTTGGAACAGAAAGTTTGAAGTTTAAAGTAGTTTGAAGATTAAAGTAGTTTGAAGTTTAATTTAGTTTAAAGTTTAAATTTGTTTAAAGTAGTTTGAAGTTTAATTTAGTTTAAAGTTTAAAGTAGTTTGAAGTTTAAAGTAGTTTAAAGTTTTCTAAGTTAAATTCAATAAATTAAAATTTGATTAATTTCTAATTAAATTAGCAGAGCCCTTTGAAACTGCATTGATTTGGACTTCAACAATTTGGTTGCCATTGAAGTCCATTGTGTGGAGAAAAATTCTGAAATGTTTTCCTCAAAAAACTTAATTTCTTTTCCACTGAAGAAAGAAAGACATGAACATCTTGGATGCCATTGGGGTGAGTAAATTATCAGGAAATTTTCATTTTGAGGTGAACTAATCCTTTAAGGACAACATGCAGCAAAATAACATTCTTTAGCCATGATCATATTTGAGGGTTACACTTTATTTTGATGGTCCACTTTAGACATTCCACTGACTATAAACCTGAACTCGTATCGAACTATGACCCCCAAACAGAGGTACGTACCGAACCGTGACTTCTGTGTTCTGTTACACCCCTACTTTATCTCCCCAACAGATATTCAACTAACTATAAGTAACTTTGCAACTACATGTCAACTAACTCTCATTAGACTATTAGTGGACTAGTAGACTGTTAGGTTAGGGTTCGGGTTAGTAGAATAAGTTGACATGTAGTTGCGAAGTTACTTATAGTCAGTAGAATATCTGTTGGGGAGCATCAAAATAAAGTAGGGGTGAAATCCCCAATGCTAGGCTTCTTTTCATTTATTTTCTTCCATGAGGAGACGGCGAGTGAAGCGGCACCTGAGGCTTTCCCGTTTCCATGACACGCATAATTCCTCACTGGACTGTAGTGAGACTTCCACAACACAAATCGGCACAATGCCACATGATATTGTCTCGTTATAACAGCGGAAACATCTTAAAAATACTTCGTCATTTATGGTCATACAGATAAGAGTAAGACATAATTTGGGTCACAAAAAAAAAAAAATAGTATTTTGTTTTTGTAAAATAAAGAAAACAAACAGGATGCCGCTTTCTGCCGTCCCGTTTTCCTTTCTGTGAAGTTTGTGGCGCGTGTCACAAAAACTATTCGAAACTCAGCGTATAGGCTAATGGCAAGCTCTTGCGTGCATCTGAACTCTTGTTTTAGATTGGTGCACAGATCATCTCTTCTTCTTCAGTTAGCAAACAGCGTTGCATTACCACGCGCCCCCTTCTGGACAGGAGTGTGGATCGCCTGTGACTGACTGTATTCGTCGTCTGATTGTCCGTACCGCGACAGTTCGGGATGAATACATGTACCGTTACACCGTTATTAAGCAGACAGTCTACT
Source organism: Rutilus rutilus (assembly GCF_951802725.1). NCBI lineage: Eukaryota > Metazoa > Chordata > Actinopteri > Cypriniformes > Leuciscidae > Rutilus > Rutilus rutilus. The sequence goes on from NC_140221.1 coordinate 2,559,717, forward strand.
AATACTCCAATGACTGCTAGTTGACATGTAGTTGCAAAGTTACTTCTAGTTAGTAGAATGTCTGAAGTGGACCATTGAAATAAAGTGTTACCTAATTGAGTTGTGTAATTTTTATATATATACTGCCTGAAATCATGTTGATCCATGCGATTGTAGTGACCGTGATGCATTATAGCAAGATAAAAGATTGTTGCAGAGTTGATTACTATAGAGATGATGAAATGTAGTATGTGATTTTTACCAACTGGAGTTAATTTATAGAGCCAGCAGACAACCAGCAAGTAGCACAGTACAATAATCAACTCTAACCCACTACATAATACTTAGAACTGGCTTTTGTTAATTAAAATGACTTTATAAAAAACAGAGATATTGAGGACAACTGATTACAGATTAAAACAATATTACAAAGAAAACCTGTTTGGTTTTAAAGAGTTTGATTAGTAAAATAAAAAATAATACAAATGTGGACTTGTTTGTTGAGTGCAGCTGAAATGCATGTTAGCAATCAGCACAAAATGTGATATATTCAGTCTGGTTTCTTTGGAAGGACACATCCTTCCAACACCGACTTAATGGTCCAAAGACCTCCGGCAAGTAAATTGATGTGGTTTGGATTATGTAATCTAAGTTTGCTAAGTGTGGTATTTCTGTAAGTTGTGTTTATGGAGCTCTTTTTGACCCAGACAGGTAATAAAATGGCCTTTTCTGTGTTGATTAGGTCTTTCGTGACAAGACGTATCAGAATATGGTTTATTTATGAACGGGATTAACGTCATCAATGTCAAATTTAACTGTGTCGCCTTCTTATAGACTTTATATTTAGGGGGTTAAATAACTTTGTACCTTTTAGTTCTTTCATAATCTTGTGTGATTTTCCATCTTATTGCCACCTTGGTTCCTCACCAATCTTTCCCAGGCCTTTGGTTTTCATTTCAAGGAATCGTACACCCAGAAATGAGCATTTTATCATCATTTACTCTCCCTCAACAATAGATATACATTTGTTTTCATCATGTCAGCTCTTTTCCGTACTACAAAGTGGATGGTGACTTAAAACCAAGCTCCAAAAATCATGAAAAAAAACACAAAAAACTTTAAAGTCTCATAAAAATGTAACTTGTGCACTTGGTTTCTGAAGCCGTACTTGTACGTGACATTCACATTTATTCATTTAGCAGATGCTTTTATCCAATTAAAGTTTACATTTTAAATGAAATAATCAATACAGTAACCTGAAGTGCAGTAAAAAAAATATATATAATTTAATTTATAAATGAGAAAATATGCCTTCCGTCTTGACGTGTCTTTGGCTGCACTGAACCAACCACCAACTAGATTAAATTGCACAAATCTATGGCTTGCAAAGTGCATGCAATTTTGTCAGCATTCTGTTTTGATGCTAAGGAGAATTTGGTATTTAGTCGTCACTAATCAGTCTAACAAACAGACAAGCTCTCAAAACAGCTTAAGTTTGAAAAATTGCTAAACAATCAACCTAAATGAGCAGCGTAGCATAGTTGACTCATGGGAGAAGGTTGGTGGTGAAACTCTGAGAACAGACCCCGAAATCATGATTCTTTAAAGGTCAGAATAAATCATGGCCACTGACACAGCGAAGCATGATAAACCTGGTATGACCCATACCATGGCGTGAATTATGAGATGCCTGAATTATGCATATGCTCTCCAAGGTTCAGGGTCCACATCTCTGTTTAGCTTGCTCGTTGTAAGGTCAAAACAATTCATAAACTATATATGAAGTTCATCTATCTTCTGTCCTCATCTCCTCAACCACGTTTGATTGGTGTTCTGGTATATCTCACAAGAAGAGTTGAAAACAAACCCTTCAAGCTGAAGGAAATATCTGTTGTTTTAGCTACTAAAGTGTTTGATGCCTGGAAGGCAACCCATTACGAGAACACTGACTACAAGATCTTTAAATGCTTCCATTAAACCTTTCCTAAGTAGCTGATGTTAAGATTAGCATACAAATGCATTTTACTTCCAAAAGTATTTTGTTAAATGTGTCTGTGCTTCAGAAGAGCCACGTTTGACCAACAAGATCAGCCCAGATGCATATTTTCAACCCCAAAACAAACTCCTAAAAAGCCACATGTCCTCTAGCAGTGATTTAGCAGAGCTTCACTGTGAAAATATCATCTCTGAGTTAATTATTTTTGGTGGAAAACACATAAGAAAAGCTTTAAGGTATCACTGAAAGCTTCCACAGTGATTTTCAGTCAAATTTAAAATTTGAGAACGACATTTAAAATGAATCGAGCTCATAAATGACGCTAACTTTGCTCCATCGACGCTGTTATTGAACTGAACTGAATCAACATTGAACTGAATTGAGCTGAGTAATCACTGTGAGCTGCTTTACAACTGCTTGAAATGCCTGTTTTTTTGCTGTTAAGCTGCTTTGAAACAATCTGAATTGTATAAATCGCTGTAGAAATAAATGCGACCTGACTTGGCACACCAGCGTCTGTAATTGTCGTGACATCTTGTTTGTCGAGTTTTGCTGAAGTCTACGGGAAACCGCTATCCATCTATCTTACGTGCCTTTGAAAATATCTCAACGGTGTCTCAATCTGTGCTCAGATTTGCCAAAAGCAACTCATTTAACGGCTGAACTATAGGTGCCAGAAATCCAAACAGTCATGAGCTGAGAAAAGCCAAACATACAGGAGTAACCAGAGAATGGTGAAACTGAAGTGAGAAAAAGACAGATGTAGAGTGTGTCAGCCGGGCAGAAGAAGAGAGAGAGAGAGAGAGAACGAGAGAAAGAGAGAGAGGGATCGTTCCTGAGGGGCGAAGGGGAATGTGTTTTGACATTCCCAGCGATGAGCCAGACCACTTCGCCTTTGTTCTCCTGGGTGATCTTTATCACTGCCAATTGTTCGCAGAGTTCCTCAGACTTGGATTTAAATGGCATGTGACATCCAGAGAGAGAAGCAAAGATAAGAAACATGAATAAAACTAAAGCATCAAAAAATGAACGTCTAAAGAGCTGCACACCATTTAGAAACACTCTTACAGATAAAGGTTCTTTATTCGCATCGAAGGTTCCAAAAATAACCTTTTACATCAATTTCCATTGAACAAAAGTTTCTTTATAGTGGAAAATGGTTCTTTAAGGCCCGTTCACAGCTATAACGATAACTACTGTATATTATACCGTCCACACCAGCGCACGCTAACACTGTTTATTATAAGTTTGTGCTGCAGTTTTGTCACCTTCTGCTTTAAATGATGATTGGTGGATGGATTCTAAAGGATAAAAGATGTATTCTGATTGGCTCTTTTATCGAGTCTTTTTTGAAAGTGGTTCCAATTATATAATTCCTTTGTGTCGTTATCATTACAGTTGTGGTGTGGTGTGACTTCCCTATTAGGACGATTATTAAAACTGTTTACTTATCATTATATATACAGGCCTTTAGACTATTTACTCGTTCCCCGGCATTGACGGAAATTTCCGGCTTTCTGTGTTTTCACTGTTATACGGTAGGGGGCGCTATTACGCATCTTCTGAAAGAGGACTGAATCTCCTGATCTAAACACAGACGACAAAGAAGCAGAAACAAGCAATATCATTTGTAATCATATGCATGTGTAAAATAACGCGATAATCAACATTTAACAAAACCGCCTAATGTTACTGAATGAAATGTTGACCCAGGACGAGCTACAGGACTGTGAAGCTTTAGAGGTGTTGATGGACTCGATCTACTCCATCTGTGTTTTGATCATCGTTCTGAATCCGATCAGGATAGTCTTTGACAAAACACCATTTTCTCAGCTTTTTGCTCAAAATGTTGCTTTTTTAATGAAACTGACCCACAATCAAGTGTTTATAAAAAGTTGTTGTTGTTTTTGTTTTGTTTTTGTTTAAAAGAAAAGGGTCTGTTCTTTCTTTTGATATATTGCATGTTCAGATTCATACAAAAAAAATATTCTGGGGGCCATGAAAATATTGTGAAAATGACCAAAAATGCAACTTGGTTTTTGAAAAATGGTTCTTTTGGTTCTTTGGGAAACCAAAAATGGTGCTTCTATCTCATTGCTTCAAACCCTTTTTTTGGAGCCTTTATTCACAAAAAGTACCTTTGGCAGTTTTGCCAACACTTTAAACAACCCAAAACAGCAACTAGTCTACAGTTCCCCTTCTGAAGTCCTTAAACCAATCTACAAATTGTCTGATAAAAAATAAAAATAAATTAAATATAAAAAATAAAATAAAAACACTCCAATAGGCAACCACGCAACCACATAATTCAAACAATGTGATTGTTGAGCCAGTGTTGTTCTGATGAGATTGGCAGCGGATGGTGTCTGGCCTGCATTTGGAGTGATGTCTTTTGGTGAGGTTTAGGAAAGGAATGCCACACTCATTCGATGAATAACAAGATCAGGCAAACTATGCAAGCCATGTATAAACAGACCGTATTACAAACAAAACAATCAGCTAGTGGTTATTGAAATATGGATTTCCAAACAAAGGAAGAGTCAAAGTGTCGAAACCTTGCCGTGTAAAGAAAATTCTCCTTGGAAGCAGGGGAAAGACATCTCTGGCTTCCTCCCATTGTCTTATGCGTAGTCAGAAAGCATATCGATTTCATCGGATTCATCAGTGATGAATGTGATACAACAAAGCTGGAATGAACAAATGTCTGCAACCGGCGTCTCGGGTTGGATGCATGTGATGTTGGTTTATGGTATGACTGCATTTCTGGTAATGAAGGGATTTCAATAAAAAAAATGTGTTTTGCAATTTAATCTGATGCTGGCACATTGCATATAAACGTGGAGAGTCTACCTAATCTTCTTAATGTATGTTTACAGTGCACTTGACGTACGGTACAGAACAAAATTTGGAGCCATGCTGAGGTTATGAGTCAGCAATATTTAACAGCCTTTATTATTTAAGAATATAGGCAATGCTAAAGCGTGTTGGTTTGTGTTGCAACTGGCTGGGACTATATTCACAATACAGAATATGATATGATACAATATAAAATGATGATACAAGCAGTCCTCCGAATATTTGTTCCAGATCTATAATGTATTTAAAGTGTTGTCGAGCACATATATTAGAGCTGCAATGACTCGAGCACATGTGTGAGCATTCAAAGGCAATTAAAGAGGCCGTATTATGCCCTTTCGCAAAGTATTGATTTTGGCTCTACTAGAACAGGGTTTTCAAGCTTGAATGTTCATATTTTTCCTCATATTCTCCATTGTTGCAGCTCGTCTCTTCCCAGTCTGTCAGTAACGCTCTGTTTAGTTCCTGTCTCTATGAAGCCCCTCCTTCTGAAAAGCACACTGTGCTCTGATTGGTCGGCTGGAGCAGCGTGTTGTGATTGGTCGAGCGCTTCGAGTGTGTTTGGGAAATGTCCCGCCCCTTACCATAACCGCCAGTTTAACACACTACTAACTAACTTAACCAGGCCCCGCCCCTTTATTCTGCATATTAATTATTTAAATGAGGAATATTGTGACGTGTTTGTTCCCGGAAGAAACTCCAATGTAGTCCAAAGTGTTTCAGGAGTTCAGAAACACTGATATAGAGAATAACTGGAGCTTTGCAGAGCTTTTTCATGCTCATACAGCAACATTACACACTAAAGAAAGATGCACATGGGAAAAAAAACATATAATAGACCCTCTTTAAGATATTTAAATATTGTTTGGCATTGATATGTTAAGAGATTTAAATATTGGTCATTATTGTTCTATTAAGAGATTTAAACATTGATGGAGTTTTGTTCAAAGCAAGAGTAAGTGATTGTCCAAATAATATATATATATTATTTATATAAAACTTTCTCAGGTGAAAAGTCTGACACACATGCCAAATAGCATCTAAGTGCTATTCACACTTGTGGTGGAAAAAAAAAAAAAATTGGTCTTGCACAATAAATATTGGCTAAAAAGAATAACTAGACATAGTCAGATAAACGAGTCCGCGTCGGTGACCTCAGTGACCCGCGTGTCATTATCCCGGAGTCAGGGCTGGTAGTGCAGGTTATGCTGGGTGGTCTGAGAAAACGCTGAGCTGCAGCTTAAATGTGTTTTTTATTTGCCAAACGGAACTCCGTCATTAGAGGAAGTGGGAGTCCCATTTAAGCTGCTATTAGCCGTAATGACTGTTTTTTTTCTTTCGTTTTTTTTGCTCGTCATGCACGCAATTTCCTAACGTAACAGAATCCACTGGAATCCCTGCCTGCGTGCTTTTAGTGGTCTGTGGCTCTTAAACAAGAACTGCAGAAAACACTCGTTCAGGGACACCTTTCGGTTTTAATGATTTTGTCGTAAGATTCCGTGTTTATGTTGCCGAAGCCCAAAGTTATTTGGCTTGCTTTGCTCTATTTGTTTATTGGTGTAAATGTTCCATGTAAATGTCTCAGTTACATGGAGCTTAAAAACAGAGATTAGGAAACACACTGAAACAGTCTTTTCCTCACGTCCTCTCTTCTAGGTTCACTCTTTATGCGGTGGACAGTCGTGGTAGTCGTTCGGACGCGAGTTTTGTGACCGTCCGCACGTCTTGTCCGATGGTGGATGACAGCAAAGCTGAAGGTAATAATAATAATAATAATACTCAAAATCGATATCAAAGTCAAAATAGGATTACAGAAAGTTCACTCAAAGAAAAGGAAAAGTAGGACTTGCCATGAAAGTCATAAAGGGTTACGCTTTATTTGGTAACACTTTATTTTACAGTGTCCTTGTTACATATGTAACATGCACTTAGCATAGTAATATCAGTAAATTATGCATAATTACATGCAACTAACCCTCAACCAAACCCTAACTCTACCCTAACCCTATAGTAAGTACATGTATAGTTAATATGTAACACTTTATTTTAAGGTGTCCGTGTTACAGTGTAATTACACATTTAAGTACTGAGTAATAATAACATGTACTTACTACATGGTTAGGATCAGGGTTTGGCTAAGGGTTATTTGCATGTAATTATGCATAATTAGTTATTACTCCAGTAACTACATGTAACAATGACACTGTAAAATAAACTGTCACCTCATAATGTGTTAAGAAACCATTAAAGCATGTTAGGAAATCTCATATTTAGTTCTGATTCTCTTGTGGAAATGAAGTGTGTTTAATTGCATTGAATGTGCACTTGCAGTGTACTTAAATTACTGAAAGTTTAATAGAAGTGTACTTAAAGAGATTACACTTTCATGACAACTTCTTAACACACTTAAGTACACTTTTAAAAAGTGCACTTTGTAATAATGTCAAAGTTCGGTCATCGTGTTTTAGTAATCCTTTGTAGTGCTTTAAACAAGTACACTTAAACACTGAAGCACATGTAAAGTACTTGATTATAAATGTAACTGTAGATAATGCATTTGAAGTTAATTTTAAAGACGACAAAAGTAATTATGATTTTACTAAGTCCTACTTACAGTAATTGGGCCAAAAACACTAAAGCTCAACTGCATTTAATAAAAAAATTAAGCTAATACAATTTAATTTAATTGAAATAAAAAACATTGCATTCAGTTTGCACTTAAATATATTCTCTCAAAATATATAACTAATACTAATAAGTACTTTTATACAAGATTTCACAAAACACTGGCAGAATTTAATTTGTCACCAAAGATGAAAGAACAGAAGATTTTCTTAGAATGTTTCTTTGAATGCTATAGAAGTTTGTTTCTGCAACGTAATAAAAAACGACAAAAGGTAATTGCGAAAAAAAAATTACTCACAATTACAAGATATAAAATTGCAATTGCATGCGATAAAGTCTCAAATATAAACTTGCAAATTGTCAGAAAAAAAGTCAGCTCACAATTCTGACATTTTCTCTGAATTTCGAGTTTATTTCTCACAATTCTGACTTTATAACTCGCAACTGCGCTTTTATATCTTGCAATTCTGAGAAAAAAGTCAGAATTGCAAGATAAGAAATGTGCAATTACCTTTATTATTATTTTTATTCAGTGGCAGAAACAAGCTTCCGTAGAATAGAGACAGTTCAGTTTTTGGATGTCAGACCTTCTCTCTCCTCAAACAGAGATCGCAGATAAAGTGTACAACCTGTATAACGGCTACACCAGTGGCAAGGAGCAGCAGACGGCCTACAACACCCTGATGGAGATCTCCCCACCACTGCTGTACCGCGTGCAGCATCACTACAACTCACACTACGAGAAGTTTGGAGACTTTGTGTGGAGAAGTGAGGATGAACTTGGACCCAGGTGAGGAAGAGAATGACCAATCAATGCTCAAGACTCTTTGCTCAATCTAATCTGTTTTAATCAGATCTTTGTGACAAGAGACAATAGTACACTTTTCACTTTCACACAAAAAAAAAAAAGATATGGCATAGAAATCAGATATGTATCCGATAGACTCAGTGTACTTCAGGCTGTTCTCACTGTGATCTAAACCAGATTATCATTCAGCTATAGTGTGAACGCAGCCTTTTAACCATTAGTGGAACATATTAAAATTGATGGCCCTTGTAAAAACAAAGTGCACTATTATACTTTAAAAGAATATACTCAAGTGAATATACGAAGTCTTCGGATGCTTAATTGCATGTTAATTGCAATTGCATGAAAAGGTTATACTTTATTTGGTAACACTTTATTTTACAGTGTCCTTGTTACATATGTTACATGTACTTACCATAGTAATAACAATAAATTATGTATAATTACATGCAACTAACCCTCAACCAAACCCTAATCCTACCCTAACCCTATAGTAAGTACATCTAGTTAATTAATATTACTCAGTACTTAAATATATAATTACACTGTAACAATGACACCTTAAAAAAAGTGTAACCAGAAATGTTACAGTGTAATTATGCATTTAAGTATTGTGTAATATTAAATATCATGCATTTACTATAGGGTTAGGATTAGGATCAGGGTTTGGTTGAGGGTTAGTTGCATGTAATTACACACAATTTATAGTTATTACTACAGTAGCGTGTAACAAGGACACTGTAATATAAAGTATTACATATAACAATGTATTATATTTTAATTTATATTACATGCATTTAGCTAAACTTTAGAGTTCTTGTTTCATCCACTTAAGTGCTTTATATATTTGAAATATATTGTGTATTTCCGAAAGTACGAGCTTTTATACACTTCAATGAAATTTCTAATTAAACTTACAGTATATGTCATGTATTCATATATATTCGTAATTACACGTGTAATGAAGTTGCAATTTAGTGAATTTAAAATATATGAACTTTAAATGTAATATCAAACAACACACTACAGTTAAAAATATAATAAAGTGCTTGTTAGTTAACACATCAGAATAAGTGTGCCTCTTTAAAATATGATGCTTTAAAACACACTTTAAAGTAAAATTTAAATTTTGACTAAATTACAGAGTGCACTTTTTTAAAAGTGTACTTAAGTGTCATAGTCATGAAAGTGTCCTCTCAGTACACTTAAGTGGCCTTTTATTTAATTCATATATTTTATGCATGTAATGTAATATACTTTTAAAATTTGAAGTAAACTACAAGTGCACATGCAATACACTTAAGTGCACTTATTCACAAGGGGAACTACACCTGTATGAACTGATTTCATACTGTACATACACTTAAATTACGGTAACGCTTTATCTTACAGTGTCCTTGTTACATATGTTACATGTATTACCATAGCAATAACAGTAAATTATGCAACCAAATCCTAATCCTACCCTAACCCTATAGTAAGTACATGTTGTAAATTAATATTACTCAGTTCTTAAATATATAAATACACTGTAACAATGACACCTTAAAATAAAGTGTAACCTAAATTACTTTTGGGTCATGTTTTTGATTGAAGAAATTCTCAAATGACTTAGAACAATGAAGTGAAGAGGCTGATTGAAGAGGCTACTTGAGTGTTGTTTGAGAATTTGTAGGTTTTTATGGAACAGCCTGTATATTTTTAAGCAAAACACGAAGAGGAAGTGTGCAGTCCCTTACACGGGCCCCTGGTTTGAGGCCATCCGAAGGTTGCCATCCTAAACTCTCTGTGAATGTTTGTGTAATCTGTTCGCTGGCAGAACTAGCAGGAGGAATGAAACAGAGACCACCAATTACAGTTCGTTTTCCCTTTGTGTAAAGATCCAATAATCCTTATGAATATCAACATAGGCTTTGCATTAGGATAACATATTTGTGGAGCAGTAAGTAATGATTGTCATAAAACAGTGTTTCATAAAAAATTCCTTCAAAACACATTTTCATCATATTTTGAGTTAAAGATAAAAATATAATTGCTAAGCAGACACAATTTTATAATGACTGTGTAGTTTTACCACATACAAATCTTTGTGTCTTTTTTTCCCCACCAAGCCCATTGTATCTATTAATAAGATTGTATTAATAATGGCATTTTATTATATATGTATAGTATAAATGAAAATATGAATATATTCTAATGGTGTCAAGATAACACTTTTTACAGATAAGCTATTTTTCCTTGTTCACATCATTATTAATTATTATTCAAACAAGTTTTCAAACATTTTTAAGGTTAAAATAATTTGAGTCATGGATGTTATTTTCTTGGGCCTTTTTATTCTGTTCTGACAATTGAAAACCTAAACTAAACCTGTAAATTCATACAAAGGTTAAACTATCTGAAAATAATTTGGCCTTAATCTTTGTCAATTTCCCTTTTTGATTGTTTTCTCGTTGCATCCCAAACAAATAGTTTTCTGCCTGTTGGATACCATACTGATAACGATTATAAAGGGCCCTATTTTAACGATCTGAAACGCAAGTATCAAACGCGAAACGACTTTGTGGGCAGATCTCGACGCAAATCTAAAATGTGTTGGTCTGAAGTAGCTTCATTGCTCATAGGTGTGGTTTGGGCGTAACGTGAAATAAACCAATCAGAGCGTCATCTCACATTCCCTTTAAGAGCAGGCGCGCTTGTTCCATGGCGGATTGCTATTATAACGGCGGATTTGCCAGGAGCGGTTCACAGCCGAGGAGACTGACGTTCTCGTCAGGGCCGTAAAACACAGAGAAGTGACATTGTATGGGGATGGAGAAACCCACCCAAATTAGCTTCGGTTAAACAGGCGTATAATAATTTGGGTAAATGTGTAAGCTAGATTTATGCCTATTTTTTCACATCTTCATGGACACCACAATGATTTCCCTCGTGTGGTAATATTTTCCTTGTAATTATGTATGATTTGCAAAAATGGGAACTGCTGCGTCTGTGTAGAGTAGAGAAGCAAAGTGTATGTGCGTTGTGCACACGCTATGGCCAAGCATGCGCCCTTAAAATAGCATCTGAATAACGCGCCACTGACTTTAGACGAGGTTTCTCCTGGTCTCTGGCGGAATTGTTTTCTGAAACTGCAAAATAGCACCAGGAACGTTTGCGCCGGAACACACCTCCACTTTTCGCTGAACCGCCCCCGGGAGCGCAAGTTCATTCCCTAATTTACTGAAGTGCGTCTGTGGAGGGAAAAGTCCTCTGTGCGTCGGGTGCAAAATAGGAATGATACATGCGTCGGTGTACAAAGTCAATTGCGGTTAGGGCCCAAAGTATTTTAGTCTTAAGTCAATTACACTAAACATTGAACTGATCTTAAGAGGTTTCAGCAATGCATGAATATGGCCATCCCAGGCTCATTGGAAATCCGGTACTTGACTGCGTTGAGCAAAGCTTTTCAGGTTCTGTCATGTGTTATTTCCAATGATCCTGGCTTGAACTCGACACACTGACCGCTCTCTCTCTCTCTGTCCCCCACAGGAAGGCTCATCTGATCCTGAGACGAACCGATCGGATCAGTCTGTTCTGTCGCTCGCTCCTCCGCAGTGGCTTCATCCAGAGCCGAACCGAGAGCGTCCCGTACATGCTGTGTCGCAGTGATGACACGAGACCTGGTGGCTCTCTATGGCACAGTTCACTTCACGAAACCCGGCTAGCCTGTTTGGAGAAAGTCATATCAGTGCAACGCAACATATACGGAAAGTCAAAATTACGATGAGACTTGACCTTCTCTCTTATGGTCTCACGCTTGGCTGTTCTTTTTTCTAAATCCAAATGACTTTGAGACTGTGAGAGGAGGCGTTGTTGTTTCTTTTCTTTTCTTTTTGGAGTTTTCCAAATGCAGAGAGCCTCGGAATGATTTATTATAATTTTTTTTTTTGTGTGTGTGTGTGTGTCTATTGCAAGGACATCACTACTGACGGACTATTTATGAATGTAAGAATTAAACTGCATGGTGCTGCAGAACTCCAAACCAGGTTCCCTGATACTCATTTTGCAAACATATCTCTTGGAATACTTAGCCAAGCAAGACGAGAACATGATCTCTCGGTGGTTTTCCTTCTTTTCTATTCAAGTCTATTAATCTTTTTATAGTTTTGCCACAATTAATTGAGAGAACTGACTTAAGAATATTGTCAGGGTCACAAAAAATGCTTTTGAGAACAAGTATAGTCCTGTCGTTCACACATTATATTTAGCCGAAATAATGTTCCTTTATAGTGTCCAAAGAAATGAAAGGCAAATCAGACCAACAGATTTCATCAAAGTGAATCATCTAATGTATTTGGCAAAGGGATGAGGTAGAAAAGAAAGCAGAATTGTGCAGACCTATTCTGTAAATGATTGTCTGGGAACAATGTGTGTTTGATTAAAACACAGTTGAAGAAATGGTAAGAACCTCGCCTCAACACATTTTCAGTAAGTAAGTTGCTATATTCCATGCTATATTCATTGTGATAGTTAATTATGCTATTGTACATACAATTGTAAATGCAGTATGTAATAAGTGAATATGATTTTTGTGTGTGGGGGGGTGGGGTGAAGGGTCTATTAAATATGTATATAGAATCTCAAGAAGTTTTCTCAGTTTTATCTAAAATATGTGAAGGATCAATTGAAAAATAAAAACCTGTTACACGACCTCACGGCAATCGATATTGTCGAACACAACACCTGCTGCAGAATCTGTAAGATGAAGGGGAAAACTCAAATTAACACTGTTCAGAAGTTCAAATATCCATAACTTATGCTGTTGCCTCTTGAGCATCTTGTTTGCAGCATTTTGGGATAGTTGTCTATGAGTTCCTTGATTGCCTTAAAGGGACAGTCCACCCAAAAACAAAAATCCTGTCATCATTTACTCACCCTCATGTTGTTCCAAACCTGTCCGAGTTTCTTTCTTCTGTCATACACAAAAGAAGATATTTGGAAGAATGTTGGACCCCATTGACTTCCATAGTAGCCGTCAACTTTACCCTTTAAGTGGTAAAACTGGTTCTCATTGGTCATTGAGAGAGAAGTCAAATGTGTAAAGCATGCAAGACAACCAAATGTTTTAAAGGACTTGAGGACTGACCAATGAGTCAGTGCCGGGAATAAAAGCGAGGAAAGAAGTCAAGACAAGCATACATTTTCATAACAACATGAGCCTCCTGGAATGAAGAAAGCAATCAGATATGATTGACAATATTCAAATGGTAAGCAAGCACTGCTTTATTTAAGGTTTGTATACTGTATCTGCATTTCTAGTTTGGTTTCCTCCTTTCGAATGACAAATATAGACAACTGATTCCTGCTGATACAGACAGTTATTTCCACACATTCAGGTGCAGAACACATGTGCTAGTTGGGAGTCAGATGTAGTTCTTTTGGTGTGTTCAAGCATAGGTTTTTCGGCTTTCGTCGCCGCTAGTTCTTTGTTGTCGGCTTGGTGTGTCACGGCCTTACGTCTGGAATAAGCATAAACACAATACATATGCACAACTTAACATGCAAACATAATGTACTTTGTCAATACCAGTTATTTCCACACGCATGTGTTGAATCATCTCTCAATGTGACTGGTACAATTGTCTCATTGCCACAACAGCAGCATACATGTACATAATACATATCTGAGAGTTCAGGGATGTTTTGCTTACTGTAGATGGTGTCTTCCATGTAAAATGACCTCCTGCACCCTGTGTGAACCCCTAGGGTCCTGTTTATTTATAACTTCCAATGTCTTCATTTGAAGGATACTTATTTTGATCGGGATACTTAAGGAAAGCAAAAGGGTTGAAGGAATTTTGTAACCAACTGAACTCAACTTAGCATTGTTTCTTCTAAATTCCTCTACCTTCCTAAGCCATTTGACTTAAGTTGAACAAAAGTGACTTAACATGTAAATATCATGCTAAATAGTAGAGGTGTAATGTAAATAGTGTAAATAGTCTGACGGCTGTCAGATGCATGTGTTGTTTAATGTGTTAGAGACGTGTTTTCCTCAGCGAACAATGTACATCTTACGGTTGTATACTTACCTGTAAATGTTACAATTCATGCAAGTATTTCCATTTCAGTGTGTGCATGCATGCCACAGGGAAAGAATGGGAGTGCAATGATTATAACCTTATTGTAAAATATTTTGCATCCAAAGTGTAAGTGCTTTGAATCTCTTCCACCAATTTCAACAGCAGCACAAACTGAAGTTTATGTTGCTTCTGATTGAAGCGATATTGGCAGACTGACATTGTTTGTTCAGTAAACCACTGTTAAAACAAAAACAAAACATGTTTTCCCCTGCTGTACTGAAAACATACAGAAACGTGACTTCACAACCGAGGTACATCCCAAACCGTTGCTTTCTGTGTGCCGTTACACCTCTACTAAAAAGTAGTTCCCCATATGCATGTAGTGAATCCAGTAGAACTACCCTTTAGTTATTAGCAAGCATGAGGCAGGAAAACTTTATGGTTTTAGTTAACATTTTTTTGGTACAAACCTCACGGGATATGACTGGGAGATCCACATCCATCAAAGAGGCCAATGTGAGACTCTCTTTAATTCAGTAACAAGATCGGTTTAAAGATCAGAGGAGATCGGTTTAAAGACACTAGTAGATTTGTCACAGGAGAGAGGTAAGGATAGCGTTGTGATCGATCAGATTACATGAGCATGTTCCTCTCAAACTTTAAAGAACTGCATTTGTTTCCTGGATGTAGTTCAGTGTGCCTCAGCATTATGTTGTTTTGATGATTGAGGAACCATACATCATGTGTTTGCTTTACTAATCTATACATGAGAGTAAATGTTAAAGCTAATTTAGCACAGTTTATGACTGCTCTTATAAGCGTGTAGAGTGGCTTTAACTCTTTCCCTGCCACAAACAGAATTTTCCAGAAATCCATGTTTTCACTGTTATATGGTAGGGGGCGCTATAACAAATCTATTAAAAAATCTCTGGATCAAAACACATGGTAAAAAAAAACATTTTTTTTTTTTTTATAGAAACAAGCATTAACAGTATTGCTTATGCGCATTGTAGTCTTTGGCAAAAACGCGATTTTTTTTTTTTTACAAACTAACATTCAAGTGTTGATAAAAAAGGAATGCATGAAGCTAGATTAAAACATTGTTTGTTTGTTTGTTTAAAAGCAGACGGTCTGTTCTTTCTTTTGATATATTGCATGTACAGATAATTCATACAACACAATATTCTGGGGGCCATGAAGGTTTTGTGAAAAAAAAAAAAAAAAAAAATGCTGCAGGCAGGGACAGATTTAATTTTGCGTCTTTTTCTTTTCTTTCTATTGAGAGATCCATCTTAAACTTGAGACTTCTCTATCATTATGAAACCAAGCCCTCGTAAATTAAATTGCTCAAGATTAATTTAGAGGCTCAAATATATACCTGTTTTTTTTCAGTGCACATTCTCATTCAGAGATTGATCTTTAAGGAGACACAAAGGGGTTATGTGACTGAAAACAGGTAAGTGATGATCAGTCATTTTCAGTTGATCAAAGTTCTTGCTTCTACAGCCGTGCCAAGACTGTGTGTTAAGAGAAGAAATATATGTGGTGTGTTTCTCATTGTGAAACATCTCAGGGACCAAAGCAGTGTGTATTCCTTAATCAGACTTCCACTTTGTCTAGTGAGTAAAAAAAAAAAAAAAAAAAAACCTTATATATATATACACTTAGATTTGTGAACAATATTTGAGAGAAAAAGCCCTTTTGTGTACATAGAAAAAGTCTTAGATCTTTGAGTTCAGCTCATGAAAAATGGGGGCAAAAACAAAAGTGTTGCATTTATATATATAAGTGGCCATATATATATATATATAACACATCTAGTTGGTCATTTCACCAGAAGTAGAAGGCCACCTGGGTAGTTTTTGCCTACTGGACATACTTTGGCATACTGGTTCCCTTACGAGAACGGTTCTCTCGTACTGCATTGCAAACGCTATGGGAAAACTCCTTTCTCGAGAATATTGAAGCCTTTATTTTAAAACGCATTGCAGCTGCACAGCAAGAGAGCATGACAGCTCAATAGAGCGAGCTGATAGGCTGTGCTGCGACAACTGCACGAACCTATGGCGAATCAGCAAAGGTAAACGGTCCAATCGGAGCGCTTGGCACCTTGCCAACCTGAGCACGCCAAAATGGGCGTGACTGAAGAGTATAAATTCAGAGAAGATTCGCCATATGACAGATTTATCTCCTTCAGCTCGAGCTCTGTTTCTCACCTCGTTTTCGCTGACCTCTCCGGAAAAGAAGCATTCTCGTCATGGAACAGCCCTTCAGCGGAACAGCTTCAGCGCCGACATCATCTCGCCAGCTGATCGTTTCTCTGTGGCATCCGACGAGCATATCCTTTAAAGCTTTTTCCATCTAAAAGAGCAGAGCGCGTTGTTGCAAATGCCGCTCCCCGTCTGCGAATCCTGCGGGATTCCCCTCCACATGTCGGATAGACACACCCAGTGTGCTGTTCCTGCCGGGGCGCCAACAGGCTCCTCCCCAGCATGCCGCTCCGTTCTTCCCCGAGGTCCACAGCGAGCTTACTAAATCCTGGCGCGCGCCCTTTTGCTCTTCTGCTTCTACTACGCTCTCATCCGTTGACGGCGCTGAAGAGAAGGGTTATGTAAAGCTCCCCCCGTGTAAAGCTCACGCTCGACCATGAGCCTAAGAAGCCGTCCTAACCGGTGGGAAGAGGGGTTCTTGTCCCGCTGCGGCCGGACCACCCCCGAAGATCGCTTGAGTGCCTCTCACAGCTCCCTCTTCAGTTCAGGCGGCTGGAGTCGTGTTAAATGCAGAACATGGGCCCGTCATCTGTCACGCACCCCTGCACACAAACGCTGTTTTAACAGCGACCCACACAGAGCACAAATCGAGCATTTTTCCTCATACAAACCTCTACCAGGTCGAGCCCCCGTACCCGGGCGCTTCGCCTTCAGAGATGATTCAGCCTCTGGCTCATCGGGCTCTGGCTTGGCGAGCCATCCCCGATGTGTCAGACTGGGTGATGAATACTATAGTGAACGGGTACTCACTTCAGTTCGCCCGCAGACCTCCGCGCTTTCGCGCTATAACTTACACTTCGGAAGGGAGCACTATGTCTCATGTCCTCCACTCCGAAGTGACGAGTCTGCTAGCAAAAGGGGCGATCGAGATAGTTCCAGCATCACAAAGCGAGTCGGGCTTTTACAGCCGTTACTTTCTCGTTCCGAAGAAAGACGGCGGTCTAAGACCCATTTTAGATCTCAGACACCTGAACAAGGCCCTCATGGTACGGCCATTCAGGATGCTTACGACCAAACACATCCTAGCGCAGATCCGCCCAGGAAATTGGTTCTTTTCAGTAGATCTAAAAGACGCTTACTTTCACATCCAAGTAAACCCCCATCACAGGCCATTCTTGAGATTCGCCTTCGAGGGGCAGATATATCAATACACAGTCCTACCATTTGGACTGGCTCTAGCGCCTCGTACATTCACAAAGTGCATGGATGCGGCTCTCTCCCCCCTGAGACAGCGGGGAATGCGCATCCTGAACTACCTCGACGACTGGCTCATACTGACTCAGTCAGAGGCGGAGTCCCACGCTCACAAAGCCTGGCTCCTTGGCCATCTAGAACGCCTCGGGCTCAGGGTAAACTTTGCCAAGAGTGTGCTGTCCCCCAGCCAACGGATTGGTTTTCGACTCTGTTCAAATGAGAGCATGGCCCACGCCGGGCCGGGCTTTAACAATACAGCGGCTCGCCGCGTCGTTCAAAGCGGGCTCCTATGTACCCCTCAGAACGTTTCAAAGGGTTTTGGGCCTTATGGCTTCGTCGTCTTCAGTACTCCAGTTAGATCTACTGTGTGCGCGCCCCTTTCAACTATGGCTAAGACCGCAAGTTCCAGCCCGTGCGTGGCGTTTGGGCCTCATGAACATCAGGGTAAACCAGCGCTGTACCAGAGCTCTGGCCCCCTGGAGGAACACCAGCTGGTACCAGCAGGGTGTGAACATGGGTTTGGTTTCGGAGAGGAGGGTTATCTCAACAGACGCCTCCAAAATCGCCAGGGCGGCCTCAGGACTCGCAACCTGTTTACTAAAGCCAAACAGCTACTGTTATGGGCTCACGCCAAACTGTGCTCACTCAGGGCAGCTCACGTGCCGGGCACGATGAATACAGGAGCAGACATGTTGTCTCGGGGCAATGTTCCCCCAGACGAATGGTCTCTCCATCCCCGGACGGTGCTTTGGTTGTGGGAAATCTTCGGCAAAGCAGAGTTGGACCTCTTCGCCTCAGAAGACAACTCTCACTGCCCAATATTCTTTTCAAAGAACAGGGGGCTGGCTCACGATTGGCCCAGCCTCCCCCTTTATGCATTCCCTCCGGTTTCGATGCTCCTTCAGGTCATCGAACGGATCAGGAACACCAAGTGCGCAGTCCTTCCCGTAGCCCCCCTCTGGCGAACCCAGATTTGGTTCCCAGAGCTGATGGAGCTGTCCACGACAGCGGAGCGACCTCCTCATGCAGGTGAACGGGACAATCTGGCACCCCCATCCCGACTTGTGGGCCCTCCATGTATGGCCCCTGAACGGGTACCCCGGGGCCTCCCAGAAGGGGTCCTAAACACCATAATGGAGGCTAGAGCTCCGTCCACGAGATGCCTCTACCACCTCAAGTGTTCAGTTTTCTCCAGCTGGTGTCTAGCTCGGAACCTCGACCCACTTAACTGTGAAGTACCAAGGGTACTTACATTTCTCCAAGAGCTGTTGGACGCGGGACGCTCCCCCTCCACGCTCAAAGTGTGTAGCAGCTATTGCTGCTTTTCACTCACCGGTGGCTGGCTCTTCCTTGGGTAACAGCGACCTGATTGTTCGCTTCCTTAAAGGAGCCAGGAGACTTAACCCGCCTCGGCCACCTTCTGTGCCGGCCTGGGACCTTTCCCTGGTTCTACGGGCTCTTAAGGGACCTCCCTTCGAGCCGCTTCAGTTGGCTGATCTGAAATCCCTCTCTCTTAAAACCGCTCTGCTGTTAGCACTAGCGTCAGTTAAAAGAGTTGGGGGCTTACAAGCACTCTCCACGAGCGCTTCCTGTCTTGAGTTCGGGCCTAATGACTCCAAAGTTGTCCTTAAACCAAGACACGGGTATGTACCGAAGGTGCTCTCAACTCCGTTCAGAGCCCAGGTTATTCCTGTGTCGGAAGAAGATAGCGATGCCCTCACGCTCTGCCCTGTCAGAGCTCTGAGAATATATCTGGAGCATTCTGCCTCTTTCAGACAGTCTGAACAGCTCTTTGTCTGTTTCGGGGCCGCACCAGGGGGCTGCCAGTCACGAAACTCACACTGTCAAGATGGATTGTAGATGCCATCTCTCTGGCCTACACCTCTCGTGTCCCATAGGTGTAAGAGCTCATTCCACAAGAGGCGTCGCCTCCTCGTGGGCATGGTCCAGCGGGATCCCCATTGAAGACATTTGTGTGGCGGCTGACTGGTCCGCCCCGTCCACATTTGCAAGGTTCTATAACCTAGAGGTCCCCGCCTTACAGGCACGAATTCTCTCCATTTAGGGCTCTGGCTCTTCCGACCTAGACCTATGTGTGATTTAGTGACCCTTGTGCTTCACTTTACACAGTGTATATCATTTAAGGCCCGTCATTCTGGTCTATGATATATAGACTACTCTCTTATCAGTCCCGGGTCTCCCCGGACACATTCAGAGTGGTCACCGGCGAATAGCACAGCGTTTTAAATTGGGTTCCCATAGCGTTTGCAACGCAGTACGAGAGAACCGTTCTCATAAGGGAACGTACTCGGTTACTTTCGTAACCTTGGTTCTCTAAGAGATGGGAACGAGTACTGCGTTGCCTGCCGTGTTATTTCGCTTATATCAGGTGCTTCGCTTCAGTCGATTAAACCTGTCATATGGTGAACTTTCTCTGAATTTATACTCTTCAGTCACGCCCATTTTGGCGCGCTCAGGTTGGCAAGGTGCCAAGCGCTCCGATTGGACCGTTTACCTTTGCTGATTCGCCATAGGTTCGTGCAGTTGCCGCAGCACAGCCTATCAGCTCGCTCTATTGAGCTGTCATGCTCTCTTGCTGTGCAGCTGCAATGCGTTTTAAAATAAAGGCTTCAATATTCTCGAGAAAGGAGTTTTCCCATAGCATTTGCAAGGCAGTACTCGTTCCCTTATCACTTAGGGAACCGAGGTTACGAAAGTAACCGAGTACGTTTTCACATACTATATAGTAGAGAAGTAATCAGTTTTGTATGCATTGTTAGATTATTCTGCTCGCCTATACCAGTGGGTTTCAACCCTGTCCCTGGAGCCCAAGTTACTAGCATGTGTTAGCGCATTGCTAGCATGTTTTAACAAAATTATAGCATGCTTTTAGCACGTTCATAATGTTTTAACAAGCTGCTAGTGTGTTTTAGCACTTTGCTAATATTTCTGACCTGCTTTAGCATGTTAGCATTGTTTAACATATTGCTAGCATGTTTTACCACATCACTAGCTTTATTTAACACATTGGTTTTAGCATGTTGTTAACATATTTCATATGATTCAGCATGTTAGTATGTTAACACATTGATAACTTTTTAACGTTGCTAACATGTTTTATGTTTTAGTATGTAAGCATGTGTTAACACATTGATAACGTTTTTTTTTTTTTTTTTTTGCTAACCTCTTTCTTATGTTTTAACATGCAATCATGTGTTAACACATTGATAATCTTTTGTTGATAACATGTTTCTTACATGTTTTAGCATGTAAGCATGTGTTAACACAATGATAAAGTTTTTGCATGTTTCTAAAATGTTTCTTACGTTTAGCATGTTCACGTGTTAACACATTGATAAAGTTTTTGCATGTTGCTAACATGTTTATAACATGTTTTTAACAATTTAGCATGTTAACACATTTATAATGTTTTGTTGATAACATGTTTTTAAATGTTTAGCATGTTAGCATTTTAACACACAGCGTTTTCGCATGTTTGTTAACGTGTTTCTTACGTATGTGCATGTGTTAATACAATGATAATGTTTTTACATGCTGTTAACATGTTTCTTACGTTTTAACACGTTAGCGTACTAACACGTTGATAATGTTTTAACATGATGTTAATATGTTTCTTATGGTTTAGCATGTTAACGTGTTAAGACATTGATAACCTTTTAACATGTTGCTAACATGGTTCTCACGTGTTTCTTACATTTAATCATGTTGCTAGCATGTTTCTGCATTTTATAACATTTGCATTTTTTAACACATTGCTAACATGCTTTAGCTAAAGTAAAAGTTTTAACCTTTCAATGAAACTCTGTGGGATTGTTCATAGATTTGATCACTCTTTTATTTTTTAGGAAAACCGTAAGTCTGATAGATAGGACAAGTTACTGTTATAAATCTGGTCTCAGAAGAAGAAGCAGCACCACCTCAAATAATAGATCAGTATATTGTCTTTGTCAAACCAACATAATTAAATGTAAACATGCATGAGTGCATTGAATTGCTGATGTCCCATTAGTCACAAAACAGCAAACAACCATAATGTTTGCTAGCATTCATTTCTTCAGGAAATGTTTCTTTAACATTCAATTACATGTTCAGGTTCTTCCAAATTGGATGAAACCCAAATATTTTATCATATTTAACTGATTATTCTGTTTATTTTTAATGCATGTCAACTCGAAAACTGCATTTTCCAAATCCAAATCCCACACACACCGAATCCAATCCCGAAACGCTGGAATGGTCAAAGAGTGGACGATACCACCGAGGAGTTACCAGTGCTTTATTTATACACAATACATGACGGAGAAATAGTTATTAATTGTTCAAATAGTGATACATCAGATATGTTTGCAGTAATCCAGAGCACCAAAATATAACTTTACAATAAGATTAAATTTGTTAACATTAGTGCATTAAACAACAGCTTATTAAAACAATTGCAGGGTTTTTTTTTTTTTTCATATATAAATAGACTATACTGATCATTGTTTTTCCATAATATATTAGCTAATGTTAATTTACGCCACTGTAAATGTATTATACATAAGGATGAATCTAAACCTAGATTAATACATTCTGTAAAACTGTCATTGTTATTTCATGATAGCTGTTGCATTGTAAACTAATGTTAACATATAGAAGCGTATTGTGAAGTGTTACCCCAAAAAAAACAAGCATATCACAACATATATCATCCATGGAAATGCGTATGCACCCTAAAATGCATCTTGTTTCTTGAATCGAGATATCAGATAGAGATGTGTGAATTCTGATGGAAAGACATCAACTCTATCCACACTAGTGACTGTATTGGGAATATACTGGATATATACCCAATACTGGATTGGGAATCCCCGTCAACTGGATAGAGATATACTTTATGTGTATGAATCAAGCAAAGGTCAAAATATTGACAGAATTTTGGTCATAATTTATTAGCAATGTGAGGTCAAGAGCAGACATGGCCAGCATCACCATCACCAAACACAGATGGGTTTAACAGGCACAAACACATCCGTTTCAAGAGAATTTAAAACACTGAAATTAAAGGACACTTGAAGTACAAGACAGATGATGTATATATATATATATATGGTGCATTTCAAATTTAAATAACTGTCATAAACGTATCGTTGTGTCTAATGAATCTCTTTAAATATACAAGGCAATTTAACTGGTACACTTTTTCACATCACTATTTACATCTTCATAATTGAGACATTCATATTAAACCGTTATAAAACTCTTGATACAATTCCATTATTTTTTTTTTTTTTGTTTGTTTTTTTTCACACCATCCAACCATCTTTTCAAAGAAATACGTGTCAACTTTGAGGACTCCCAATAGGAAGAAACTCTGACTCATCGAACGCTGATGTTTTGCTGTGTTTGTCCGTATTTTGACACCTGGACAAACACATCGGCAGGCCAAAAACAGCGATGTGTGTTCTTCACCTGTCCAGTGCTGATGCATGTGAGCTCTGGATGTTTCAGATTTCAAGAGACATTCGAAATGTATACAGAAGTTGATTTTCATTTTTAAAACTGCAAGGTATGTCATGATCCCATTCTCCTTTATGCCATAGAATAAATGTACTGTGTTAACAAACAATTACATACATATATTACAACATAGAAGTTACAATCATGTCTCGACTGCATTACTGGCAGTATTTCCAGAGCGACTGAATGACATTCTGTGACAAAAACACAATTTTTCTCTTAAATGACATTTTGTTTTCTATTGGTTTGTTGCAACAACAACAAAAAAAAAGAAAAAAAAAAAGAGAGAGATTATTGAATATATAATTCTGAACTATTGTATCTGTTCTTCAACTTTAGCAATGGATAAAATAATAAACTAAAGAAAAATAATACAAGAGCCCCTATAACTAAATTTTACATTTATAAGACCATTGTACAAATAACTTACATAATAAAATATATAACTTACAAAAGTATAACACTCTTAATAAATAGTTCTACTATGTACACTACTATATGTTGCTAATAGACGCAAATCACTAAAATATGGAAGCAGCAAACATTACAGGCATGAGGTACAGCAAGAAATCCTATGCATACAGTAGTGTGTGTGTGTGTGTGTGTGTGTGTGTGTGTGTGTGTGTGTGTGTGTGTGTGTGTGTGTGTGTGTGTGAAACATCCCACTGAAAACTTCATTAAACAAGCTAACAGACAGTTTTAGACCTGCGCGCTTTGAGGGATTGGAGATGCATGAAAATGAGGATTTGCTGTAATTCCACTCCGGTATTTCTGATCGCTGATTTGCACGCAGTGATGGAGAAACATAAACAAGTGTGAGAAGAGTGAGAGAATGACTAAAAAAAGGAAATCTCGGGCAGTTGGCCAGTGCATTTCTGCAGCATTGAAAACAAAACTGGAAAAAGCATTGTCTGACAGGCCTGTCCGTCACACGCGCTGTCAGCGAGTTGGCAAGTTACGTGATGTTTGTGTTAATTTGGCAATGTGGATGCTGATCGGTTTTGCTGTCCATCTTGGCAATAAATGCTGACTATTGGTATCTTGAGTACAGTTACATCATTTCAGGTATTTGTTCACCCAAGAATATATAACAAACAAAATATTCATACATCATCACTATTATAAGTTTTGTACTCTCGTGCATTGTATAGTATTTGCTGTGAAATATTTCCTACGCTTATTTCATCTTTGGGTGCTGTAGTTCCTTAACGATATTAATAATAAATCCTTCAACCTAATTCATGAGATGGCTGACTAAACAAACAAACAAACAAATAAACAAGAAAAAAAGACATCAGAGCAAAAAAAACATACATACATACGCCCCAATTAAAGACTTATTTTCCACGCATAAATATCAAAGCCAGTTTTCCACGATCCCAAACGCTTGTTCTGACAAGGCATTTAAATCCAATAAAACTGCGTCCATATGTCGCATTGCTCTGCTGTTTACAATAAAACCAGACGTGGAGCAAGTGGAACCACAATGATGATCAGTAATCAGAGGCATATGATAAGATCATACAGTAATAAGGAACATAAAACACCACAAACACATTCCCTCCCAATTTGTCCTGCCGTACAATAGCAGCGATTTTTAGAAGATTTGCCTTTCATTCAATGAGCTTCCCAAAGTGCAGCAACTGAGGTCAAAGACACGAATACTGACTACTGGTACATACGTTTTTTTTTTGTCTTTTTCACTTTATCGTTTCTTTAGAAATATAAATGACTGCACCTGTGACACTACAAGCACAATAAAAAGAAACTATTGACTTCTGCATCTCATGATGAAGTCTTTATGCCATACACACGAAGACTCGATAATAAACGCATAAAAAATGATATGGTTGTTTGACTTTCTTCAATAAGTGTTGCTTCCATTCTTTTTTTTCTTTTCTTTTTTTTTTCTTAATTATAAATGTCATAGAGTTATTATACTTTAACTACCATATCTACAATTGCACAAAGTGATGCCCATTATTAAAACATTAGGCAAAATAATCCTTAATGTTTTAGCATGTTTTCCATGCCAATAAAACAGCCGTGAAAAGTGTTTTGAGGGCCCGATAATCAAGGATAATATCCATTTTCTTCAGCCGTGGCCCGATCGCACTAAATTCATAACATTAAGGATAGAGGACAAACCTTATCAGAAACAGTTGTTCAGTAACACTTTACAATAAGTTTCCAAATGTTGTATCTGTTGTTATTATAACGTAATGGACCTCAGCTAACATGAACTAACAATCAACAGCTGTATTTTTTTATCAACTTATGTTATCAAAGATGAACAAATACTGTTTTGTTAGTAACAGGACCTTATTGTAAAGTGTTATTAGTTGTAATCTGCATAACCGTGAAGTTTTGTGAACTTTCCAGCTGAGGAATCCTACAATAACTTCTTTCTTTACCACATGTCTCACGATTATGACTGAACGAACAGCCAATACAAGGGGACATCGGTATAGATCAGTGGTGTCAAATCCAGCTCCTGGAGGGCAACTACAGTCTTCAGGAGCCGGTCTGACACACCAGTCCAACGTGGAGATTCACAGACGCTGACAAACTAGACAAAACATGTTAAGGCCATGAGGGGAAGAGGTCTGTTTGAAGGAAACGTTCACAGTTGGCAGCCAAAAAAAACAAACAATGTGTTTATATATAAACGAAAAAAAGAGTTGCTTAAGAGTCTGTGATTGGATCATTATTGCAGTGATTATTATGTGCAGCTTTTCATTTCAGGGAGACTTTACAGAGACTTACCAAAAATGTATTCACCTCTTGATCTAATTAACATTTACTTCCATATCAAGAGGTGCATCAATATTTGGTCAAGACAATGCAAGAGTCCAGCACTCTGTAAAGTCTCCTCCAGCACATCCCAAACACTTTCAATGAGTTTAAGATCTGGACTCAGAGGAGCAGATTCATGTGTGAAAATGATTCTTCATGTTCCTCACAATCTGAGCCTGATGAATCTTGACATTATCATCCTGGAATATAATCATGATGTTCTTCCTACACGGCTGTTTAAGAAATGAAAAGCTACACACTAGAAGAACTGCTGGCAAACATATAACATGCTAGAAACATAATAATCACTGCAATAATGAGCCAATCATGGACTCTTAAGCAACTCTTTTTTTTTGGCCGGGCAGCTGAAGTAAATTTTTTCTATACATTAAGTAATAATAAAGATTTGTTTTATGGTGATTTTGCGTATATAAAGTCATTCTGATTATGTTGAAGATAGAAGCGTTTTTTTTTTTTTTTTTTTTTTTTGGCAGCACATTTGGCAGCACATCCATGGCACAAGCGCCCGTAGCATTTTAACTCGTTTCAAAAGGGCTAAAAACACTTTCAAGTGTTTAAAAAGTTGGCACGTGTGCGGTAAGTTACCTTTTAAAAGTGGTTTCGACTGGCAACGTTCGCTGACATTAGAAATAGTGTGAAAGGGTCTCCATTGCTTTTCTGTATTACCTTATCAGGGTCAATTTAATAATGAAAAGTACCACAAAAGTAGTCCATTGTGGTCTTCTGAAGCTGATGGATTTGTGTGAGGAACAGACCAAAGGTTAGATTTAAGCATGACACCTTTGGACGTCACACCACGGTTTAATGTCATTGGTTCCCATGGGTGTTGTAACCAGAGACTGACATTTGAGAGCGGCAGCAGATGGAAAGATTCTCTTTGAATAAAATCTTCAGTCTCTTCATCACACAAAGCTACAGCTTCGGAAGACAGCTTTCATGATGCTTTTAACTCGTTCTATGGACTATGTGTTTTCACACACAAAAATGCAGAAATAAAAACTGAGGGTGAGTAAATGATGATGGAATTGTCCGTTTTTGGGTGCACTAACCACTTATATGAAATAAAAGGTTAATGACAATGGCCTCTACATTCATATATTGTGTCTATTATGCATTCTGACCAGATGAGTTACAATTCAGCACTGGCGTGGCGCTGTGACGGGAGGTGTTCGGTCATTGGCGGTTACATTGATCAGAGGTAAGTGTTAAGGCAGACTGATGACACACTGGATCATGGCCTGCGTATTCCTGTTGTCTGTTGTTTGACTAATTAGCAGCAATCGTAGCAGCAACAACAGCAGCAGCCATGCTAAAGAAACCGATTCATTCTCACCTCATTTATGCACAGATCTATCCGTGTGCATTTTAAATAAACCTCAAATCACAATTATATCATAAATAGTGTGCGGCGGGACCTGCAGCCGTTCCCCGTTGCGCATTTATATTTGATGGATTTCTGATGGTTTCGCTGTAGGAACATCAAAAGAATCAGTGATCAGTCTTTAAAAATGGCCTGCGATCATGTGATTCATGTGACCATCCTTGTTTTGGGACGAAGTCCGCTTCACAAGGGACGACTGAGGTCACGTCCTAAAACACGACTGAGACGAAATAAAACAAATCAAACTGTTCTTTCTTCTTTTGAGATGATGCTTTTTTCGGCCTTTGGTCAAATCACATCAGTGTGGAAAGCTATCTCTCGTATTTTTCGTCCTGGTTCACTTGCTTTTGTTTTGCTTTAATTAATTTTTTTTGTTTTTTGTTGGGGGGGGGGGGGGGGGGGGTCGTGAGTGATGTTGATGCTTCTACACAAACCAGCTTCAGTCCTTTTTGGGGGTCTTGGCATTGGGATCCTTTTCCAAACGTATTGTATTGTAAGAGATAGCAGGTAGACTTGGACTTGGAAAGGATGAACAGCTATAAGAGGAGAGAGGTACAACTGTGAAGCAGCAGCATTTCTGGGAAGAATATCTAATCCTGTCCCAGTCCGCGCACCGGCTTGGTGGAGCGTTTTAACCAAGTGAGTGCAAGTGCTCGCCCTTCCGGTTCTCCAAGGCGTTGGGGTCCCGGCAAGCGCACTCTCTTCGGATGTCACAAGACATGGGGAACGGAATCACCTTGAAGGAGAGAAGAAAAACACATGTTGGTCAAGACATGCTCTGCACTTGGACTTGAAAAATTGATGAGCCCCTTGGAGGGATTGAAAATAGAATTTGAATGGCGTTTGGCACTTGACGTCACAAATGAATGTTGGCAGTGCGTCAGTGACACCAGCTGCTGTGGTGCGTCTCCCTCGAGGCAGGACTCAGATGCTTTTTGGGATAAACTGCATCTCCAGTCGCTCAAAACCAGGACCATATGTGCACTTCGCATTTGCACGTTAACTTAACCATTTGTCTTAGAGGCCGAGAAGACTGATTTGTTCATGACGTGAACTCGTTTGCCAATTTATCTTGGTGCACAACAAAGTGGATTTTCTAACTCATAGCATCGATTATGGAGTAACGTCATGTCTATTTGTACCAGCGAACACAGTTTCGGATTTCATACTGACGTGACTATGTAAACCATTGGTAGGTTGAAATGTAGCTCATTGTGATTATGATAATGCGATTATGCTCATAATAGGAGTAAAGATATGTGGAGTACTGCAATTTTAATCGCATTATACAGGTAAATTAGCTTAAAACTTCCTGTAAGAAAAACGTAGTCCATCACATTGTATAAAACAATCGACCTTGAAACAAGGTGAAAACTCTATAATATTAGAGGGGTCCTATTATGCCCTTTTACGAAGTCTTGATTTTGTTTTTGGGGTGTACTAGAATATGTTTTCATGCTTTCTTGCATTATTTTTCACATATTTTACATTATTAAAACTCTTCTCTCCCCATCTGGTTGAACGTGTCATTTTCGATGAAGCCCCTCCTTCCGAAATACGAAATGTGCTGTGATTGGTTAGCCGGCCCCCGTGTGTTGTGATTGGCAGCGCTTAGCATGTGTTCAGGAAATGTCCCGCCCCTTTATAACCACGAGCTCTAGTGAGATGTAAACATTAACGATGGCATCAATTTCAAACCATTTCGAGCCCGATACAGACCCTGACAATATTAAGAAACAACGGATTTCAAGCACAGACTTTGCAAGCACGGATTTCACAGGACGTTTCAGTATGTTTTTTTGTTTTGTTTTTTTATGTTCTTATACAGTATATACATCATATTTGTCAGAAAACTATGGTAATACAAACAGTAATCGATCACAAAACAGATCATTTTCCTACGGGGCGGTGAACAGTCTTACAAAAGCAAGAGCTTACAAAAGCTACAGTAAACACTACATCAATGCTGTAATGTTCGTTACCAGACTAGCGGAACTATTTAATCAATAATTAAATTGCATGTAGATGCAAGCAAAGAGCTTTTCTTAATCAGCATTGTTGTCTTGTTTTGCAGTAGAAATCTAAATAAGCATCGGATACTTAATTCAAGATTTATTTTGTTAAATGATCTTGATAAATTTCTTTTTAAATTTCAAATTTTCAAGTTTAAGCTTTTCTTCTAATATTTACAGTTTAATATATTTGTAGCTTTATTTCAGTTACAGAAAACAACTTTTTAATAAGGATCTTAAGGTACGTCTACTGGATAACCAGACACAAGTACTGATGAAGAAAAAGATTTTTGTTGTGTGAGCGTGCAGTGATCCAGACGGAAATTGGCATGTATGACTAAGTAACGAAAACAAAACATGTTTGTGTGAGCAGCACTTAGTCTTTCCTGTGAAGCTTTTACAAGCATGAACCGGACACATATCAAAACCAGCCGTCATTGCCCTGCATGGCATTTCCTGTCCAACCGTGTGCCTTCCCTCACGTTCCAACACATTCAGATTGGCTTTTGCTAACCTTGCTGAAAAAACACCCTAAGGTTGTTTACTGGCCAGGATGGGACACCAGCTGACAAGTGCCTCAAACCCCATAAAACAGATCAACCATTTGTTATCAACGAAGATTGTTATCAACCACCCTAATAAAGGTGTGCAGTAGTTTTCATAACTTCTTTTTCAATCTTCCCTCCCATCTCACGACACACAACCTTTCCCAGTTCTCGTTTAGCACCCTCTCTTTATCTCACCATCAGACTAAGATGTGGGTGGCAAATTTAACATGGTTTCCTCTGCCCTTGACCCTAGGGTGGCTGGACCAGCTGCCACATCTGGGGCTCATCGATGGTGGCTGGGAATGTCAGCATGGGGCAGAGGCCAGTGCAGAACACACACACACACACACACACACACACGTCACGGCGCACGACCCCCCCCCCACCTCAGCAGGGCTCCTGGCAGAACGCACGTATGTGTCAGACTGCAGCTGAAGGGGGCTGGGGATCGGGGCGCAGACGGAGAGCTTCAAAACAGACCAGAATAATGTTGGTCTGCACTGAGGCTCAGCCGCGTACGTCACGACAATTGTAAGACCGTGATTTATTGCATTCAAAACTGAGAGAGAATTTGAATGGCATCTGTTTATTGTTTGAGAAACAACGATAATTTGTTTTACTCTTGCTATCGTAAGATAATTCATCTATTTTTTTATGAAATGAGAAATAATAGTTTCACTCTGCTTGCACTGCAAACTCAGAGAATGATTATTATCGTTAACTAAAACTGAAACCATAAAAAGTCAATTTTCTTTATTTGAAACTAAATAAACATTTCTTAACCTTTTTTACTTAAGACTTATTTTATTATTGACTAGCTTTATTGCAAATCTAACAATAAGTCTAATTTCTTAACATTAGTTATGGACTGACTATGAGCAATATATTATTACATCATACTGTGTTAGCCTTTGTTAATGTTAATTTATAAAAATAGAACAGTTCACTGTTTGTTCATGTTAGTTCACAGTGCATTAACTAATGTTAACTGCAATTAACTGATCTTAAACACACACGTCACTACATATTCTTTAGTAATGGTTTAAATTTCTACATGGCCTGTCAAACATAAATAGGCCACAATTAGGCTGATGAACTATACTAAGCCTGAAATTAGATTATTAATATTAACTCCCCGCCATTGCTGGAATTTTCTGGCTATCCATGTTTTCACAGTTATATGGTAGGGGGCGCTGTAACGCATCTTCTGAAAGAGTAGAGAATCTCTGGTGCAAAACGCAGAAACAAGCGATAAAAGCATTGCTAATGCACGCTGTAGTCTTTGAAAAATGTTTTTTATAAAACTTTCACACATTCAAGTGTTGATAAATGCATAAATAAAAGCTAGAATAAAATGTTGTTGTTTTTTGTTTTGTTTTTTTCAATAGCAGATGCTCTGTTCTATCTTTTAATATATTGCATGTTCAGATATTCATACAAACAAAATATTCTGGGGGCCATTAAAGTTCTGTGAAAATGCTGGCGGTGGCTGGCAACTTGCGGGGAAAGAGTTAATAAAGTTAACTATGGATTGAACATTGGTTTTTGGTGCGTCCGTTGCATTTACAACATGCTGTCCTTCAGTTCAAACTGGTACTCGTGTGTTCAGGCCATTAAACATGTGGAAAGTCATGGGAGGCATGCCTTCAGTCTCAGCCTCCATAGGGGAAACCTTGTTGTGAAAGTCTCGGAAAATCTCTCACCCTCATTTTTTTTTTTTTTTTGCTGCAGAAACAGCAATCTTGCTCCAATCTTGCACGGTTGGCACTTCATTGACACTTTTCCCTAAAACAGCTTAGATTAAAGGAAAGAATTTGGGAAAACTGAAAAGCTCATTTGGAAATGTGGTTTTATAGCCATAAACTTTGCAGGGCAAAAACCAGCATGCGTTGATAATTATGTCTTATAAAAAGGTAAGAGACACACATTTGCTCCCGCCCGACTGCAGGCCGGCCCCTGGAGGAGTTCCCCTGCTTCCATTTATTACCTTGGCACAGTTTTGGGTGTTGGGAATGCAAACAAGAACCCACTGAATTCAGGTTGTCCCTCATACATCTTTAAAAAGAATTTGGTTATTTAGAATTGTTGGTTTTATTATTTTAATGACACTTGTTGTGTTATTTTAATGTACAATGGAGTGGACTGTAAAAGGTTATTGGAGTTTGTTATAAAACTTTTTTTTTTTTTTTTTTTTACTACTCTTTTACTATTTTTTTATCTTCCTACTGCAAACTGTCATGTTTAATTCAATGTGTTGCGTGCTGTTTTCTTTGTGAAATGTACTGGCAATTTCAGAGTGAATGGTTTCAAAGTAAATCCAACACCAAATTGTACTCTAGCTATGTGTCGAAACGCAATGATTAGGGATTTGTTGACATTTCTAACCATCCATATGATCATAAGTAAAAGGCAAAACTGATCCACTGACACCTAACATTACAAGGTCACGTCCCTCTACTTCACCAAACTTTAGAGCTAAAAATGAAAACCTAGCTTTTGACTTGTTTAAAAACCTCCCATTCTCAGGCAGAAAGCAATCTCCTCTAAATAAAACCGAAGGCTTTCTCTTTCCTAGCCCTAATATGCCCACTGGCCTCCTTCCTCATGCCAGCAGCTTGTAGTGATTAGTAAAGCGTCCTGCGGTGACCTTAGATGCTGTTTGACTCGCACCTTCAAAGTCCCTGAGAGGAATAATATACAGCCAGCCATCCAGAACATGTTAATACGCAAACCTTTCAGAGAACACGACGAGAGCACGGCAGGGTGAGATAAGGAAGAGAAACAAACACACAAGCAGCAGGGAAGTGCCTCGGCTTCCTTTGCTTTAAAGTCCTCGTAGCAAGATCATTGAAGAACATGGCCAAGAGTCTGGCTGAGTCAACATTAACTTACGCATTTAACTATGCATTCATCTCTGCATTATGCAGATGTTGGAGAATTAATGTACTGAATAAACTCATTATATCAGTCAGAGCTGACTCGCGTAACTGAGTTTAACACTACTCTCAGTGATGTCAATCTCGAAATTTAGCACTGCTATATAACGTTTACCTATCTGCGCTTGAACTGATGCTGTCGAACACAAACCAGAAATGATCACACTGGGTGAATTACCTCAAGCAATGATGTGTGTATCTAGATTAACCATGCATTTACATCTAGACATTTATATGGTCACCAAACAGGCTTTCCAAAGTGTGGAAGTTGGTAGATAGGTGACATTTTCTAATGAAATTTCCCCACTTCAATCAATCCTTCCGAACCTCATACTGTGTTGTTTAGGATTTATACAGGACATTGCAGTACATTTTCTGACACACTGATCCCTGCATATTGGTCTTTCCCAATTCCAGTCGCTCTTAAAAAATGTCAACAGATTTTATTCCTCGCAACCCTCAAGAAATCCTTGTCTGTTTCTGAGAGAAATGAAAATCAGGTGGTGAGGTCACAAAAGTTCTTGGTTGGGATGACTAGGAGCAAATTTCAAGGGACAACAAACAGTCACATACTATCTCAAGTGATTATCACGTCAAAATACTCCAGGAATGGCGCAGAGAAGTTAAGTGCAATTTGAAATCAGAGGCTCAAAACAAAGCAGACCGCCGCTTATCTGTGCACTAATGCGTGAACTCCATTGATCTGCACTTGTGTTTGTGGGCCTGACCAGGAAATGTATGAATGAGTTTGGGAATTTAAACAGATAAAGATAAAGTGGTGCAAATATAGGACACATTTGGGGGGGGGGATGTGGTGAAACTCCTGGAGCTAAACACCAGAACTCAGATTCCCCCCTCATCACATCCAACTCTGGCAATCCATCCATCGCAATATGATTGCTTCTTTCAGAGTTATTTTATACAGTTCTTCCCTAAACCCTGGCTATTTCCAGGGACAGGATGTTTTGCAAAACCCTGCTGATATAATTTGCTTCAAGGACTGCCAGGACGCTGAACTGGGCTCAGGATGCCAGGTGATTCTCCTATCAGTTGCCAGTTTTCCCAACATCAGACACAGACTCAATCTTTTGAGTACAGAATATTGTTTTTCAAGGGTTATAAGTGGGCATTTTGTCCTTCAAGTTCCCAAAGGCCACTGGATTATCTAAAATGAGAAATATTTACAACAAAGTTTCTCAAATAACTATCAAACGAGACGTCCCATGCATGACGTCAGGAGTGAGCAAACTGATACTGTCACAATGCAACGCAACCAAAAAGCTCGAGCTCATCAAAAGATGACTTTATCTCGTCCCATTCTGCTGACGTTCGCCTGCCAAGTGTGTGACATACTATCAGAAGGAAGGAGGCACCAGCAGTCTGGCTTATAGCTGGAGAACAATTTAACCTTCTATCAACACTGGCGCATGGTCAACTCCCGCTAAGATCCCTGTCTGCTCAATGACGTAGGCTGCACATTGTGAAACACCCAAAAAGCATCCTCTTGTAGACTGGATTCAATGAATCATCGCTGTTCATGCACTCACACTCGGACCATATGCCAAATATTTAAGACAATGACAGTACCCAGAGCCGCCTAACTGACCAGACAGGGAAGTTACCCATAGTGACTTTGAGAGTAAAGAGAGCAATTACTGAAAAAACTGTTCTCAAATAAAGCCAACGCCACATAATTGTCCCGTCCTTCGGATGAGACGTAAAATCGAGGTCCTGACTCTCTGTGGTCATTAAAAATCCCAGGATGTCATTCGAAAGAGTAGGGGTGTAACCCCGGCATCCTGGCCAAATTTGCCCAGTGGCCTCTGTCCATCATGGCCTCCTAATCATCCCCGTATACTGATTGGCTTCATCACCCTGTCTCCTCTCCACCAGTAAGCTGGTGTGTGGTGGGCGTTCTGGCGCAATATGGCTGCCGTCGCATCATCCAAGTGGATGCTGCACATTGGTGGTGGTTGAGGAGATTGCCCCTTCTATGTAAAGCGCTTTGAGTGCCGAGAAAAGCGCTATATAAATGTAATGAATTATTATTATTATTATTATTAATTGCTTAAGACGAATGAAAATTTTGAATATTGTAGCTGCGCATATAGAACATCAAATACATTTTGATTGGCTGTGATTTCATGGAATATTCCACGAGCTCAGAGCAAATACATGTACTAGCGGACTATCTCGATCACGTGACGCCATAAACTGCGCTGCGAGATCCAATGAGAAGAGCTTGAATTTGCCACTGAATTCTCCTTTACAAAACCCAATGGTCCAGTTTCACAGATATGGCTTAGACTAAACCAGGATTAGGCCTTAGTTCAATTAGGGCATTTAAGTAGCTTTTATAAACATGCCTTAGAAAAAAAACATTACTGGTGTGTATCTGCCATTACAATGGCACTGACATATTTTAAGACATATCAGTGAAAGTTACTTCCATTTAAAACAGCTCAAATATGCATTTTAGTCTATCTTAAGCCTCGTCTGTGAAACAGGGGGAATGTCTCGGATTAAAACTGGTTTAAAGCCCAATGAAACAAAAGTATTACAAGGGTTAAGGAGAATAATTACAGTATTTATTTGTACGGAGCCCCTAAAGGGACATGGTGGTGAAAAAAAAAAAAAGGGAGATGGGAGGAAAAATAATAAGTCAATGATTTTGCGTTCTCTCCCAAATGTTCTGCATTCCCCCCAAGAAACTTTGCGTTTGCTTGCAAAACCTTTTGAGCTCTTTGTGAGCGAACGCAAAGTTTCTCGGAGGAATGCAAAACATTTGCAAGAGAATGCAAAATAACAAATAATTTTTCCTCCATCTCATATTTTTTTTCCCACCACCATGTCCTTTTAGGGACTACGCATATTTGTTTTTTAGCATTAGTATTTATACTAAATGTGTTGTAATTTCATTGTTTTGTAGAAGCCAATGTACAAATGTATGGATACTGTAGAAGAACAATGGTAAATTTCACTGAAATTTCTCTGTTCTAACAGAATATTCAAATTTTATGCTTTAAAAATAAGGTATTTATACTTTTTTACATATATCACTGTTGTTAATGAAAGTACATTTTCATCTGCACCCAAATGCAAGCTCGATGCTTTACTGTCAAGTGTGCATTTCCAAGAGACAAAATGTGCAATATTATTAGTTACAGTATTAAATGCAATAGTGATTTTATGATAATAAAATAATCACCATCGGTAGAACCTTGTGGCATTGGTGCCATTGCTCTGTTTAGTGTCTGAACTGAAAGCGATGCCAATTCCAAAGATATCTGATTTTAATATACAGCTGTTTGGATGTGAAACCAGAAACCAAACAATTGTTAAAATGTGTTGTCAGTTGTTGTGGCTTGTTAGGACGAAAAGATAGATGGATGGATTGGGATTTATCTCTTGTGCAGTTTATGCCATTACCATAATTTTGAATATGAATTGAATGTGTGTTGTCACCGGTAAAGGAATTCCAGTGTGTGAAATCTTGGCAATCACACTTTATTTTAACACTATGCTGAAAATGACACCGCCAAATCTTAGACTGACAAAAGCCAGTTGAAAACAAGATAGAGGAATTCATGACTCATGTTCTGTCCTTTTAAAATAATAATAAAAAATAATAATTATTTCAGCTGTTGTCTGTCACCTGCTAAGCTAAACATGAAGGATGGCTTTCGCAGTTTGTTTTTACAAGTGGTTTAGGGGCAGTTTTATCTTAAATAAATGATACCATAATAATAGACAAGAACTCACTCAACCGCTCTCCAGTTCATGTGCAAAGTAATTCTGGGAAATGGGAATGTGAAAAAGTGTATCAAACAAAACTGTGAATCGCTTTAAAAGATTGCATGCCACTAACCTGGCAGACATTGGTAAATCCAGGGATTAGATTCTCAGAAGCGGTCATCGTAACAACCTGATACTTTGTAAACACAACTTTGCTTTCAGGCGTACTGATAAATACCATTCCAAGAATATACGTATAGGCAGCCAATCAGATTAGAGCTTGCCAGAACGCGTTTGCCGTTTTTGTGTGCAATAAGTGTCAGACGGTTAGTGGGTAATAACCAGCATCTCATACATCAGTAGCTACTTTTCCATCCAACGTTGCGAATTTAACTTATGCGCAAAATTGACATATCACATAAAACATTTGTGAATGAAGCATAATTTCCATCCAGTGAGACAGAGAAAAACTAAATCTTTTAGTTTTTATATATAATAAATGACTTGCGTCTCAGAATGCACGAATGAAACGTAATAAACGCGGTCATGTTATCTTGCTATCGGAGGCAGAAACCTGATGTTGGGAACGCAGTTGTGAAAGAAATTTCTGGAAGGTAATTATACTGAAAAACTTTCATGACAGACTTTGGCTCAGGCATTTCAGAATGACCAAAACTGACCAAATTGAGTCAGTTTCAGTGAGGTTTTGATGTTAGACATACATAATATACACTGAATTTATAAACAAAACACTGTTGAGAGAAATGTTGCAGACGTGTACTGCACCTTCTTAGTCTTGACAGTGGAATGACAGCAGTCGCCTCCATCGTAGTTGCAGTAGGCTCTGTTGTTGATGGCATCACAGTAATTGTCACCCATGAAAGGCTGAGATAAAAACAGAGAGAGAAACTCAGAGCACCACTAGCATGAGAAACGTAGAGACGCTGATCTACTGTACATGATGAACACAGATGCTTTGCAATCCTAAATATATGCAATACTTAATTGTTTGTGTCTCATAAGTATGGCCATGGGTTAAAGTCATCTTCTCCAACACCCACATTTTGAAGAAAAAACACTTTTTTGTACTTCTGATAAAACTCTTACATGAATTAATCATTACTCAATCTAAAAAGTGTATGTTATGCACTTATGTCATAGTTTTGACTCTCATAATTGACAGTTTCATTTTTACTATGACATGAGTCAAAATTATGAGACAAAAAGTTGACATATTGTAGTCATAATTATGAAAAAAAAAGTCCAAATTATGATGCTAAATCAAAATTAGGAGATAAAAAGTAACAATTCTGCCATAATTCACAATTATAACATAAAAAGTCAAAATTGAGATACTAAATCATGATTATGACGAAAAGTCCAAATTATACGCTACAAAATTATGAGCTAGAAATGAAAAATTATGGGATAAAAAGTCAAAATGATGTGATACTAAGTCAGAATTATGACAACAATTCAAAGTGATAAAATAGTAAGTCAGAATTGAGATAAAAAGGTCAAAATTAAGACTAAATTAAAAATGGGCTTCAATAAGGTAATGGCCTCCTTCCAAAAGGAATCTTTTCATTGGCAGATCTGTTCTTATCAAGAAAGAGCACATATGGTGTAGGTGAGAATTACTTAAACATTTGTAGAGATCCGTACTACAAAGAGATTGAACCAAGTGATCAGCAAGCACAGAGGGGAAACAAGGACAGAAAGAGCACTGTACATCACAGTCACTTGTACATATACTGACTTTAGTGTAGAGTTCCTCTACATCTTCATCTTCATGAATCTTCTTGGGCCTCTGCAAATGGAGGTCAAGGCAAGAGTGTCGCCAGTGAGGGAGGGAAGACTCAGGATAGAGAGCCATTTGAGAGGATTTGGACTTTCTTACCTCACAACCTTTAATGCAGTGCAGGACTTCTGGATGTGGGTACCACTTCAGGCCCATGGTGCAGACTATGTGCTGAAAAGAGACAAAAAACAAGGAGGTTTTCAGAAAGACAAGAACAACGTGCAATTCTGAAGTACCATCGCCACAACTCTTCCTTCCTGCCCGTGTGACGTATCCCAATCGAAATCACACCGTGTTCGTTCATCAAGGCCAGAGGAGAACTGGTTTCTCCCAAGTTTTTATCCTCCATTTCTGTCACTTGATGGAGTTTGGGTTCTTACTCAATTGGGGAAACTTAGCAGTTATTGATTTGACTGTCCTGACACTGCCGGATGAATCTGAATAATAACACTATTGTCATCTGTAGAGATGCTTTGCACAATTATTACACTGAACTGAATTGTGTGGAATAATGACACCATTATATCTTGCTACAGCTGCGGTTCAACAGAATTTGAATCGGTCTCATATTTGCGACCACAAAAAGAAAAAAGAAAAAGGCAAAACAAGAATGTTTACCTTTGCAAGCGTATCAGGTCTGGCCAACTTGAAGAAGAAAAAAAAAACTAATTCAGGAACCCATCCAGATTAAACATCTTGTGAAATGTCATCAGTTTCAAAACATGTATAATTACGTGAATAAGTTACGACTGTTTCCAGCATGTTCGTCATCAAGTTAAGGAGAGATATAGGTGTTGAACAGAGAGAGATGTGTTCACACATATATGTTCATTAGCACATGTTCTCATGAGAAAACCTCCAGGGTTCAGTGAGGCTGACGTGAGGCTGGCCAAAAGTAAAGGACTGTCTGACCTCTAGAGCTCCTAAACATTCCCTGTCGCGGTAACACACACACACACACACACACACACACACACACACACACACACAGAGCACCTGCCTCTTCTTGTGCTGTACCCACCACTGCAAACTAAGGTATTTCTCATTTCATGCCAGTCAGCAAATCAATGCAAAATAAAGAGAGAAAAATAATGGCAACAGAAAACACTGAAGCATTTCAGGACAGGTGTGGAAGGGTTCACTGCGTAGTGCTGATAAATAAACTGCATGTGTAGGGGATACTGTGGGTATAACATGCGCAGGAACCACAGGGAACCCTATTTATTGTTTTTAAAGGGATAGTTCACCTACATTTTTTTTTAATTCTGTCATTAATTATTACTCACCTGCAAGACTTTCGTTCATTTTCGGAACACGAATGAAGATCTTTTTGAGGAAATCTGTGAATTTCTGTCCCTCCATTGAGATGATGGTCCCTGGATTCTGTCCCTCCATTCTCAGATTTCATCAAAAAGATCTTCATTTGTGTTTTCCGAAGATGAACGAAAGTCTTTTGGGTTTGGAACGACATCAGGTTGAGTTTTCATTTTTGGGTGAAATATCCCTTTAATACACACAAAGTACACTACAAGTGCATTCAATACAATTAAGTGCACTTATTTTCCACATGGCCTCATTAACATTTTACTTTAACCCCACCCCTCCAATCAATCGTTTCACAATCCAAATCAATTCTGTCCAATATTTTCTTTCTTGAAAAACATCAGACTGCAGAAGAGTATGAAGAAAAGACTTCATCAGAAAGAAATCAGTGGGGAATCGTACAGTACATTAATGACAGATTCAGTCCCTATGCAGTAACTTGAGCTCGAGTGTTTTCCACAAGAGGACAGTGGTAAATAATGGTGAAGTTCGTGAATAAACCCTTACTGGTGCCTGAAGGGTTCCCAGCCCTTTATATCATATAAGATTCACTTTAGTGAACACATTATGCGCTGATAGCCTGACTGATAAAATGCATATTGCTTTGTTTCCCTCAGAAAAGCATGCCATCATCATCCGAATGAGCTTTTATCATATTAGACGGCCATACTCTGTTCTCCCGAAGCTCCTGAGATCCCATTTAGCTCTCAGGCCTTTAATAAAGGTTTGGTTTATTAATTAGAGGTTAATATTAGTACTCCCCTCAGCGGACCCAGCATGAACAATCGACTCGCCGGCATCACGTAAAGGCCACGGTCTGCCAAGGCACCCGACTGCATCAGCAATGTCATTTTGCTGATGTCGGGAAAGCAAATAAGTGAGAAAATAAGAAGAGCTTCTTAGTAGGGCAGCAGTGAAACCTGAAACGAATCGCTCTCGAGGGCCGATTCGTCACAATAAGTAATTCAACCGACTCAGCAGGAAACATAAAACAAAGAAAGTGAGAATGGGAAACGAGACTCTGGATGTGTATGGCTACTAAAGTGTACCAATGCACCTAAACTCACTAGTTCAGACTTAAAACGTCTAAAGACACATCTTTTTCATCAGCACCTGACCAATTAATACTAGCACTTACCTTTTCTATTCTATTTGTTTTGTTTTTCTGATTTAAAAATAAATAAATTGCTATGTGTACTGTGCTAGACTTCTTACCGCACTTGTATACTGTTGCCTTCTTGCTGGTCTGATTGCTTCTATTGTTCTCCTCATTTGTAAGTCGCTTTGGATAAAAGCGTCTGCTATTAAATGCTATTAAATGTAAAGCTTGCACCGGTGTGCAATCGCCAGCTAACTTCTCTGCTTCTCCTGGACGCCTCGGCTGGTGTGGATATATAGGACGTTAACAAACACAGCACGACCATTAGCATTAGCGCAGGTGTCAATCAGGGCCCGGGGGTTACGGGACGGATCGTGCCCTTGCACAGCGAGCAGAAGTGAACAGGTGCGGTGGAATTCAAACAGCATCGATTGACACAGGCTGCTGAGAGAACAGTTATTGATCTGACCTCAGTCGACCACCCTGGAACATTTCAGCCGCATCGATTTGGCCTCCTCTTCCCCTCACACTCTGTCTCCAGACTCAAATTACCACCCAGGGAAGATCATATCAATTACACAAATCAATCAGAAACGTGTTGTTTCATTTCTCTGCCGAAAACCGCCTGACTCGACACAAATGCCCATCTAAACACAACAGAAGTAGGGGGGACGCCCATCAGTTTGATCGCGGTGAGTTTGTTTACAACTTTCTAGCATCTTCAATCAATCCCAAAGTTCCCTCATCTTAAGGTGTGCTCACACTAGTTAAAATGATACATTTAGTCCTGGTCATTTTTAACACCGAACCTAAAAGAATAAGAAAAACGGCTTTTAGGACATATTTTGCGACGGAATTTGTCGAACATCCACAACAATGCTGCGTGCTGCAATGTGTTCGCATACATATGATGGTATATGATGGAACTGATAACACGTTAAGAGCCTAGTAAAGTCAAAACAGTGGCAGGAATCCCTCCGTCACACACACACAAACACAGATCTGCTGCGAGGAGACGCGGTTCTATGCTTGAGCATTCTGTCCTTTTAAGGTTTTTGGTTAGTTTCCATGTCTTTAGTCCATGTTGAGATCATACTTTAGTCGAGCCGCAGAGTTCGTTTGAAAGGGGACTATCTTTTCAGAGATCTCGGTCTGCATGTTTTGAGCGCACCAGGGTTCAGATGGCAGCGTTCACACTTTTCAAATGAACCACATTAACAGAG
The DNA here is from genome assembly GCF_951802725.1 of Rutilus rutilus. Lineage (NCBI taxonomy): Eukaryota > Metazoa > Chordata > Actinopteri > Cypriniformes > Leuciscidae > Rutilus > Rutilus rutilus. Next base: position 2,601,905 of record NC_140221.1, read on the forward strand.
CAATCGCATTAGTGTTTGTTTTAATCAAAGCAAACCTGACAAGTGTGAACACACTCTTAAGGCTAGAATACACAACACCAGAAGTTTTCCATCTTTAAGATGCCACTGTCCCCCATCCACAAAAAAAGTTACATTATTATTTCTACTCATAGTATTGTTATCTATGCATGTATTTATTTAATTAATTTTATATATAATTTAATTTTATAATATATTTATAAAAAAATTAAAAAATTTAAAGTTAAAAATGCCAGTATCTCAGATTAGGCGCATTTCCATTACAGATTTGCATTAAACGTTTGTGATTTTTTTCTAAATGTCGACAAATAACTATTACGAAATGACAGCGTTTCCATTAACCAATGTTATGCGACTAAAACTTTCCAAAAACCATGGCAACGGACGTTGGTAGGTTTATGTATATCTCAGCCACCGCACTGGCCATTATTATTACTCGAAGGAGATGTATGTGTGTTTTCCAAGCATTAATGGCAAGGAACGACCCTTATTATACTTGTGAGCGGCACATATGAGGTGTTTCTCCCTCATATCTGCTTCGAGGTCTTGATTGTGGCATTTCTTTGAGGTTTAGAAACTGTTTCCATTGCAGTGTTGCTAAATATTTCTTTTTCGAATTGCCCGAAAAACCACCTCATGCGAGCGCAAAAACTTTTTTGCCAAATGGACGTGTTTCCATTGGGCGTATTTTCATTTCGCAATTTCAATTTGCGAAATTTGAAGGGTAATGGAAACGCAGCTACTGATAAGTGTTAGTGGGATCATTGGGAAGCTTCTTATAAAACCTTGTATTCTGTAATTGTGAGAGAAAATCGTGCTGGTATTTACTCGTATCTTGGACTACGATCGCCGCTCCTTTATCCGCAGATTTTATAATAATATTCGGATCATTTATCAACTCAGTCAAAGCTTTTTTTCTCATTCAGTGAAAGATTGTGAGATATTTTTTAACTAGAGTAGCAAGTTTCCAAGTTTCCAAAAGTATGGATAGTATAGTTTAGCAAAGTACTTTTTGGTCTAAAAGGTGTACTAGATGAACCCGAAACCGATTTAGAAAAAAAAAGCATTTGAACAGATCCACTTTTAGACCAAAAAATGTATACCACTAGTCGGAACAAATGACAATCCTTTTGACAAAACCCCAATCTGATCATCAGAAATATTAATTATTGTCTCTTTGAGAAGCTTCGAGTCCACGGTCGTAGACTTCTTTGAGGCTCTTGAACCTCTTCGACCTCTTCTATCTTTGATATTATGAATAATTATGTTTGTAACTGTTTATGATGATGTGGTGTTAATTATGTATTCAGTCTCATTGAGCTTAATTGGTTACAAATGGATCCTTACGGTGATTGGTCATGTGATCATTTTAAATGGGATTGAGTTGGAATAGTTGTATATGCCTGATGAAGGTCGTGAGACCGAAACGTTGCTAATCAAATTTTTATATTCATTTGCAAGCATTGATGCTACCCATTTGCTACCCATTTGGTCTTTTTTCCCACGCACCGATCACCTGCAGGTGTGCGATGGTGATTGCCAATTGAATATATATTTATAATAAAGTATATTTTAAATATAGTTTCAATTTATTTATATTTAATCAAAAAATATGTTCTATTTAATAGAATAATAATTTACTGATTGATTGATTGGTTGGTTGGTTGATTGATTCATTCATTCATTCATTCATTTTTCATTCATTCATTGATTCATTGATTCATTCATTCATTCATTCATTCATTTATTACAGTTTTTCTCTAGATTAGACTACAGATGATGGGCATTTTTAAGCTTCAGGCTATAAATCCATCCAGTCAATGGAAATCAAACATGTTTGATATTTTAAGCCATATTTAGACAACATCATGTTTTTTATTTTTTATGCATCTCCTAGGTGTTTATATTTGTGAATATGATCCCCAGTCATTTATGCCCAGGTTTTCCATTTACAAAAAAAAAAAAAAATTTTTTAAATCTGTTCAGATTTGTAAAGTTGTGTAGTGTATTCCAGCCTTTTGATGAATTGAGCAAGAAACGAAGCTCGACGTTCCTGCCTGAAAGGTGTTCAGCAAAACAGCCTGAAGACTGCCATCGTAACACCGCTAGTCAAATCCAGCAGTCAACACTAAAACACTGCAACACTTCTGACAGGTAAATGTATATTAAGTCTTTCTACTAATGCCAGTAACAGGGTCATTGTTTAAATTATAGTGATTACAGATGGCTTTTTAACTTTTATGACTTGGCCTCTGCCTCGTTGTGGTTCAGATGAGTTCAGAGATTACTGTAATCATACCCTGTTTTACCAATGCCAGGTAATTGGGAAAGCCATGCATGCCTGAGCCTGCGGCTAATGAACTGTAATTGGAGGAACTGCGACATTCAATGCAAAGTTACAATCGCTGCATGTGTTCGCTGAGAAATAACAGAAAATTTTGACCTTTTGGGGACTTTTTTTGTGTGCACAGAAACACAGAAAGTTTTGTGTGATGGGTTTAGGGGTAGGGCTAGTGTAAGAAGAGATACTGTACAGTTTCTACAGTATAAAAACCATTATGTCTATGGAATGTCCCCATAAAACATGGAAACCCAATGTGTGTGTGTGTGCGTGTGTGTTTGCATACATTTTAGTGGATAATTTATGAATTTGCTCTAGTAGTGTCATGCTTATATATTGCAGACTGTACTATCAAGTTTATCTGAAATGGATGTTTATAAAGGTAAAAATGAAATGGTCAATTCTCTTCATTACAATTGTCATGTTTTATGTCACCATTTGACATTTTCCACCTCAAAGGCTGAAACTACTGTTCATACAATGCTCAGTGTGTGACTGTCCAAAAGCACTCGATTGGCTGTTGGCTGATAACCATCCAGCCGTAACATTATAACACTGCTTCGTTTCACACTGTACACGTTCGGCACCACAATGTAGGGTTAAAACAACAAAAGCGGAGCAGGGTTTCATAACCCCGTGTAAAAAGCAGTGCCAGTGTTAGAATGACAATAATACGTTATTTTTAAGTCTTTGCTTTGAGGTAAAAATAAGTTAATATGTGCTGCACGATTTTCTCTTAAAGGTATAGTGGAGGATTTTCCCGAATTTTAGAAAAGAACCGTCCTCTCCACTTTTTGAAAAAAATGCACATGCGCAACACTCTACCAACGCCTATTAAACGTGTGCACGAGAGAGCATGCACGAGCCTAGTTCTCCTCGTGCACGCTCTGTTTACAAGTTTACAAGTTTACGGCATGGCTCGTACAAGCCTACTTTCCAAAAGAAGATTTGCACTCTTTCCACTATGTCAGACTCGCCACCGGTAAGTGAAAATCTATTTAAAAGTGCAAATTATAAACTAACTCAAAAACATTCATGCAAGACAAAATGTCAAATGCCCTTCCGTGTTTTATTTACTTATTATACTGATCGATTGAGTGAGGACTCAAGACGTGATCTGCAATGGACAAGTAGCTTGTTGCATTTGTGTAATAAATACTATGGTGAACACATTGGAATTATCAAAAATGAACACACAAGGTTTTCGAGCATTTCAGCGTGATACCTTTTACCATTTGGTCATAAGGCTACTTTAGACAAATTGAGAGTGTCTGCGCGGTGCGTGACTTGTGCCAGGGCTAGCATCGCTAATCATAGCTTTCATTAACTTTTACTAGCAGTGCTTTTAAATGGATTTCTCCAAATAGCATGCCAAACTTTACCTGTCGAGTAGAAACTTCGCGACTGAGGCATCAGTGGGAAGCCCAACCTGTGCTTTTAGCGCACGCCAGCGTGTGAAATATTCTCCCAAAAACACTCTGGTCTTGTTTCTTTCTTCAGAGGCCTTTCTCTTCTTGTCATACAATTCGTAGACACTTTTTCTCTTGTGACCCTCAGACATTTTGAAAAAACCCGGTGAGAACGGCGAGCTTCAATGAATGGCTGAAACCGTAGCTCACCACACATATACACCTGAAAGTGCGCATGCTCAGAAAGCAAAAACTACCTAGGGACGAGCACGTACGACGGCCTTACGTAAACATATCACCAGAATGATTGACAACTAGGAGGACCAATATTCTTGATGATCCACCCGGAAAAAGAAAATCCTCCACTATACCTTTAATAAGGATAAATACAACAAAAATGACAGCGGTGAGAAAACAGCAGTTCAGAAAGCATCTGATCATAGCGATGTGGATGTTTGCATGAGCTCTGCATATACCACTTTATACAACAGATTGTTTAAAAGCAAGCAGCTTTACAGTATTAAACATGAAAATCCGTGAAATGTTATTGTTATTAACATTAATGAACGAATGCATCATTATAACTGCATGAAAAGGCACTGAATGTAATGAATTGCATTTTAGAGGTGAATTCCTCATAGACAATGCCCCTGTCTGACCCTAAAGTCTCGAGCCTAGACATTGATGAACGACACTGATGAATCATCAGGCACAATCCAATATCTGCTGCAATATCTGTGTCACCTCAAACGTTGAGTCACACTCGGGATCAGCGTCCCTGCCAGTAAAGCTGAGCGGCTGAAAACACAAACCTTGACTTTGGGAGGGTTCATCCAGTGATGTCTCATAATGCTGCCGGCTGTCGTGTTACTCGGCAGATTCACCACATCACTGTTAGAGTCCCTGCAGGACAACTCGCACTCCTCTCCTGAGGGAAACAGACAGAGGAAAAGAAGCTCGAGTGTCATCTCTATAAACATCTCTATAGACTTGCTAAACATGCATGAAATGCTCAGTTTGTCTGCTCATCATTAGAGAACATGTTGAGATCTGAACGTCATGTTGAGATGCACACGTTGCGGAAAGTACTGATTACTGTGTCTAGTACTTTACTGTGGCAGTGTGGTGTGTTATAAAGGGGATTATTTCAGGAAATTGCAGGATATGTTGTAGGGTAAATGTGGGTGAATCTCACGTCACATTTTACTGCATAATCGAAAAAAAAATCTCATTTTGCATAGAGATAATTAAGCCTGTTTTAAGGACCCTGTTTTTTATTATTATTAATTACAGAGAGTACATTAAATGTTGTAATAATATGTCAAATACTACAATGTTGAAAAATAATAATAATTCAGGATACTTTGATGAATAGAAAGTTGGCAAAGTTCAAAAGAACAGCATTTATTTGAAATAGAAATATTTTATAATATTATAAATGTCTTTACTGTTACTTTTGATAATTTTTTTTTGTTCATGCTGATTAAAAGTAAGTTTTAATTTCTTTAAAAATATATATTTTTAGAATATAAAATGTATTTATTTAATTATTTTATAACTTTACTTTCGCATTGATGATATAATTGAGGGAGTGCTTAAGTGTGATAAATTATCTCACAAAGCAACTAATCTTAATGATATTAAAGTTTTCTTTAAGAAAAATGATTAAAAAGAGGATAAGGCATGGAATGAGATGTATAGTACCAATATTGTATCAACAGATTTTACTAAAATCTATTACTAAAATAGTAAATGATGAAATGATGAACTAAAAAAAGATGAATTACATTTTTTCATGCAAACAAAATTATATAGTATTCGATTCCCAAAAATCTAGACCAGTGGTTCTCAAACCAGGATTGTTATGAATTTATAAAACAGAGATTAATATTAACATTCTGATGATACACTTTCAAACTTGAGATGAATTTCCTGAATTCTGATGGTGTCAGTGTGCTGAACACAACCAAAATCTGCAGCATACGTTCCAATCCCAACATAAGAAGAAAAGTGCACGGCTCCGAATGAGCCGCACAGAGAGAGAGAGAGAGTTTGAGGGAGAGTGTCACCGATGCCGTGGCCCTTCTTGCAGCTGATGCGGATGCTGGGATGCAGGTTCTGAGGTAGAGAGCATTGGCCCTTCATCTGAGGGCATAACCGGAAGCTTCCGGTCCAGTTCCCGTCCTTTCTGCAGTGGATGATGTTAGTGCCAACAGCCTGTGGAGACGGGGAATACACCACACACTCCTGTCTGAGTCTCACATTTATTTATATTACATTTTATGCACTACTTATAGATGCTTCATAAAGAAAAACAAAAAAATAAAGTTCTCCAATTATGAAATAAATAGAAATTTAGTTTGTAAAGCAACTCTAAAAAATTGAGAATATCTAGGTTACACTTTATTTCGATAGTCCGCTTTAGACATTCTACTAACTATAAGTAACTTTGCAACTACATGTCAACTAACTCTCATTAGGCTATTAGTAGACTGTAGTAAACTGTCAGTAGATCCCTTACGAAAATCAACCATGGTTTTATCATAGTAAAAGTGTAGTAACCATAGTTTTTTGGCAGATTGAGTACCAATTTGTATAACCACAGTTTTACAACAAATACCATGGTTAAACTATGGTTAGTGTATCAAAACCAAGTTGACTTGTAGTTACCAAGTTACTTATAGTCAGTAAAATGTCTATTGTGGACCAACAAAATAAAGTGTTAATAAAATTAAGTAAACTTACTCAACTTTTCAGGTAAAAAAAAACTTTTCTTTTTCTTTTCTGATGTTCCCATCATGCACTGGGCCTTGAATAATGAATGAGGTTGATTTTTCACTGTTTTCCAGCTGCATTTGCACTGTTTTATCATTGTGGCTTTTGATGCTAGGATTAGTAACTTGCAATTTTGAGTTTTTGCTACTCAAAATGACACATTAAAAACACAAAAACGACCCATCAAATGTTACCATTGCGCATTGTCTACCAAGTATTGAGGTCTCTGCATTCACATGGCATAACTTCTGATACGTAGATATGGTGTCTCACACTTATATACTTCGATATTTCTAAGGAAACCATATACTTAAACAGTGTGGTTTAATTCAATGTTATATTGTTTGAGTGAAATATATTGCAAAGGAAACTTCAACTAAATAGATATTACTCAACCTTTTACTAGCCAAGTTAAAATGACTTATTTTCTTTGTTACTTTCACTTAACTTAGTTAAGAAGAGTTTACTTAATTCCATATGTGAAATTTACTTAAATATGCGTGTGAAATTTGCTTAAAAAATATTCGTGCAAAAACGTGCCAAAGAAAAATTAAGTAATTTTTATTTATTTTTTGTCAAGTAAAATGTCCTTTGGGGGACCAACAAAATAAAGTGTTAGCGGATATTAAGCAGACAGTCTATTAATACTCTAATGACAGTTAGTTGACATGTAGCTGCAATGTTTCTTATAGTTAGTAGAATGTCTAAAGTGGACTATCGAAATAAAGTGTTCCCGGATATAGAACCAAAAACTGAAGGATCTACAGAATAAGACAGACCTGTTTGCATGGCGGCGGCGCTCCCACAGAGTGGTTGGCCCCGTTGCAGTGGATCCAGCAGGTGCTGTCGAACCTGAAGCCGTCTGTGCACTGGTACATGCCATAGAAGACCGATGGAGGAGCTGGACAGGTCACCGGCTCACACGAGCCCTCCAACCAGCGGCCGTCTTCAGTGCACTGCCTCTTGAAGGCTCTCCTGAAGGGAAATAGACGAGAAAGAGTCTGTTCTGATGATAAAGACAACTCATGATGGCATGGATTGAGTGGTTGAGTGCGTTATCCACTCCCTGTGTTGATTTGTGAACAATCATATGCACACCTCTTTGGCTTCTTGGCCACATGGTATCCGGGTTTGCACTTGTATTTGCAGAGGGTTCCCACTTTAAGGCCCGTTTCATTGCAGCGTTTGGTCTGGAGCACGGCGTTGGGAACGGGAGGCGGCGCTGGACACCGGAGCTCACACAAAGCCTCCGGGAACGACCACAGGCCGTCCTCCATACAGGTCAGAGTGTTATTAGTGCCTGCAGATGAGCCACAGACTCGTATGATTAACACAGAATAAAATAGTTCATTCAATTAAAACAAAATCAGCAGTCTTCATGAAGCAGCACAACTGTTTTCAACATTTATAATAATAAGAAAATGACAGTAACACTTTAGTTTAGGGTTCATTTCTCATTATTAACTAGTTGCTCATTAGCATGCATATTAGCGGTTTATTAATACGTATAAAGCACATTAATGCCTTATTCTGCATGACCATATTCTACATCCCTTAATCCTATACCCAACTACCTTACTAACTATTAATAAGCAGTAAAGTTGAGGCAAAAGTCATAGTTAATAGTTAATATGTGTTCCCCAAACTAAAGTGTGACCAAGACATGTTTCTTGAGCAGCAAATCATCATATTAGAATAATTTCTGAAGTAATGATGCTGCAAATTCAGCTTTGATCACAGGAATAAATTACATTTTACTATATATTCACATAGAAAAAAGTTATTTTTTGTAATAATATTTCACTATATATATATATATATATATATATAATCAAAATAATAAGACATTGTTAACTTTAGTTTGGGGAACAAGACAAAAATCTGACTATCAGTATAGTAATAGTTGTTAACGATAGTGAGAAGACTTAAATGAAGTGTTATAAAATCGAAAGCTCCTCTAAATTCTGACTGGATGAGTCACGTCCCAAACCTCTGAGAAATACCTGTGGCCACACATGACTGAATTACATCGCAATGCCCGATGTTGCAATCGCACACAGCTGCACGTCACAAAGTACTTGGCGGAGGAATTGTTTATTATGAATATTACAATCAAGAGTTTTTTTTTTTCCAAGTTTTATCAAGTTGATGTAGTTCTTGTTATTGCAATGAGCCATTTATCCTCCTTTATGCTGGGGATGCTCATTAAAATCAAGTACGTATTAATGTGTATGGAAATTAAAAAATATATAGGAAAAATAAAAAAATGGACAGTTTAACCAGGTATTCACTGCATCAAAGTTCAGTAACTCTGAGATTTTCCAGCATTTCTCACCCACAAGCTGAGCGGGCTCCTTGCACAGGAACGTGCTCTTCTTGCCGAAGGTGGTGCCTTCTGGGAAATCAAACTGGGCAGGGTGCACATGGTACTTATCTGGCAGCCCACAGTCAACCGGCTCACACGATACTTGCTTGTTCCATTTCCTATCAGCACAGGTGATGGTCACGGTTGAATCCGTCTGCACAGAAAACACGTCAGATTTTCAGCTCGAGTTCAATATGTCGTGCTGACCACACAGTGCACTAGGGCTGACACCAATGTAGGGAGTAGTAGCGCTGCAAAAAGACACACGTCTTCCTCTCATGCATGGGTCTGAAAGCCGTACTAGTGCATTAGTATTTTGCATGAGGTTTGAAGTGCCAAGTCTTGCATTTTTGATGACAAAATAAGGTACAAAATGTCCTTTGCAAGTGATACTTCTGATTACAATATGAATGTTGATTGAATATTTAGATATACAATTCATATTTATCATTTACTCTGCAGATAACAAAACCCTACCAAATTAGATGACATTTTAACCCTATAAAGCCTCATGTTTGATACCCAAATGGCCTCTAAATAATCAACATGATGAAAGCTTTACTGAGAAACTGTTGTACACAAACTACTATTGCACATGTCTTCTGTCATCTGATTGATAGTTTAGACTTTTTAAACAAGTAAAAGGCCTTTTGACAATCAGTATGATGATCTGAGCTCCTGTTTGGTGGTGCAAGGAGCTTACTATCCAGATCAGTCACTTCTCGATTCAGACAGCTACAATCCAATGATAACACATATTCATCTTCCTTTAAAGCTTCACTTGATGCACAGTGTTTTGAAAATAAGAAGACAATGTGTGTAGTTTGGACACCGCTGTACAAAAATGTTGGCACATGCTCTTGACCAAAACTCTGTTATTCCAAAAATGCCCCAAAACAACCTGACATCTGGTTACAGACCTTGAAACATATTTGACCCAGGATTTTGTTGTAACTTCAGTGTATAATGTGCTTTTGAAATACCTACAGAGACTATCTTCTGGAATCTGATTTCAATAAAATAACAAGCGGATAATATCTTCCCTGGTAGCTTTTAGTTGCAAAGAAATACTGAGAAAAATATGACAAAAAGCATCTTCGATACATTATTTTGATTGGGTGCATCCGAGAAAAACCTAAAATAAGAAAATGTAATATAAGATTTAGTTTTTTTTTAGTGTAGTAGAAAAGTGACAGATACCTTCTCCTTAACAAGCCGCCCAGTCCAAGGTGCACAATGGTGAAAGTTGGGTTATACAGTAATTCTTGACTTTGTTTGATTTAGCAAAGAAAAAAATTAGGTCCCTAATGAACCTTGAACATCTGCATGTCATCCGTGACAATATTTTCTGAATTTGCAAAAGTTCTCAAGTTCATGTAAATCTTTGGATAGGGATCTGTAACATTTAAATACATAAACTGTGTCAAATAACTGCAACATTTAAGCAATTTAGTAACAATCATTACTTGCAAATGTTGTCCCAATAACATAACGTATACTTTCATTATAAAGCACTAATTAGTAATACACCACTGCACACACAAGATATTGATACGCTTGAGCAGATATTCTTTCTTTCTCATATATTTCAGCTTTTTCTTTGATTATTTAATACACCACAACAATATCCTCTTACCCAGCCATTACTCACTTTCTTATTTCTCCGTATAAAAACATATGCTTTCCACATGATAAACTCAATCAATATGTTTAGAACATCTGCACAGAATTCCTGAAAGTGCCTGAACTGAGAGCGAGTGCTGAATTACAATTGATATAATTATCACATCAGACGAGGTTTTGTACTCTTGTTAAGGACACGAGGGTGTATGAAGGTAACTGCTGACCTTTAGGCATGCGTGCATCAGAGCGCAGCTGAAAACAACTCACCAACGGAAGAAAAAAAATTGGAAAATAATATCCTGCCCTTTGTAAAGGAAGTCTGAATCATGCAAGAAACTTCTCCTGTTCAATATCTTTTAAAATACAATTCAATTCAATGCATCTGGATCAGAGTTATTATAAACTAACCATTAAAAACAATTGTGTTACTTGAAATAAAATCAGGTTGGTGGAGAGCTCCTGCCTAAAGTGGAGGAGTTCAAGTCTCTCGGGGTCTTGTTCACGAGTGAGGGAAGGACGGATCGGTGCAGCTTCTGCAGTAATGCGGTCGATGTACCGGTCTGTCGTGGTGAAGAAATAGCTGAGCCGCAAGGCGAAGCTCTCGATTTACCGGTCGATCTACGTTCCTACTCTCACCTATGGTCATGAGCTGTGGGTCATGACCAAAAGGACAAGATCCCGGATACAGGCGGCCGAAATGAGCTTTCTCCGCAGGGTGGCTGTGCGATCCCTTAGAGATAGGGTGAGAAGCTCGGTCACTCGGGAGGAGCTCAGAGTAGAGCCGCTGCTCCTCCACATCTGTTCCGGATGCCTCCTGGACGCCTTCCCGGGAAGGTGTTCCGGGCATGTCCCACCGGGAGGAGACCCCGGGGAAGACCTAGGACACGCTGGAGGGATTATGTCTCCCGGCTGGCCTGGGAATGCCTCGGTGTCCCCCCCCGGAAGAGCTGGAGGAAGAGTCTGGGGAGAGGAAAGTCTGGGCATCTCTGCTTAAACTGCTGCCCCCGCGACCCAACCCCGGATAAGCGGAAGAAGATGATGATGATGATGATGATGATGATGAAATAAAATAAACATACTAAAATAAAACAAAAATGTGGCCACTTCATTAGGTACACCTTGCTAGTACCGGGTTGGACTCCCTTTTGCCTTCAGAACTGCTTTAATTCTTAATTCTAGAGATTCAACAAGGTGCTGGAAACATTTCCCAGAGATGTTTGTCCATATTGTCATAATATCATTATGCAGCTGCTGCAGATTTGTCGGCTGTACATCCATGATGTGAATCTCCTGTTCCAGCACATCCAGAAGCTGCTCTGTTGGATTGACACATTTCACCAGTAAAACGGTGACTAATGAAGTGATTGAGAGAACACAGTGTGTTGCGTGCCTCAAAATATTGGCTTCTGACAGTATGAAGCCTGAACAAGGTAAGACGCCACTTAGAGACGTTGAAACTTTGCCCACTATAAAGTACATCTTGTGCAATGGAAAGGTTCCATGGTCCTTCATAGAACCATATATGCCAATAAAGGACCAAGTAAATGTGACGGAGGTGAACTATCCATGTATAGCATGTATAGTTATTGTTACATACACAACTATTGTAGCTCTAAACAAATCATCAATGCCCACTATAGCACTTCTTTGAGACACTGAGTAATATTTTAAAGATCAAGTTGGCAGGTAAAGATAATATAGTATAGTTTTTCTAGGCAAAATCATTTAAGCACTGATTAGATGAGATACATTTAATATTGTTATTGTTTTAGAAGAGACTGGATTTCATATTGGTTATCCATTAAACATCTGTGCATAATTTTTGCAATGATGAAAACAAACAAGGACACACAAACAAGTGGAGAGAACAGATCGTTTTGAAGATAGCACCATCTAAAGCAGATTTCCTGGAACTTCGTGACCCAACTGAAGCGAGTGCACTTTCTAATGAAGCTCGACAAGATGCAACTTGATACCACTGTCCTTGCTCCCATGCTGATGCCATAGAAACTCAGTGTTCTGACATTCTATTGCATGACCTCTTCATAAATGCTGCTGAGACGAAGAATGAAGAAATCAAACACGAGGGCGTGATCATATCGCTCGGGGCAATGTCTGATCAAACTATTACATTACTGAAACCAAAAGGGGACATTCTACCTGCAAGGGAAACAGAATGACAAATCAACCAGTGACAAATCAACCGGTTTCAATGAGAGTTGGCGATCTGAGGCATCTTGAACAGGCCCGCACAGGATTGCCACAAAGAAAACATACTGTATTTCTGCAGAAATGGAATTAATTGGAAGTGCTATGACTTATATACATCAATGAATGCTGTCATGTTATCTTGCATTCGGATGCTGGTGTTTGGAAACACAATCGTGTGAGATGCTTGAGCGAGGTCATCATACCCAATCACTCTGATGACAGACTTAGGCGTTTCAGAAGATGCTGTGCCATGCGATTGGTCCGCTGGTTAGTACAGCTATCCAATCACATTCGCTTTGAGTCAAAGTCATGTAAGTTTCATGTGAAAAGGAACGCCCACCTGGAGGGCAAAACAAGGCTTTCCTCCATTGCCCACCAATTATTTTTAACAGGTTTGTACTAAATACTAAGACAGTGATATTAAAAGACCAAACCCCGGTTTCACAGGCAAGGCTTAAGCTAGACCCAGACTAAAAAGCATGTTTGAGCTGTTTTAACTAAAAGCAACTTGTACTGACATATCTTGTGCCATTGTTTTGTCTCAAGATGCACACCAGCTATTTAAACGTCTTAATTGAACTAAGGCCTAATCCTGGCTTAATCTAAGCCCTGTCTGTGAAACCAGGTCCAAATTTAGTTTACGCCTATTTGATGACACATACTATAAACAGGTGAACATGTATACTCAATGCGCTCAATGCAGAATATGAACTCAATGCGCTAAATTGCACAAAGCATTTCCCATAGAAAACCATTATAAAGAATATAATTTAAGACAGTGATATTAGAGGACCAAATTCAGTACACACCTTATTAATAAAACACATGTACAGGCAAGCAGATGTCTGCAGAATCTAAACCCAACGTGCAAAGTTTCACAGAGAGCGTTTTCCCATTATAAAGAAAACACTTAACATGCAATGTAGATTCATATTCTGGCCACATCTGCTAGCCTGTTTATTGTATGTATTGTCAATAGAGTGCATATTTAATATCACTGTCTGAGTACAATAAGGCACGTTTTGCGTTTTTTTTTTTTTTTACATTAAGCGTTTTAGAATAGCGTTTTTAGTGATTGAAATTCTGCGGCAGGTGCTTTACAGATGTAATCGAAATTTTTCAACCCCCATTGCAAATTAGGTTTAATGGCAAAATGTACAGACTTTTACAGACTGATACTTCAATGAATCCTTCTTCCCTTCCACACACTGCAGGTTTCCAGAGCCAGAGGACGCAAAGCAGCCGCAGAGCATCCCCGAACACCACATGCTGAACTGTGGGCAGAGTGTTCTTTCAGCATGTTTCATTCTTCTTTCTCCAGACGTACCGCTGATCCTTCGGGACGAAAAGTTCCAGTTTTGTTTCATCGCTCCACAGAACAGAATACCAAAACTTCTTTGACTTATTTATATGATTTGAGCACTTTTCTTTTTGCTTTTGGGTCAGTAATGGTGTACGTCTTGGAGTTCTTGCATGGAAACCGCATGTGTTTAATACTTGCCTTACTGTTCAAGCTGAAACCTCAGTGCCTATTGCCACCAAGTCTTGCTGCAGGTCTTTTGCAGTCACTCAAGGGGTTTTCTGAACATGCCTTCTCAGAAATCAGGTTGCAGCCGTTGATAGCTTCTTTTTCTGCCCAGTCCAGGTAGTGTAACAACTGTTTATTTAACTCTGAACTTGCGAACTATGCTTTCAACGGTGTCTCTAGGAATATTTAGTGCCTTCGCTATCTTTTTGTATCCTGTTCCTTATTTGTGAAGGGCGATGATATCTTCTCTTAACTTTTCGGACAATTATTTTGACTTAGCCATATTTCTAACCCCATAATGGGGGTTGTATAGTTTCAATTATAACTGTATATGAATCGCAAGAGTTAAAAAATTGCAATTTGCTCACATACACTATTTTTGCTTTTCTTCTTTAGAGAGATGATCAAAAAAATCTTCTTGACTCGAAACAGATGGAAAATTGACAGGCCTGTCCTGCAGTTCTATGGATGTAGCTCTGCAGGTGCCGGTTGCACCAGTCGTGCGTAAGTTACAGCTTAGCCTAGTTTTGACGTAAAGGGGCACTTACGCACTTCTAAATATTTTTCCGTTGAACCATTAAACTTAGTTGAGATACAACTCCACATATAAACTCCTTTGCATTGTTCTGTGTGACTAGCTTTAGACAAACCAAACATATAATCTTTCTCGTTTTATCTAGTACCTGGCTCTTGATGATATCATCGTCCCGGTGGATTTGTAGGACGTAGCCGCAGTTGCACGTGACAGTGCAGCGAGCGCCGTTGAAGTAGCCGCCGTCGCTGCACTGCACCTCTGCATTCCGGATCAACGGCTCTTGGCAATCAATGGCTTCACAGGAGTAATGAACACAGCTGAAAAGATGGAGAGGAAGGAAGAAGGTTAACAAGTGAGCTGCACATCAATGCACTACAATCTTTAATACGTGGCAATGTTATTTTTTTCTGGGCCATCACGATTAATCTCAACCATTACTGCATTATCCATTAATGCACCTTATAATGCATTTAATGATCTCATCAATGATTATAACCATGGTTATAATTTTTATCTATTCATTGTTACACCTTTAGAAAGTATACTGCATTAAAACACAAGACAAACATCCAGTTTCAGATGTAACAAGGAATCTGCTAATATTGTAATGCATTTTAACTTTGGTAACAATTATGTATGAAAAGACAATGTATTATGATGTACATTTTGAATATATTTATAAAAAGCTTCAAGCTTTTCATTCTGAGAAGTGTTCAGACATTGAGCCAGAACTTCTATTCAAATCAATGAATTCTGAATGTCTATTACTACTTACTGGAAAGAAGGAAAAAAAAAAGGTCGTAACAGCTTTGGTACCTATTCATGAAACCACAGATTTTTAGCACATTTACAGTAATGCAGTTTAACTGGATGCCTTCAGATGCTTTTATACACTTAAAAAAAAAAAAAATGAAAGTCAATATCTATCTTTCACAAGATAAAAAAAAAAAAAAAGTTTGTTAGGAAATTGAGAGGATTGTGGGGGAGTTTTGGTGTCAGATGTCTACGCTGTTCTTTGTTATATAAAGAGTAATTCATGTGGCAAGATGAACAATGCTGGACAAATTGAGAGCTAAACTCTATCCACAGAAAGAGGAGAAAAACTAGTGGGAAGGAAAAATAAATCTCTACTGGAGTCAGTTTGTAAATGCAGAGTTGGCATTTTTAAACTCTTAGCTGACCAAGTACAATCCTGGCAGATCTGGCGGTGGTCATAGGGGCAATCATGAGGTACTGGACCTTTTCAGTAAACAAGACATGAAGAAACATGGTTTAAGGTTTCAGCCACATTTTTTTTTTTTTTTAAAGCTGGAGAACATGAAAAGTAGCTCCTGTCCCGTACTTGGAATCACTCAAATGTTTTATGCAATCCAGTTGTTGTTTGAGCCATGTATTTAATTGTGTATGTAACAAGCAGCTCGATTGTAGTGACTACGCCACCCCGGAAACAAACAAATAAAGGCACACAAGTACGATCTACTTAGAGAAAAGGCAAGAGTTACCGTACAAAAATATTTTTTATTAAAGCTAAAAAGAAAATGGCCAAGAATAATTTAAAACCAGAAGCCAGCACAACAACAAAAAAAAAGACCAATAATCGTTGCAGGGGCTAAAGGTGATGACACACAGGGCAACTTTTTGAGCAATGTTGCTGGGCAATGTTGCCATCAACGGGCAACCAGATGAGACACAGGGCCCAAGACTGATCTAAATTATCCAGATATTAATTTATTGCCCATTTTCAATGGGAAAGTGCCTAAGCAACAACAATCGCTCAGCAAGATTGCCCAGCAACATTGCTCAAAAAGTTGCCTTGTGTATCATCACCTTTAGGCTTCCTATATGAAGAACAGGCTAGTATGACAGCACCAGGTATACAAAAGAGAAACCACGCCAATCAGAATCACACTCACAAAATTCACTGCAAATAATGACACAGCAATAATGACAGCCCATGGTGAAGTAAAGCCTGTGGTGCAGCAAAGACCTGGCGCTCAGATCCTTCAAGCCCACTTGGACATTAAACAAAGACATGACTGGAGCAGTTACGGCTTAAGCCTTATATGGGTGTTGCATTTGTGTTTTGTGCTTGTCTGTTCTGTGTTCTGATATGTTTTCTCTTCTGAGCGTTGTTCTGTGTACCTGTGCCCCGTTGCTCTAATGGCTCCTGGTGTAGTATATAAAACGAGAGTGAAACCGAATGAGGCACGCAGTGGTGAATACCCATACGCTTCATGGTGTCCAGTCAGCCACAGAAGACAAGCTGTATTCTATATGTGTCACGGTTCTTGGATTCATTGACTCATTCTCTCTCCCTGTGTGTGCGTGTGCTTGTGGGTGTGTCTGCTGATTGTGGCTGATCAGCTCATTAGCGCCAGCTGTGGTTCGTCAGCTCGGCTATTTAATGTCTGTGTATTCCATCCTGTGTTGTCAGATCGTTTTTGGTTATCCTGTGGTCAAATCCTGTCCTGTCTGTGTTCCTTGGATACTACTCTTCGTTTCTCTACTGGTTCTCGGTCCCTGGCTTCCTGATCGTTCCTGCGTTGACTACAGAGGATCTGTTTTTTGCCCATTGCGTCCCTGCGCTGCTCTGAGTCTGTTACCTCCCATCCTACTGATCTGACCCTTTCTATAATTATTGTTGTTTATTCAATAAACAGTTGTTAACTCGCTACTGAATCTGCCTCTACTTCCTGACAGAACGATCTGACCATACTTATGGATTCAGCAAGTAATTCCGATCTACAGGAATTCCTGACCACCGGTAGTTCACGCATGGACACCTCTGAGTATTCTACTGCCAGTGTCAGCAATGCGGTCAGCCCTATGTTCGATCACAAACCCATGCAGGTGGGTAGAGCTTGGCTTTCCCGGGAGGAGAGAGAACGGCGGAGGGCGAAGGGACTTTGCCTTTACTGTGGCAGAATGGGACACTTTCTGATAAATTGTTCAGTAAAAGACGAAGTAGGACTGAGGTTACTGTCGGGCGGACTGGCCGTGAAAGAATCCTATATTACTCTCCTCCCGGTAAGACTGCAATGGGCAAACGGAGTTCATCTTTCCCAGGCCCTGCTGGATTCAGGAGCAGAAGGTAATTTTATGGACTACACCCTGGCACAACTTCTCAGGATTCTCATAATTCCACTCACCCACCAGATCTTGGTCAATGCTCTTAACGGACAAGAACTTCCTGCCATCACTTTCACCACCGGTCTTGTCACCCTTGTTACATCTGGGAATCACATGGAGGAGTTGTCATTTCTGCTCACTGAATCCCTGTCAGCTTCCATAGTCCTAGGTCACCCCTGGTTGATTCAACACAACCCCAGGATTGACTGGGGCGACAGCTCCATCTTGGCCTGGAGCGATCAGTGTTATGCCTCTTGACTCGTGTCTGCTTGTTCGTCTGTGTCGTGTGCTTTGTTACAGGATGAGCCAGTGAATCTGTCTAACGTGCCTGAGGAGTACCTTGACCAGAAGGAAGTGTTCAGTAAGTACCGGGCTGCTTCTCTTCCTCCGCATCGTCCCTATGACTATGCTATAGATCTACTGCCAAGTACATCTCCGCCTAAAGGCAAGTTATGCTCACTTTCTGCTCCAGAGAGGGAGGCCATGGAGAAATACATCTCTGATTCTCTAACAACCGGGTTTATTCGTCCTTCCTCTTCTCCTGCTGGGACGGAGTTCTTTTTTGTGGGGAAGAAGGATGGTTCTCTGCGACCGTGTATGGATTACCAAGGGCTGAACAACATCACGGTAAAGAATACCTATATTTTGCCATTGATGTCTTCAGCCTTCGAGCGGTTGCAGGGAGCATTCATCTTCACAAAACTGGACTTGCACAATGCATATCATTTGGTTCGCATAAGGGAGGAGGGTGAGTGGAAAACTGCTTTTAATACCCCCAGGGGGCATTTTGAATATCTTGTCATGCCTTTCGGCCTGTCAAACTCCCCTGCGGTTTTCCAGGCACTCATCAATGACGTGCTGAGAGATATGGTCGATCAGTTCATATATGTCTACCTGGATGACATATTGATATTTTCCTCTTCTCTCCAGGAACATGTTCAGCACGTCAGGCAAGTGCTTCAAAGGCTGCTAGAGAATGGGCTTTTTGTCAAGGCAGAGAAGTGCGCGTTCTATGCACAGTCAGTTCCATTCTTGGGGTATATCATCTCTTCCGAGGGAGTGCGCATGGATCCCGACAAGGTTAAGGCTGTGGTGGATTGGCCAATCCCAGATTCCCGTAAGGCCCTGCAGAGGTTTCTGGGATTTGCCAATTTTTACCGCCGTTTCATTCGCAATTTCAGCCAACTAGCCGCTCCTCTGACCGCCTTGACCTCCATCAAAACGACGTTCAGGTGGTCCGATGGAGCCGAAGCTGCATTTTCCAACCTCAAGAGACGCTTTGTTTCAGCTCCCATTCTGATAGCCCCTGATCCTTCACGTCAGTTTGTGGTGGAGGTCGACGCGTCAGAGGTGGGGGTTGGAGTGGTTCTCTCCCAGCGCTCATCCATGGATGACAAGATGCATCCTTGCGCGTTTTTGTTCTCATCGGATATCGTCGATGAGAAAAAAACAAACATAATTATGATATGGGTAACAGAGAGTTGCTAGTAGTCAAGTTAGCATTGAAGGAATGGCGTCATTGGCTAGAGGGTTCGGGGGTACCTTTTATCGTTTGGACCGATCATAAGAATCTCGAATATATATGGTCAGCTAAACGACTCAACTCCACGTAGGCTCGGTGGGCACTTTTTTCGGTCGTTTTGAGTTTTCCCTTTCTTATCGTCCGGGTTCCAAAAACATCAAACCCGACGCCTTGTCTCGTATTTTTTTACCGTTCCCGAACACCCATCCACTCCCGATGGCATTATACCTGAGAGACTCACTGTCTCCAAACTCACATGGGAGATCAAGTCGAAGGTCCTTAGAAGCAACGATTCTGGTGGCCCTCCATGTCTCGTGACATTCAGGGTTTTGTTTTGGCCTGTTCTATCTGTGCCAGTGGTAAGACTTCCAATCGACCCCCGGATGGGTTTCTCCAACCGCTGTCTCAGCTTCCTGACAATATGTGTTCTGTTTGATGTTTCATTGATTTATTTGTTTTCTTTGTTAAGTATATTTTGATTACAGTATAATTTGTGTTCTCAGTTTCATCTGTTGCCTTTTGTTGATTAAGATACACGAGTTTGTGCATTTGTTATTTAGCCTCATAATAAATGTTTAAACTGTGCGTGTCCTTTTTTATGTTGCTTACCCCTTTTCCAACGAGCACTTTAAAACCGGGGTTCGTAACTGGACCCCAAACGCAGCGTGGCTCAAAGAACGAGGGGTTGGGTGAGAGCTGCGTTCAGGTGACTGCTCTGACTCAGCCTGCCTTAACACATGCAAAAAGGACCTTAAGGACAACAAACAGACATTTTAGATTTAGACAATTTAGAAGGCATGCGAGATTATCTATAAACAATTTAGCTACCGTGATCTGATGACGAAATACTCACAACGCACATATAAGTCATACAATAGCTTCTACAGTGGCTATAACAGCAACAGATGGTGCTCCGACCCGAGTTATGTTAAACTGCAATGCCGCACAGATGGGAGCCCTAAAGGCACACCAAACTGAAACACATAGCTGTAGCTCAAGTTAAATCGAGCCAAACTTCCCACAACACCCTGAACACACAGCATTAAACTTACCAGAGTGTAAGCAGCACACCACACACACAGTCTCGGTAGCTCAACATCACACTTAACAAGTAAAATCGCATAATGTCACTGGAAAACACTAGGATCAAAAATGTAAGCTAAACTGCTAAAGGCACGTAACCCTGTAGGACGAAAGGAAGAGGTGGGCTTTCAGCCATGACGCACTTCAGGAGACATACACTACAGGCTTATATACTGTAGTCGCCACGCATCTAATGATTTTAGACATGTCACAAACCTCACTACATGAAGTTTCAGCTATGTCCTGTGATATGCTATATTTTCAACAAGAAAGTCATACTCTCTATTGTGAATGCATTTTTTATAAACTGGTATTGATTACATGCAATTGTGTACTTTAAATGTTTTTATTACATTGCAGAACCATTTAAAATGAACTTGTGAATGCAAACTAGTGAACTTTTTGTAAAAACAAATGATGACCAGAAACACCAGAAACTTGCAGAAGATATACACTTTCCCTAAAACATACATATAAAAGGTCACCTATAAAAAGTTATTTGACAACCCATTTACCCCAATAGCTTATTGGAAGCATTTGCTCAATCAATTTTGTGTCTTAATTTTCATCGCCACTAGATATCAAAGCACAAATAAAGCACACATGATGCACGTTAAGATTTTGGCATTCATAATGATATATTGATATCATGCGGTATATGAACCACATGTATACATGTGTTAAGCAAAGATTCCAAAACACTGCATTTTTGAGTTTATAGTTACTATTGGCCTAAATTCATCTTATTAGTTTGCAAATTAATTTATGGTACACCCATTAACCAGTGAGCCAAATCCCAGAGCCAAACACAGCCCTCTGAACACATTAAACTAATGCTTTAGTGGCATACAGTACTGAAAAGGGAAGGGACACATAAAACCAAACCATGTTAACGGACCCTGTTGTTAAAAACATTGGGAGCAGGGACATGGTGTTTCGTATCGGGCGGTATTACAGGAAATATGTTGTTGGTGGACAAAGGCATCCGCAGATGATTCCAATTGAAATACTGAATGGTAAATAGTTTGCAAGGTCTGAATATTCAGCATGCGTGCCTCTGAGCATTATTTGAAGAAAATCAACCACTCAATAAAGTACACTATGGACCTGAAGCAAATCAAACTGCTGTCGATACAGCGTCACTTTGCATTCAGGGCAGATTATTCATGGCCAACAAATAATTTTCTGCTTTAACTGAATGCAAATGGAACTCTTTCAAAATGACCTCATTCTATAAATCAAGCAAATTATGTTTATTGCACATTCTTACATGAGCTTCAGAAGAGAATGGATGTATACAGAACGGAACTATATATACACAAGTCATTTTTGTTTTCAAATGTATTTCTTTAGTTTTGTGTTTTTGTAGTATCCATATGGAGTGTAAATGTGGTACAGCCAGATTCAAATGAAGGTTATGCCTTGGAAACATTCGGAAACAATATAAAACAGATTCTCTTAAGAGGTCATTTGAAACTTTTTTTTAATTTAGTTGTTCATGACCGTATTCCAGCCTTTTTCTGACCAATTAAACCGGCTGAGCAACAGTGCTTTGCTTGCTATTGGGTGTAATACAGTTAAAGCAAGAAAAAAAGTATTTGGCAGTGGGGCAGAAAAATAAACTTGTTTTCCCATTGAATTATGTTTATTTTATTGAAACCAAGACTTTATTTCACTTTTTTTCTCAAATATGTGTAGCTTACCTGCACATTGTGTACAGATACTTATTTTACCTAGAAAACAAGACAAAAATACAGAAGAATAGCACATGGTCTGACAGACTTTATGTCATTTTACTGTTAGTTCTTCTACTGTTTGGGAATAATTGCATCTGTCCTGCTTTTTTACTGACTGAGCGAGGCTGATTATGAATAAATGTGGGAGGTTATTTATATTAATGTGTTTGTGACATCAGAAACTTGAGGATTTTGAAACTTTCAATTTGTTTTCAGTGAATGCTCTCAGACTCGGGAAAAGTTTTGAGTTTTGAACGTTACAGTGAGGCGAAGCAAAATGTATTTCCTCATAAGACTTCGTTTACATTCAAAACCAAATTCATCATTCTAGCTTAAATGTTTCAGATTTTCTTCATTGTGTTGGTTGGAGAAAGCCAACATACTGTTCTACAATTTAAAAATATCCATTCATCCATCCATCTACAATTTAAAAGTATCCATCCATCCATCTATCCATCCATCCATCCATCCATCCATCCATCCATCCATCCATCCATCCATCCATCCATCCATCAATCCATCCAAAATCCGAGCTTTGAAAAACTACTAAACTAAAACTTAAAACTATTTCAAACTTAAAACCTTTAAACTTAAAATCTTCAAACTTAAAGCTGTTAAAACTACTTCAAACTTTCCGGCTAGGCTTTCAAAAGCCAACATCAAAGTTTGTCTACAAACTTTACAATCTAGTTTTACTCTCCATCACAAACTGCATAGATACTGATGAGTCAC
The DNA here is from genome assembly GCF_951802725.1 of Rutilus rutilus. Lineage (NCBI taxonomy): Eukaryota > Metazoa > Chordata > Actinopteri > Cypriniformes > Leuciscidae > Rutilus > Rutilus rutilus. The sequence goes on from NC_140221.1 coordinate 2,624,912, forward strand.
CACAGGAAAATCTCATACACCCTTAGAAATATATATATATAGAGAGAGAGAGAGAGAGAGAGAGAGATAACTTTAGGGTTCTTGATTCAATTTTAAAGAACCCTTTATGCCATAAAGGTTATATGTAAGGAGAAACTGCATTTCGTTGCCTTGTACCTGTACTTGTGTAATGACAATAAAGTTGAATCTAATCTAATCTAATCTAAATGTCTTAAATGATTGCATAATACTTTCATATTTTATGGGATTTTTTTTTTTTTTTTTTTACTGTTTACGAGCTGTTTAATTCATAAAATGAATGAAAACTTAATCCATAAGATGACAGCACCTGACAAAACCTTTTAAGATTGAATATAGAACCTTTTCTTGTAAGAATGTGCGAGGTCTATGAAAGCAGTGGTTTGACTCTATAGGCCTGATCGCTCACCTCTGGCCCATGGGGTTGTATATTTCATTGCTCTGACAGCCGCTGATGGTGATTGGGTCAAAGAACTGGAAAGAGCGCAGGCCGACACCGGAGATGGCCACGAGATCGGAGCGGAACATGAGGAGAATGGCTTTGGTGTGGTAGAAGGCCATGCTCAAGTCATGACTTACTGGGATGACCAGAGGATTGGTGCGGCAGCTCAAACGCCAGTCACCTGAACATTTCAGGGGAAGTTATAGACGTATTTAGGCAATTGCCAATATTAGAATCCAAGTCAAATAGTTGCACTCGCCAAAACAAACTGTGCAACGTCAGCAGATCTCACCTAAGCTGTGGATGCCCTCTTTGGTGTCGATCAGTTGGACTGTAATGTTGCACTGGGCCTGGTCGATGAAGCTCGTTCCGTCTGCGGCTAAATGGATGATAACAGCCGCGGCAACCATAGGGTGTGAGAAATATGCCTGTTGGAGACCAGATCTGGTTTACATTTATGCAGAAGTCTTGTTCTAAACTAACAGTCACTAGCTGTGTTTAAGTTGAGACATGGTCTAACCTTCAGAGAACCACTGTAGCAAAATCACATCACAGGCAAGACACTACAGGCAAAAACATTGTTTTGTCATGTATGGTCAATTTTGAGATTCTGGACTGTTTTGCTTCAATAACGTCTTCTTTCAGAATAGTGGAAAGAATTGATTCTACTAGTTTGCATCTGTAGATTTCAATAACAATCTTTAAAGGTTTAAGCCAGAAATCTCCACTTCAGTAGCACTCACTGTATACACACCAAATATATACGGTTTGTATGGAGTGGTTTGTCCACATACTGTATCATTTTATTTCTAAAATACATGGTGAAAATGTGTTTCTTTTCCTGCCTGGTGACTGTACTGTCAGATTTATGGAATGATAAAAAGAGATATCCAAAATCCCCACTATGAAAACTCCAATATGACAATAAAATTTAAACTTGGCTTTATCCAGTGTTCAGATTTCTGTTCTAAAAATGAATGCATATTAGTGCATTTTTAATTAGATATTGCCTCATAATCAGACACAGTGTAATCATCCTGGAAAATCCCAGAGTAAAACTGGGAGTTATGAAAAATATGATACACCGGTGTTTTGTTTATCTATGTTTCATCTTTTTACTCTTTTAATTCATTTTATAACTGTATCATATTATATATATATTTTAATTCCTTTCATAACTGTTTATAACTGTTAATTTCCCTTGCTTTTTAATTCCTTTTGTAAAGCACTTTGAATTGCCACAGTTTATGAAATGTGCTATATAAATAAACTTGTCTTGCCTCATTTTCATTTTTAAAACTTGTGATACAAAATTGTATGTACTGTTTTTTTTTTTTTTTTGACTCTATTCACCTGTGGTGTCTTGCCTTAAAGCAATTAATAAACCTTTATACCACAGCAGCTCACAGTCTGAAATGTATCAACTACTTTGGCTTGAAGCATATTTACATTTGAAATCTCCCAACATGTCAAATACAAATATAATGACAAATAAAAAATTCTCACCTTCAACCAGTACTGGGGATACCAGGAAACACCCTGAGCCTGATCACATGGAAACCAGGCGTACTGAGACACTCCATCAGAGAGGTCAAACACCTTGGACTGGCATGTCTGGCGATAGGAAACATAAACAAACAAAAACAGGAAGTGGAAGCTTTTTAAACTTTTGTAAACGCTCAACATGTCATTGTTTAGCTGTGATAATCCAAACAAACATGCATGATGCAGAAAAACGATGAAATAACATTTAATAAACACCAGGAACTGAGGAAGACAGAAGGTTTACACCAGGAAGCCAGTCGACAGAAACAGGAAACAGGTGTGAACTAATGAGAAACCATGACGACTACTGGAGGACTAGGACTAAGAGCGTTTTCAGACCTGTAGATCGTTTGCTTTGTTCAGAATGTTGCATTTTCTTCTTGGTTTGAGTCAGGCAACATTTCAAAGCGTACCAAAATGTGTTTATGCTAGTCACAGTTCACCTGTTTACATTTCTCTGTGCCATCAACACTGAACCGACTTTAGCTGAACAATGACACTATTTTCTTTTAGAGTTGCTGTACAGCTGAAATGAAGCGCGATTGCCGTGTTAATTTACGCCTAAACGAACCAAACTTAGGGAGAAAACGCACCAGGTTCGGAAACAAACGGTGTGAAAACGACCAAACACAACACAGAGACAATGAAAACAAAGCCTAGACAGAGAACTAAACATGACCGTGACACATAGATGGCTTTGTCTCGACAAACACTTCTGCCTCAAAAACTAAAATTCTGTCATCATTCACTTTAATGCCATTCCAGACTTGTATGATTTCAATTATGAATACCACGCAAACCTGCCATTTATTTAATTTTCTAGCAAGATGATGTTTTGTTTACATGTTCTCTCTCTCTCTCTCTCTCTCTCTCTCTCTCTCTCTCTCTCTCTCTCTCTATACATGTTGGTAATGTTATACTGCTGAAAAAATAATAATATTTGGAAAAAAATGTATGCAGTTTTCTGGTTTTACAAAAGCTAAAATACAAGATAAAGCATTTTCAAGATTATTATTATTTTATTTTTTTTGCCCTTTCCATGCCGCTCCCTAACAGTTTATGCAGTTTTCTGTTTGTTACTCAGTTAATATGAAGGGCCAAAGACCAAATTAAGTTTACAGTCTTCCACATGTCTTTTGACTGGTAAGGTGGAAGCGTATGTCTGGTATCAGTGTAGTTTGTTAGAGACGTACTGTAGGTGAACAGCTCTAGAAAACAGTGTCTACCCTAAAATAATCTGCATTGTCTAATGTTTTGAGAATACTGTGAAAGTGATTTTATCGAACTTCACTTTAAAAAAAGAGCTGTTAAACATCATGACATTAGACAAGGACACCATGTTTCGCCCAAACTCCTGACCATATGAAATATGATACATGTAATTGGAGACACTATGGAAACCGGAAAAATAATGAAGCATCTGACCAAGAGATCTGTTGATGTGTCATGTATGATCTGGTCCCTCAAGGAACAAAGCTATATTGCATTTCCAATCCTGTATTGCAACCGCAGGTGGCACTTTTTCCCCGGAATGCACGGAATGCACTTTTTCCGTGTTTGTGCAAAGCAAAAAGCCTTCAAACCAATAGATACACATCATACGCCAGTGTAATGGAAAGCCTTTGTGGAAAAGATGTGTACTTAATTGTATTGAATGTAGTTCAATTACTGTGTACATATATGTTTTTACATTGGGCTTATATTGAAACATACCTGCATGTAATGACATATGTAATTAATTTCTGTAATTACACCAATAATTACTACCTATAATTAGGTAATACCTAATTACTTTTACCTATATTTAAGCAATTACCCATAATTGGGTATCGTTTTTGTTTAGTTTTTTTTTGTTCAAACAGTTTTTTCAGTTCAGTGCTGTTGTTATAATTGTCAAAAACAGAAATAAAACAATAAATACATATCGGTTTAATATATTAGGTAATTTGGTATTGGTATCGGTTATAAAAATTAAAATAAATCCATATCCGTCGATCTCTAATAATTGACCAATCCCCAAACCTGTCCTATCCTTACCAGTATCCCAACTCAATAGCAGGAAAAGTGTTTTGCAATACATCAACACAATAAGTAGATTATACAAAACAAGTAATGACACCTATAATAAAGGTAAACCCAATATAATATTAATGAAATAAAAAGCCACTTAAGTGTACTTAAAGAGAGTGCACTTTCATGACTATGTCTAAGTACACTTAAGTACACTTTTAAAAAAGCACACTATAATAATGTTAATTTAAAAGTTTTAATTGTAAGTACATTTTAAATCATTATGTCTTAATCTTCTGCCACACCTTAAACAAGTACGCAAGTGCTGGCTAACATACTAAATCACATGTAAAGAACTTAAGTGTTGTAGAATGTTATTCAATTTTACATTTAAAGCTAATATAATTTAAATGTACTAAAATGAAATTTCATCTTTATAAATGTACAACTGCAAATTTACTTAAATGCATGACATAAAAGTTTTAGTAAAGTATTTTAGTTTACCATAAATGTTTGTTGGTACATTCGGCAGTGCATAAGTACAACTGAAGTGGGTGCAAAAAGCACTCTAAAGTTTGGCAATTTGTATTTTAATATAAATTTAAACTGTAATAAATTTTCATTTAATTGCAATTAACATGCATTTAAGTGCCCGGAAACATTGCATTCAGTTCACACTAAAAAAGTACTCTTTTAAAAATAAAAAAGTACGCTAAAGTGTTCTTGTTTTTCACAAGGAAAGGTACAACACTTTAGACTGGTTTCTGGACTCATCCACGTGTATTTATCATTGATTTGATGAGATCATTGGAGTAACTGCTACCTATCAGTGGGTGGTGGAAGTCTCCCTGCGGATGCATAGCAGGCCTGTGACATCACTGTAAAACCACAACGCCACCGCCAGGAAAGGCCCACCAATAGCCCAGCATGAGGGGCTAAATAAACCAATAAAACAAATGATCTACAACTTATTGACTCAAACCACAGGTTACTGGAATGTGAGGACAGGCCGTAAATTATAAAAGGAGCTGGAAAAATCAACACTCATTGCTCGGAGCCGGTTGAGGAAAACCGATCTGAAGAAAAAACTTAATTGAGATCTTTTGTGCAGCGAGGCTGGTCCTGTCAGTGCGGTGGATCACTGACAGCTGCAGAGTTCAACTCAGCGCTGTGATGTAATTGCGGATGTGTTTGTCACCACGTCCCACACCGTGTTATACAGAGCAGGCGACATGCGGAAAAACTGCACTTATTACCCAGCTCCGGGGTCGACCCAGCAACTGGATGTTTCGATGTGGATTTAACTACAAGCAAACAACCTCAAGCGTTCACTCCTGAAAACAAAGTAAGCCTGGGATGGTTTGATAATTGTGTCCAAGAGCTAATGTGTACCAGCTGTGTAGTTTCCCCTAACACCACCTTACTACAGACACATATACACAGAACCACAGCCAAACCCCAAGATTTTGTTTGTAAATCACCACTTAAGATAAAAGGGAAATGGAGAGGAATCATTGGGAGCCACAGGGGGAGGCCGTCTCTCCGCAGACTGCATGGGCAAAACTCGGCAAAAGTTCGGTTAAGGCTACACCGTCAGGTTCCAGTGTACGTTAAAAGGCTCCACATGGGCTCACTGGATTCCCAACAAACGTTCGGGAGGGACATGTTTACGCAGTCTGATCAATCAGTGCATGAACCAGCGTATGAGCCGCTGCTTACTTCTGTCCTACTTCCGGCAACTCCACCTCCTTGGCTGGTTACCACAAAAAACAATCAAGGAAAGTCCTAGGGGGAGCTTCGGGCTCGGCTGGAGTCTTGAGCTTGAACCCTCCATCATGGACAGCAAGCCAAATACATGTACCTCTTCTTCATTAAAAATTGCATGAACGTGAACTAAGGGTGGGCAAATTAACGATTTTATGTCGTGAACGATCCTGAAGACGTCCACAATCTACTTTTTTGGCGAATCATAGAGATTGTGACATCTTTTATGTCCTCATAATAATGCTAAAATACAGCAATGACTGTCTACCGGATGGCTTTGCTGACTGGCCAACACAATTTAACATCTGTGGGATTTTGGCTTCCAATGATTATGAAAGCATGATAATCAAGATAAAATGATCATTGTACCGCATGCCGTTTCTTTCCTTTAAAGCAGTGTGGTTTCCTTAAAAGCCTAAACTCAACATCCAGATCAGTCAAATCATGTAACGTGACTGTCGTAAAAATGCAGTCTACTGCGGGACATGCTTTATTTTACAAAGTGTTATCAAAAGCGTATTAAAACTGCAAAAGAGACTGATCAGAACACGGAAGAGCGAAGTATACTTGGGGTTTTAGGAATGCCTAAATGATCAAATATATGCAGAAATATGACAAAATGTCTGTCTTGGCAAGTATTTACATAAAGACAGTCAGTTATGTCTTGAGTGGATGAGGGCTAACCCTAACCCTAACAGTTGGGAAAGAAATCAGATACGTGTCATTATTTTAGATCCATGCATTCGGTCTTAAAGCCTAATGCAAATACCTGCAGCTGTCTGTAGCCACGTTTCCATTACCCTTCAAATTGCGCAAATTGAAATTGCGAATTGAAAATACGCCCAATGGAAACATGTAAATTTCGCCAAAACTCCCATTTATCGCAAAAAAGATTTTACGCTCGCATGAGGTGGTTTTTCATGCAATTCGAAAAAGAAATATTTCGCAAAACTGCAATGGAAACAGTTTTTGCGCATTTACAGGTCACCTGACATAGGTGTGTTTGGACAGAATATGAGACTATGAGAGTTATTTATTAAATTCATATAAGACAAAAGAATTACAGGAATAATGGACTCTAAACCTCAAATAAATGCCACAATCAAGACCCCGGAGCAGATCTGAGGGAGAAACACCCAGAAACACCTCATATGTGCCACTCACAAGTATAATAAGGGTCTTTCCTTACCATTAATGCTTGGAAAACACACATACATCTCCTTCGATTAATAATAATGGCCAGTGCAGTGGCTGGGATATAGTACATAAACCTACCAACGTCCATTGCCATGGTTTTTGGAATGATTTTACTTATCGCGAGAGGAAAAAATTTAGTTTTAGTCGCATAACATCGGTTAATGGAAACGCCGCCATTTTGCAAGTTTTTGGTCGACATTTAGAAAAAAATCGCAAACGTTTTTGACTGAATAACTTTAGTATTTTAATAAGAATCAATGCATATTTAATGACTATTTTGACAACTGAATGTTTAATGCAATACTGCGTTTTAAATTGTGCAAATTTCATAGTCAAAGTCCACTTGCTTGTTCCAGTCTGGAAATTCTCGATAGTACATCACAAAATTGGGAAGATCGTGATTCAGATGTTCCACCCCTAATGTGAACTAAGCCAATGATTAAGGCCTGTCAAAGTTCACCAGTGTCCGTGTTTGCTGCACCAAAAGAGAGCATGTTTTCAACAATCCTTCAGAAAAGATGTGGATATCCAACAGGTGTCCTCTGCAAAGGTAAAACAAAGTGCTCAGTCACCGCAAACCTCAATTCTCAGAGGAACCCACGCTTCTCGGTGCAACAAAAACACATTCAGCTGTGCGGCCTGGCAACAAATCAGCCCCTGGATCACTTGACTAAAGGATTAGTTTGCAGATTTGCAACCAGCTTTGGATTGTTACACTGTCGGTAGTATTTATAAATGAACAACATGCACTCTTGTTCTGTGTTGCCTGGACCCAGATATCCCCATTTACTGTATTTGCCAGCAAAAGTCCATCGGATGACACGAAATGCATAATTTTGCGTCATCCACCGGACTTTTGACAACTTTTGTTAAAACTACAGATCAAACTTCAGCACGTTTGTATTCCCGCCAATGGACAGTCAGATCAACAAAGAGTCGGTTCCAAAATCAAAAGTGCAGTGTGTGTGTTTAAGTTTTGGCCAAAAAAATGAACAACAGCCATTTATCTCTGTTTTCTCTAGTCATGTAGCAGTGAGTTTCTACTGCATAGACAGACAAATTTTATTAAAGCCCATCTTGCCAGCGATGAATTCCCCCTTTAACAGTGCGGCTTAAATGAACCAGAAGCTGTTTTTTTTTTTTTTAGGTATTAAGTGTCATTTGGTCTTTGAGCAAAAATGCATTTTTTTTAGGGGAAAATCATTTCTTTTGCAAGATCACTCAAAGGAGAAGCATCTGCTACATGGTTATATGTATGAAAAGTACAACTGAGCAGTTGTTCACGCTAACTATTTAAAAATTAGCCAATTTTGGCTTCTTGAGTCACTGTGAACATTTAGAGGCATTTTGTCTTTGTTTTCCAAGCTTAAAGACTTTCAACTCTACTGTTGCAAAAGACCTTTCCTCGGCACACACACAAACCATTTCAAGGGAAATGAATGTTTCTTATTTGGAATCTATTTGCATATTTGCTTGTTTATTTTCCCTGCCCACATTGGATAAACTTGAACTTGTTTTTCCAGCAAAATTGGGACAAATAAGACGAGGCTTTGCCAACTAGTCAATTAACATCTGCAAGCTATTTATTGAGAGACCTTTGTGAGGTTCAAACCACCATCCCAAAATGAGGGAACCCTGCGCAACATTCGCCATGTGAGGTAACATCCTTTGTTAGCCATGCAGCAAGGCTCAAAAATCTGCCACAGAATAAGGGAAATGTGTTGGGAGTGCAACCTCAGCCATATCAACATCTCCCAGATGGTTTATGACAGCACTGATCTCATAACTGGGACTAGGACTGCGCCGGGTACGGCTTCGTCTAGGGTGTCAGGCCTGAAGCATTGGCTCTTGCCTCTGTGGGCAAACAAGGAAAATGTGTGGTTGGCCAATGGCTTCCCAAGAGCACTCCGTCTGTGAGCTAACTCCACATCACATAAACAGCCCTAGTTCAACAGGCTTCCAAAAACCCTGACATGTTAACAGCCAGCAGTGTAAATGGAGGTTGCCTTTTAAACGCCAGTCTTTAATGGGGAAACCATCTGGAATAATTGAAGCAGGAGAAGACTCAACAGTATATGGCAAATCATTACATTTATGCATCTGGCAGACACTTTTATCCGTCGCATTTAATGTATGCATTCTATCATTACATGCATTCCCTGGGAATCGAACCGACGACCTTGGCATTCCCAGCGCCACGCTCTACTGGTTGAGCTACAGGAATCAATGGCGCCTTTTTTAGTTGCACAGAGAAGACTGCACAAAGTTATCTTGCCACATTGCAGCAATCAAAGCATTGCTGAAGACGATTAGTGACCCAACAAGAAATGGGCGTGACTCATCTGACCCTCCCACCTTGCAAGACCTTGCCAGCGTTTTGCGGTAGAGTCTGTTCACACGCAGACTCCAGCAGCACAATGCTCTCCTGTATGCCGTCATTACGCCTCCAGGGCAATGGAGTTTGCGTCAGCGCTCGTTGAGGAACATGGGGCGCCTTAGGGATCAGCTGGCTGCATTATGTGACCTCGCTATGCTAACATGTGCTTACTTACTGTTAACTGGTGAATTCCCTCCGGACCAGCGTCAGCTAAAAGCAGAATCCTAATGGTGCCACTACATGAACAAGATGTTCTGTTTAAGCATTATTACAGCGGAGTCCCATTTGTGCTTGGCCAGGTGTAAGAAGTACCTCAAATGATCCCGGTTGCAGTTTGCCCAGGAGACAGGTAAAATTAGGAGCAGGTAATTATTTAAATAATTCAGCAGTAATTCCGATGCTCGATTAGCTGGTGTGTGTAACAACCCGAAGACTTTCTTCCTATGCTTTCAAAACACACACTGTTGTATTTAGGAAACCATGTTCTATATATAAAAGCAACTGCAAACACTTGCCAAATTATAATCGTTTTTACGTCATTGTGGTAACAAAATACAAGTGGCACACACATTGCATGCATTCTATTATATTATTATGCAAAATAGGGATGTGCCCGAAGCTGAATACCCTATTCAGAAAGGCACGAATGATGCCATCAAAATTAATAATAAATGGAGAAATAAATCAAGTTCAAATCAAATGAATGCATAGTTATATCTTATTAATGTGCATGTTTTTAGTAATCTGAACTTGTCAAGCGTAACAGTAAATGAAGATACAGAGATACTACAATGATGGATTTTTTTAATATATATATATAATGTTTTTTTGTGTGTTAACTCATCTAATGATGGTATATTAAAGATATACAGTATATATTCATATAAACATGTCTATACATTAATAATCTTAATTTTTAAATATTGTGCCAATTGGAGTAATTACAGATATTGGAATAATTACCGCTATTGTCCAAAAAGTCTACTCAGGAAATACTGTCCAAAATAAAATATTTACAAGCTCAGATTATGAATATCGAAGAGTAATTGTTAATCCAAGGGTATGAACAGTGTGAAACCCGAAACAAGATAACTACTTTAATTGAAACTCATTCTCATAATTTACGCTTCCTCTGCACTCGTGATGTAGAAGAAAGATCACTGAATCTCTGTGATTAATTGGTATTAAATGTTAATTAGAGTTCAAATGGATGAAAATGGGCTAGAGTTACTGTATATGACCTAAATCAAGAGCATCTCTTCCAGGCCACACAGAAGAAAAGACGTTGTGTTCTCTCTTGTTGTGAGACACACAGACGGTCTTTAAAATGTCAGGTGGGGAGCAGAGACATTACAGTGTGTAATCTTCAGATGTGGCTTTCAGTGAATGAAAATGACCTAAAGATTGTTTTTATCTTCCTGGCAGATAGACTTCTTGTCTTCTGAAAACATCCCAGCAGATCCCTATCGGCTACGCTCCTTTCCCTACAGGGGTGAACGGGCACTTGAAGGTATACGGGACATGTCCGAACCCTTTCTGAAGCAGAGGACACAACAAACAGCCGAAGAAAACCAAACAACACAAGCATTTCAAAGTATTCAAGGCTCTTTAAACAGCCCTGGCCGATGCGCCTTGGGTTGTGTTGACTTCAGACCGCGCTACTGACGGCAGATGGCACTCTAAGAGATGAGGAAAAAGCCATGTGTGCTACGTTTAGGAGTTTCGACCCACGGAAACATGTTCAGAATATATTCTACTTATTGGAAGAATGGTTTATTTCTCGGATAATTTAGGAAACAGCCATTCCTCAGCAAAACTTTACGCTGTGTGTTCTTGGAAGGAAACAGGCCTGTTTGACACCGAGGTCGGCGTGTAATTTCACAGACATCTTTACGGTCCACTCAGCTATGGAGATTTTATCTCCAGTCTTACGGAAGGAACTGAGGCAAGTATTTGTGGCAAGCCAATGCTCTCACATGAAAAGGACCATCTTTTGCAAAAGTCCACAAGATTTCCAAAAGGCCCAATTTTGCTGAAAAAACTGCTCACAATCTACCACATGCCTTATTGTTTACTTGACTGTTCATACATCTTTTTTTTTATGCGAGTTTAGTATGAAACATGATCCATCAGGCTTTTGAGGGAGGTTTATTTGTTCATCTCTCAATCATCATTGTATTGCATGTATTATATGTTTTGCCCTCCATAATCAAAAATAAACAGTAAGATGGCATTTCAATGCTTAGTTTTATGATCGATTCTGTTTAGTTTTTATTGTGGAGGGCAAAACATATAATGCAATGCAATGATGATTGAGAGATGAACGCTCCCCAAAAGCCTGATGGATCATATTTGATACTCAACAAAAACACACATGGAAAATATATAATATGTTGCGTAAAAGTCAAGTAAACTTTTCCATTTAAAGAAAAAAGGATTTCATATGTCAAGCTTTACAGAGTTAAAAGTCTTGAATAGTTTTAGAACTAGACCATTTTCTTTACATAATATACTGTATTTAATACATTCATGCATGATAGAATATAAGAAAATATCAATGGTGTTGATTTTAGGGTATTGGGTGTCTTTTTTGTGAGCGACATGCATCAGATAGCAAGTGAAAAGACTGTGGCTCGTCCATGAATGTTCAAAGCATCTAAAGTGAATTCAAACAGACCCCAATTTATAACAAATCGGCCATTCAATGTCAATGAGAATTGTTCATTTGAGCAACCGCTGGCAATGCAAAGTCGAGCAATACAAAGGCACAATGATGTAATGCACAGAAGGCAGTGAGTTGACGTGACTGGCCTCCTCATAAAGTCATAACACCTCCATCACTGTCGATGTGAACGCATCTTAAAGGAACACGCCGACTTTTTGGGACTTTAGCTTATTCACCGTATCCCCCAGAGTTAGATGAGTCCATACATACCCTTCTCATCTCCATGCGTGCCGTAACTCTGTCGGACGCACCCACCGCTAGCCTAGCTTAGCACAAAGACTGGAGGTAAATGGCTCCAGCTAGCATACTGATCCCAATAAGTGACAAAATAACGCCAACATTTTCCTTTTTACATTTTTTACACTTTTACTTGTTGTGATTTGTATAGTCACAGCGTGCACAAATAACAAGGTCACATGAGACACAGCCATCTTCTAACCGTAGACATACTGGGAACTATATTCTCAGAAGGCGAAGCACTGCTACTTGGGCGGATTGATTTGCTCGCAGTTTAGAACGGTTAGAAGATGGCTGTGTCTCATGTGACCACATAGTCATGTAACTATACACATCACAACATGTAAAAAGGAAAATGTTGGCGTTATTTTGTCACTTATTGGGAGCAGTATGCTAGCTGGAGCCATTTACCTCCAGTCTTTGTGCTAAGCTAGGCTAGCGGTGGGTGCGTCAGACAGAGTTACGGCACGCACGGAGATGAGAAGGGTATGTATGGACTCTGGAGGATATGGTGAATAAGCTAAAGTCCCAAAAAGTCGTGTTCCTTTAAGGCTGAATCTAGGTGGACACAAACCTTAGTAATAGCAGGATATCCTGCAGCCACGTCGGCTGGGCAGTACAGCCTGTCTTCATGGGACACTTCCACTGTGGTGGCCCACTGGTCCAGAAAACCATTCGGCGTATACAGACCACAGTCCTTCACTCCCGTCTCCCGCTCGAAGTCTTCACAGACGCCGTCGCCGTCATAATAGTAGCACATGCTCGGCTCATCTGCACACACACACACACACACACAAACACGTGTACATAATCATGTTTCAGAAAGAGAAGTTTGTCATGTTAGCATCAAACAAACACTAAATTTACTGTACATTTAAACAAAAATATTTCTGGGAAAAGTACAGTAATATGACAGTGAATAAAGCCTGAACTAAAGAAAGTCTTCTCTTGTTTTCCGTGTGCAGATTGAAAACCCCCGTCCTCACAGTTTCATCTTCATCCGAATGATAATAAGAGGAAATAAAGATCACAGCGGTATATGCTGAAAACAAGTGACATTTATACATTTGTTCTTTCAGCAGATCAATCACATGACATTTTTATTTAAGGTTATTAGTTTTGAATGTAGTTTTAATTTAATTTTCAATTATTCATACCAATATGGTTTAGTTTTAGTTATTTTCACACTATGATTGATAGCTTTTGGTATTTGTTTAGTTTTTGATTGTTTTGTTTTGCTTTTAGCTTTAGTATATTCTTAAGGAAAACGTTCTCCTGTGCTCAAAGTCATTGACTAGTTCCCCTCTCTCTCTCTCTCTCTCTCTCTCTCTCGCTCGCTCGCTCGCTAACAAATGGCAAACGCAATTTTTTTTGTGTGTAGTGTTTATCATCTGAGATAATTTGGCAGTAATCTTAAACAGCTGTTATGGCGAGGGGTTTTGTGTGAAAAAAACACACACAAAAAACACATAATCCGTTAAATTCCATTGTCCCTCCCACATATATATATATATATATATATATATATATATATATATATATATATATTGTCAAATTTAATGTGTGATCATATGACTAGTACTGAGAACAGGTGACTGTGGGGGCCATTTTAGTACAGTGAACTCATTGTCATGTTCAAGAAACCAATTTGAAATGATTCGAGCTTTGTGACATGGTGCATTATCCTGCTGGAAGTAGCCATCAGAGGATGGGTACGTGGTGGTCATAAAGGGATGGACATGGTCAGAAACAATGCTCAGGTAGGCCGTGGCATTTAAACGATGCCCAATTGGCACTAAGGGGCCTAAAGTGTGCCAGGAAAACATCCCCCACACCATTACACCACCACCACCAGCCTGCACAGTGGTAATAAGGCATGATGGATCCATGTTCTCATTCTGTTTACGCCAAATTCTGACTCTACCATCTGAATGTCTCAACAGAAATCGAGACTCATCAGACCAGGCAACATTTTTCCAGTCTTCAACTGTCCAATTTTGGATAGCTTGTGCAAATTGTAGCCTCTTTTTCCTATTTGTAGTGGAGATGAGTGGTACCCGGTGGGGTCTTCTGCTGTTGTAGCCCATCCGCCTCAAGGTTGTGCGTGTTGTGGCTTCACAAATGCTTTGCTGCATACCTCGGTTGTAACGAGTGGTTATTTCAGTCAAAGTTGCTCTTCTATCAGCTTGAATCAGTCGGCCCATTCTCCTCTGACCTCTAGCATCAACAAGGCATTTTCGCCCACAGGACTGCCGCATACTGGATGTTTTTCCCTTTTCACACCATTCTTTGTAAACCCTAGAAATGGTTGTGCGTGAAAATCCCAGTAATTGAGCAGATTGTGAAATACTCAGACCGGCCCGTCTGGCACCAACAACCATGCCACGCTCAAAATTGCTTAAATCACCTTTCTTTCCCATTCTGACATTCAGTTTGGAGTTCAGGAGATTGTCTTGACCAGGACCACACCCCTAAATGCATTGAAGCAACTGCCATGTGATTGGTTGATTAGATAATTGCATTAATGAGAAATTGAACAGGTGTTCCTAATAATCCTTTAGGTGAGTGTATATATATATATATGTATATCATGTGAATTCTGTGCCCAACGGTACTTTTATTACCATATCATGTTTAATTAAAAGAGTTTTTAATTTATAATATATTATATATAATTTACTAAAACTACATGGCTATGTTTATTTCATTTAGTTTTGTAACCATGAGAATGTATTTTATTCTTTCCATCTTCCTTTTAGCTTTGGCTAACTCTAATGTCCTTGTTTGTGTTCTTAAACGACACACACAAGATCGCTGGATATCATTAGGCAGTGAATTACACACCCACACCAGCCAATGATGAGTGAGTTCAACAAATAAATATTTCCACTAGCCATGAAACTCTATTTTGCATTTTGAGACAAACAAAAAGAGGTCATTTTTGATACACTTACAGCATCATGTCATAGAAGAAAATGAAAGTGGACCCACTTAAAAAAAAGTATTTTTCTCCTAAAATGTTCACTTTGATGGCTTAATGTGAGCGATATTCAACATGTGTGCCGGCACATGGAGCTGTGAAGAATGGCAACAGATGTTTTATTTAGCAGGCTTTAATTTCTGATCTGAAACGCTTACGTAATTTACAACAGTGAGAGTCAGATTGTCCTTCTCAAATACTATTTAAATCCATGATGCTGCAGGTCCTAATAAAGTTACCAGCTAATTGACCCTTCAGAGAGTTTGATTAACAGGCGATCTGACCAATCCTAATCCGCCGAATCCGCCATTTTTGTCCGACAAAGCAGTCAGGAGAGTTAGTAGATTAACGTTGGAGGATTTGAACTTGAAAAACGGAGTGTTCTGACGTCTTCCCGCGGTTAAAACAACATTCCTTCTGATGTTCATTCATGTTTTTTTGATGCTATAAATGAACTAGAAGGAAGAGATGATCGGTTCACGAGCAGCTTTATCTGAGGCTCTAGCGATCTGTCACGACACATTAAAGAGACACAAAACGGTATTTATTGTTTACATTTCTTTACAAAATGACCAAATTTGAAAGATGAGACTTTGTTTCATATCAAAAGTAAGCTGGTCTGTCCTGTCTGTCAGCGTGTTGTATACCTCTGCAATGTATTTTTCACTGAGTGAGAACATGTGTTGCGTGAGAGCGGCGTGGCTTGTCGGACATAGCAACAGTAACTAAAGGGGGCGGGTCTTTGCGAACGGTCAATTGCAGAGTATTTTCTCAGATTTGCCACTGACGGGTATTCATTTTGGATCTATGCTGCCGTCAGAATCCGAGCAGATGAAGGCATCTTGGCAGACAAGATGTTGCGCAAACATTGGTTTCAGATGTGCCTTCATGCCTTCCTACCACCGAAGGCAGCATTCTTCAGGTTTCGGATCCATCATGGTTTTCCAGACAGGAGAGCTGTTGAGTTTTGGGATATTTGGGATGAGTTTTCCAGGCCCTGGAGCCGCTGTTCCTCATTCAAGTGTTTTAGCCGTTCCTCTGTTTGTCTCTCACTATTTCACATTCTCCAATCACATTTTCTCTCCCACATTGTGTCTCCATCCACTCCTACTCTGTCTGTCTGGCAGTTCAACAAACTGAATATTAGTGGTGCAAATAAAACGAATTATAAAACCAGTGCATAATACACTAAGAAAGAGACCATTTAAAAAATGTAACGAAATTAACCAAAACTAATTTAAACAATTGAATGGCAACACTCCACAGGTTCCATTGGTTAACATGGACAAACAATTACAACACTTCAACACTAAAGTTAATGTTAATTTCTACATTTACTAATACATTATTAAAATGTTCTCTATCTCTATTGCTCATTGTAATTCAAAGTGCATCTATTAGGCTTCTAATTTTGTTTTGGAGGTCTCCTATATTAGATGTACATGCAACACTTTAATCTTCTCATAATATACACTGCAGCTTCAGCTCTTTTCTCACAGTGTCTGAAACGTTTTGATGAAGGATTCGGTTTCTTTCTTTCTGAGAATCTGCTCTGATTGGTCAGACGGCCCAGTCTGATGTGATTGGTCGGCTCCTTACAGTGTGTGTCGGAAACCAAACGTCCATTACCATATCTGAATTTTGCTTTTGATACATGCGGACAGTTTTACAGTATCAATTCGAGCCCGAGTCCTCATCCTTCAGAAGTGGATTTGCTTTGTCAGCAGAAAACAGCGTCTTCTCGACATGTACAACACGAACCAAACTCTTCCAGTCTCAGATACAACTACAGTGTTTGAGGGTCAAAGTTGACGTTGTCCACTGGCAATGAAGAGCATAGACTGGCATTATGCAGATTTAACACAAACCTACTTAAGTTTAAGCATTAAGACTGAAATTACTGACGACTCGTTTCACGCCGTTCAGAATCACTTCTTTCTTTTGAGAGACAATAAATCCATTTATCTGCACTTTGATCTCTGCACATTCACAAACAACTATATTACACACTTAATCAAAGGTAATATCTGAAAAAAAGCTAAATAGGAGCACTTTAAACAATGGGAACTTATTGTAAAGTGTTACTCAATTAAACAAGCAGTGTCAGTTGAGCACCTAATTGAGAACAATTTACTTCTGTACAGAATAAGACTGAGAAAAATAGTGATAATGAGCATATATTTAGTGATAAAGGGATGTCTGTCTGTCTGTCTGTCTGTCTGTCTCTCAGTGTAAGGGTTTCCAGCAAGGAGGACGGAGGCATGCCGTGCCAAGTTGGCTCGAGCATTCACATAAATTCCAGAGCTCCCCTTTGCTCAGCTCTGCTGATGTTGAAACGAGGGGCTGCAGAGGGGGACAAACACACACACACACACACACACACACACACACACACACACACACACACCTAGCGTTCACGTGGCCTCGCGCACAGCCATATGCACGTTTGTGCCACACCGAACCCGCGATATCGTTATATTCCTCAGATACAATGAGACGAGCAATTTACTGTCTCTGGACAACCTAATTCAAACACAATATTGAGATAAGGAAAACCAAACACTATCTTTTGGTTCAGCGGAATCCAGCTAAAAAAACAATCAGTTGCACAGTCAGAAAGACAAACGGTTCATTCATGATGGTGCCTGATGGTTCCACACAAAAACAAATATCTCAAGCTGCCACACAGATGTGGCTCCTGCAGCAAATGTAGAAATAAACTCTCGGACAAAAACGTGCAATGCCTGATATTCTGAAAATGGTGCTTGTATATCACTAGCAGTCTACAAAGAGAAATCATACTTTAAAATAAGTCTCCTCTGCTCACCAAGGTTGCATTTATTTGATCAAAAAAATACAGTAAAAACGGGAATATTGTGCAATATTATTACAATTTGAAAATGACTGTTGCCTTTTTAATGTATTTTAAAATGTAATTTATTCCTGTGATCAAAGCTGGATTTTCAGCATCGTTACTGCAGTCTTCAGTGTCACATGATCCTTCAGAAATCATTTTGATATGTTGATTTGCTGCCAAAATAAAAATTTCTGAATGTTGCTTCATATTTTTGTAGAAACTGATGCATTTTAGAAATTTCTAAATAAATAGAAAATTCTATTGAAAATAGACAAATAGAAAATTAAAAAGAACAACATTTATTTACAGTCACTTTTGGTCAATTGAATGCATACTTTCTAAATACAAGTATTAATTTCTTTAAAAAAAAAATCCTACTACAAGAAAAAAAAATAAAAAAAATAAAAATCAGCATGTAAATTGCCCAGTTGATTACTGACATTAAGACAAATATCTTTTGTATTACAAGTTTTTAGAATATTTAAGTTTAAATATGTAAATTAGGTATTAGCTCATTAAATATGTGCTAATTTGCATATATTTCCAGAAGAGAAATCTGAACATTGGATAAAGCCAGATTAAAAATTCTTGTTTCATTTTGTTGACATATTAGAGTCAAAGGTTTTTACCGAGGGGATTTTGGATATCTCTTTTATCACTCCATTAATCAGAAAAAACTGTCAACAGCCAACAAAAATCTATTTTCGCCCCGTTTTTTTACAGACACAATATCTTATCAAATCATTAGCAACAACAATACAAACCACCTAAAACACATCAAAACTTATAACAGCATTTATGGCCTTCAACTGAACAGAAAAAAAACACAAACGGAATTGTCAGAAATTGACATCAGCCAATGAGATTTCGCTTTTAGAGTTAAATGCCCCCATTGTACTTTCACGATTGGTTGCTGATAAAAAGGAAATGACCATATTTGGATCTGACAGTATTGTACAGGAGAGAGAGAGCTTTCCACCGGTATATGTGATGACAGCGATCGCGGAGCGGCATGTTGATTTACAACGCCAACTTTTGTTGAATTTAGGAGAAATATACAGACGCAAATAGACACAGTGTAGTAAAATAAAGACCTAAATGTGACTTTTTTTCACCACAAGCCTGAAAGAAGACACGTTATTGAAGACAAATAGCCCAAAATCTCAAAATTGACCAGTGAGGAAAAAAAACAATGTTTTAACTCAAACTTTTGAAAGGTAGTACATTTACCATTTTATTTGTTACATTCGTTTTTCATAAACACCCTCTTTCTGGCCTTTGTGATCAAATAGGCCATTTTTGTGGTACTGTGCCTTTAAGACTTCTACTGTATTTCTAAACACTCCCTGTTGCGATTGACTAACCATGTGAAATACAGTAAGTAAGTACTTCCACTCACACGTTTGCTTTCGGGTGTTTGTTGCGCTGAACACTGAATAGGTGTCAATGATGTGTATCAAGAGCAGTATTGGTGTCTATTTTACACTTATGAGAGGCTTTGCATTTGTGTCTAAAAGTAAACTAAATGTCCCTACTGCTGTCTTCCAATGACGTAACCTTTCGTCAAACTCGGCCATAAAAACAGAAACCGGAAAGCCTTCTATTATTAATAATACAGAACAGGAGAAGGTGCCAAGGCATCCTTCACAAATCTGTTAGTGTGTTCGTTTTGAATTAAATGTCTTACAGATTTTACAAGGATGTCATAATGCTAGTGATAAAACATATCTTTGGCTCTGGAGGGAGTGAATAAAAGAGCCCAGCTAAGCTATTCCTCCTAAAGTGCTGCTCTCAAAGATGCCTTTCCCCCCGGAGTGAGACAGTGGCACATCTCGCAAAACCGTCAACCAAAACTGACGTACAGCATTGAGTGCGTGTAAAAGCGTGCCGCACTTTTGTCGTAGCCGTTTGACAGATGGCTGTAATGAGCTGCTGATGCACTTACGCTTTCTCTCCACACTTACCAATACAGTTAAAGAACGGCTCCTTCTTACAGTGGCCGGAGCAGCCGTCTCCATTCATAGTGTTCATATCATCACATTCCTCTCCCTGGGACCTGAAATAAATCAATGCATACATAATAAACATAATAATGATGATTTCCCATGGTGGATATAAATCTATGTTGTTAAAAGCATGGACCTCCTCGTGCAGTAGATATATGACAGTATGTTTTCAACAACTTTAAAATGTTTTGTTGAGGCAGTGGATGAGCCTCAAGGTTAATGTGATGATCCTGTAAATCAGTAGTTCTCACTCGGAGGACCCACACTGTCCAATAACTATAAAATATATTTACAGATTCTAGGAGAAGTAAACTATTTAACCACCAATTAATTTTGTGATTCCAGATTTTTCAAGAACTGTACGTTAATTAATAAAATAGTAGTTGAGGGGGTTCTTGTACGATTTTTGTAGCATTTTAATAAAGTTAGATTAACTCTTTCTGCAGTCAGCGCCAACATTTTTGATAATTTTCACAAAATATTCTGGGGCCCATGAAAATTTTGTGAAAATTATCAAAAATGTTGGTTGTAATATCTGAACATGCAACTTATCGAAATAAAAAACAGACCCTCTGCTTTTAAACGACAACAACAACAAAAACATTTTATTCTAGCTAAATGCATTCTTTTTTATCAAAACTTGAATGTGGGTCAGTTTCATAAAAAAGCAACATTTTAAGCAAAAAGCTGAGAAAATCTTGTATTTGTCAAAGACTACATCCAGATCGGATTCAGAACGATGATCAAAACACAGATGGAGTAGATCGACTCTTAAATCATCACAGTCCTGTAGCTCGTCCTTGGTCGACATTTCATTCAGTAACATTAGGCGGTTTTGATTTATATGCTAATTAATGTTGATGATTAATGTTAATTAATGTTGATGTTAATTAATGTTGATGACGGCGTCTGACACCGCCGTCGGTGTATGAATGAGTGAGTGAATGGGTGAATGTGAGGCTATATGTACAGCGCTTTGGTGGCCATAGGTCTGTGAAAGCGCTATATAAATGCAGTCCATTTACCATTTACCATGATTGCGTTATTTTTACAAATGCATATGATTACATATGCTATTGCTTGTTTCTGATTCTTCTTCACATGTCTTCTGATCAGGAGATCAGTCCTCTTTCAGAAGATGCGTAATAGCGCCCCCTACCGTATAACAGTGAAAACCAGGAAATGTCCGTCAATGGCGGGGAAAGAGTTAATTAAGAGAATCAAGTTAGACTAATGAAGCTTGAGAACCATTGCTCTAAAGGCTGTGGAAAACCATCCAATCTCACCTCTGGATGAGACCGTCTCCACAGTACGGCGCTCCGAGGCGGTGTGTGAACAGAGGTGATGGCTCACTCTCGCTCCGACTGGAGATGGTTTGGACCTGGTATGTGTACACACTACCATACTCAACATCCCTGTGGAAAAATGCACACAAAAAAAACATCACACATCTGTCAGGCATGTAATTTTGCATTGAGTGGCAATATTTGTCACTAGGACTGATTCTTCTTAATGTCAAATAATTAAATACTAAATCAAAATACTATAGGCTGCCTGCAACCAATCAAATTGTTTCATGAAAAGCAATCTTTACATTGCAAAGGTGGAACAGAAGCTGCATCTGACATGGCATTTATGTTTACTCACACAGACTGCTTAATGCTGCTCAGAGTCGGGATACAACATGTAATTATTAATGTAAGTATCTCAGCCTACACTGTAAGTCCTTGTCCGCTTAGCGTTCATATTGCCATTTTTTAACACCGAATTTAAATATACTGAACCTAAAGGCAAAGGGATATGTTCACAACCTGACTGGTTGTATAATTTGTATATTTCACATATACGTAGCTTACATTTCTGACCAGCTGAGAGCTTATAAAATGTGTAAAGGGGTTAAAACAGTGGCAGGAATCCCTCTGTCACACACACACATGAAGATCTGCTGCGAGGAGACGCGGTTCTGATGCCTGTACTGAACTGAGATGGGTAACATCGCCACTATGATGAGAAAAAACAGGTATGCTTAAGCATTCTGTCCTTTTTAGGGTCGCATCTTGTGACATCATGTCCTGTTTTTGGTTCGTTTACATGTCTTTGGTCCGTGTTCATATTTCATTTGAACCACACCAGAGTTCGTTTGGAAGTGGACCGAGACCCATCGTTTCAGCGTCTCGGTCCGCTTGTTTGATGCGCACCAGGGTTCAGATGGCAGCGTTCACACTTATTCAAATGAACCGCACTAACAGAGCAATCGCACCAGGGTTCATTTTAATCTAAACAAACATGCCAAGTGTGAACACACTCTTAATGTATTTGGTCTTGGCGGACTAGATCTGCTACTCTGCTGCTGCTGTTGATTATTGCTACAGCTAATAGCCATAAAACCATAATCAAAAAAAAAAAAAAAACAGATTTAGGCAGGTGGAGCTGGGGGAGGTGGAGGGGTTTTCAGAGGAACCGCTGCAGGACAAGCTTACAACCAGTGAACCAGACTATTTAAATTTTGAGCAAGCAATATCATTGGCTGAAAGGATCAGCAGAGGCCAATCAGCTTCTGCCATCCAGTAATGATGTGATTGCTTGCAGATTGCAGGTACAGGACCGATCAGCCTGCGCCCCCTAGAGTTTCATGACTGAACTAGCTACATAAAACAGTGATTATTGGAGTACGTTTTAGTAGTTTCACTTTATTTTACAGTGTCCTTCACGAGAGTGACTCAAGCGTTTTCAGTGGATTTCTTCATCAGCAGATACGTATGTAATTGGTTATAATGATCAAAGCTAAAAAAAAATATAAAAAAAAACATAAAAAGAAATTTGATGCAACATGAGCAGATCTAAATGCAATACCACACTCTACACTTTTCATTTAATTTCACATTTCTCTTTAATCACGACAGTTGTAATAGATTTTGTTTAATTGTGCAGCGGCATTTTTTGAGTTATTCTGGTACCTTAAGTTGGCACCGCATAAAACCAAATAATCCCTAAAACTATGCCATTCGTTTGTGCTGTGTGGCATTTACGACCCTGCATCTGTCTTAGGAGGGAGAGGTTATTATGTGAGTATAGGAGACCATAAGTCTGAGAGGACATCCATGACATGCGGAGTTCCTCAAGGCTCAATTCTTGCGCCACTCCTGTTCAACCTGTATATGCTCCCACTGAGCCAAATAATGAGAAAGAACCAAATTGCTTACCACAGCTATGCAGACGGCACACAGATCTACCACAGCTATGCAGAAGATAAACAGATCTACTTAACCCTATCACCTAACGACTACAGCCCCATTGACTCCCAGTGCCAATGCATTGATCACCAGTTTAAGATGTCTCTTCTTAATTATTTGCATACAAGCTGCAACTGTTTTCTTCATGCTTGATATCTTTTTTTGTTCCCTCAATTGTCTACGTGAATGACCTTAACTGTTTATTGTCTAATATCTAATGGTTGGATTGGGGAAGATATGGGTGGTTTTGGTGTGATGGAGAGCTTTTGTCTTTGTTCTGTTAGTATGTATGTATGTATGTGAAGTATGTTTTTCTTGAGGTCCCCTCGAAAACGAGATGTCACATCTCAAGGGGTTTTCCTCTTAACAAGCTTGAATGAATTTGAATGAGGAAGTCAACAGTTGGATGTGCCAAAACTTTCTTCAGTTAAACAAAGACAAAACTGAAGTCATTGCATTTGGAAACAAAGATGAAGATCTCAAGGTGAACGCATACCTCGACGCTAGGGGTCTAAAAACTAAAAATCAAGTCAGGAATCTTGGTTTCAGTAGTCATGTCAAAGCAATAACTAAATCAGCATACTATCATCTGAAAAATATTGCAAGAATTAGATGCTTTGTTTCCAGTCAAGACTTAGAAAGAAACTTTTTCATGCTTTCATCACCAGCAGGATTACAGGATTATTGTAATGGACTCCTCACTGGCCTTCCCAAAAAGACAGAGCAGAACCTGCTGAGCAGAACCAGAACATATGAACACATCACACCAGTCCTCAGGTCTTTACACTGGCTCCCAGTTACAGTTAGGATTGATTTTAAAGTATTATTACTGGTATATAAATCACTCAATGGCCTAGGACCTCAATACATTGCAGATATGCTCACTGAATATAAACCCAACAGATCACTCAGATCATTAGGATCATATCAGCTAGAAATACCAAGGGTTCACTCTAAGCATGGCGAGTCTGCTTTTAGCTATTATGCTGGAACCAGCTTCCAGAAGAGATCAGATGTGCTCCTACAGTATCACATTCAAATCCAGACTCAAAACACTTCTGTTTAGCTGTGCATTTACTGAATGAGCTCTGTGCCACTGTTCGTCCGACTGTTTGCACTGTATTTTAATTATTAGTATTTATTGTGATTATTTTAATTACTTCAATGTAAAGCACTTTGAATTACCACTGTGTATGAAATGTGCTATATAAATAAACTTGCCTTGCCTTTAAGGCAGGGGTGTCTAAACCTGCTCCTGGATGGTCACTGTCCTGCAGTGTTTAGCTCAACACATCGGCCTGGAAGGTTCTGGAAGTTTCTTGATTGGCTGGTTCAGGTGTGTTTAATTGGGGTTGGAGCTAAACTCTCCTGGACAGTTTCCCATCAGGAGCAGGATTGGACACCCCTGCTTTAAGGTGTCCACCTAATGCACAATAACAAAGTGCAAAAAGCTTCTAGCATAGCTCAGACACTTCCTAACAGTGGTCAATTAGAGCATTCTGATCATTCCTTGCTGAAAAAGTCAGGTTTAGGATGCCAAGACACCAGAGTTTATACTACAGGAATTATGTCAATCCGACCTTGCTCCTTCTGCACCCTGAGAACTTGTAGTGCTGGTTTAGTGCTGATTCTGAGCACATGAGCTATCACTTTGAACCATCAGCTGGTGGTGGTTGAGATCAAAGATAAGAGACATCTGATCTTGTGTCAGTCTGAAGAGGAAAGTGGATCTATACTCAAGCTGAACCATGTGGGATGTCATGAGGGATGAAGTTGTGCTGAGACAATGTAACCAAAACTTGCTCAGTAAGCACTGGGCTTTGAGGAAAGGGTCACGGCGTTCTGGAGGCGAACGATTGTGGCGGCTGATAACCAGCAAAACAGGCCTCCCTCAGAGGACACCTGTAAACAAGCACAAGTCGCATCTTCAACACTTCTTCTGGAGGGCTGTCCACCTCAAATGAGTCTTGGAGGACATCTGTATTTGGTCAGTAAAACTGTATGAAGTGATTGAAAGTAGATAACCTCTCCTCTATGCTACTTAGAAGATGCCAAGATTTACTGCAGGCCCTTCACGGGAACCAAGTGGAAAAATAAGCACACTTTAGCTTACTTTTAAAAAAAGACTGTGAGCTTCAAGTGCACATTTAATACAATTGAGTGCACTTCTTTAAACAAGGGAGGGAGGGGGCACTCAAAGCCATTGTTAAACAGTCAACAAATATACACACATCTGTGACTTTCCTTAGCAATCAAAAACAGCTAAACTGTTGCACTCCTTAAGTAATTTCTTAAAGTCTAAACAAATCCGACCACTAGAAAGACAAAGAAAGCCATGCACACAAAACATCCATCTACATTTTTTTCTACACTCATATCCACTAATATTGTAAACTACAACCCACCCACAAAGCTACAAAACAGCATGTGTATTAACTACTAGACAGGAACCCCAAGTCTCTCAGCTTTCCATCTCCAAAACTACACCTACACAGGTCATTAATAAAAGAGCCAACATGAGCGAGAGGAAAATACACAAAGCCTTCATTATTTGCATTTACGTTGGACACGTTCCCAGAGAGAAACGCAAGCACATCTCTGCTGATTAACAAAACAACACTGCCAAATTACCAGAGTGCCACGGATATTACGTTTATTACGAACGCCGCAGGTTCACCTGAGGCCAAGTGTGTTTGTGCTGCCATCAGCAGAGTTATAAGGTGCCTGTTCTAATGGGCAGGGAAGCAGTAACGTTTAATAAGAGGCTAAACAAATCATTCAAATTAGCACTTGACATGAATGACACCGGCAAGAGGTTTAAGCTGCAATTTTCCTGTGTTTTGGAAAAGGGAAAAACGTCTGTGAAAGTCCCATTAAATGAAACAGAAAACACAAATAATACTTGCACAGAGACAACACGCGGTAAAAGGCACGTACACACATAAAGCTGAGATTCCAGTACGTTGAAATAGGTTTAAAACGGGAAAACTTCTTTGAACCCAGCAGTTTTTGAGTTTGCAAGTCCTGGGCAATGTGCATGAAAGGGTCACATGAGACATCATCAGATAGAGCATGTATAACAATGAATGTTTATAAATATCCCACTGTTCCGATTTACAGTTGATAGCTATCTATATGCCACATTAAAAGTTCATATAAAATAAAGGCCATTTAACTAAGTCACTTGTTATCCTCAGTGTAGAAGTTGTCTATGCTAGTTTAAATAAGCAATGTAATAATGTTCAATTACATGACTCTTTATCTTTACTGTAAATAGGGATAGGGATGGAGAATAGTTTGCAACACCCCACATTTTTCTGGAACAAAGCAAAGTTATTTTAAACATGTTCAGGTGTGTAAATGAATGCCAGGCTGATTGGCTGTGATTTTTATCTCATGACACAACATTTTCACTTTAAGGAGAGACATTGATTTTTGCAGTAAACTTGTCATATCGCACCTGGTTAGGCCACAGTGTAAAATGACATGGCATTTAAGCGACAAATATTACATCTTAACCAGGGTGCGAAACACGGGGGGTCCGGGGGGGGGGGGGGGGTTTGGGGGCTCATGCATCCAAACAACTTTAGCCAATGCAACCTCCTATGTCAGTGTTGCTTTACGAATACTATAGCATATCGGATTATCAAAAATTGTTAAGTGTGTGCGTGTGTGTGTTGTCATGTAGGCTATAGACTGATTGTCTTGGATTGCATCCATGAAATATTGTAATGTTATAGGCCTACTGCATATTGAGGAAATTTAGATCGGTATTGCGCAACAGTCGGGAGATGGGGACCCCCATGAATATTGACAAGTATTTCGCACATTGATCTCAACCCTGTTTAGCTGACAGGCACTTTTAGGCGTGAAAACGAAACCTGCAAGATGCCAGATGCAATATGAAGGCTGTAGCATGTGTTGTTGAATGAGGTTTCTGGGATGAGTCGGGCCAGTTGCCACACAGAGAGCACAGCACGTGTCAAACCGATTTTCACAATATACCTTATTCCAGACCAAAAGTTCAAATGAGGCTTCCTTAATATTGTCTGCCAAGATCAACGAGTCAACATTCAGTCTGGACAAAAATAAGAGTGTTCATGCAATGAGGAAAAAAGGGAAAGACAACAAAATGAAGTAAAACCAGAGCAAATGTGTGGAAAAGAAGACATAAAACAGATTTTAGGGAAGGCAACTCTTGACATTGTTTGAAGGGCACTTTCACAGTACGATACGCGAACATTTAAATCCTTGATTTCAAACTATAGCGCTATATCCAGTTGGCCGCTGTGTCATATGCATATTCATATTCCTTTTTATTCATATTTTTTATTTATTTAATTGTGAAAAATACTATAATGTGATTACAGAATCAAGAAGTCACCATCTACGGTATAAATAATTACAGATAAATTTTTTTAATCAAGCTCAAATTATTATTTTCATATAATTATTTTTCAAATTGTTTATTTCTAATTTAGTAAATATTATGTAAAATATTGTTTAGCAATTGTTATGCATGTGTTTTTATGATCTTTAAATTCAATAGTGTGATATCATATACATCGACTTTATATCAGCCTCCCCGCTCTTTTTTTTAAAATATCGACCGACCACTAGACTATAGTATATGTTGCGTTGATCAGTGAACAATATGTAACTGTGCTAAGGAAAAACACACCCTTTATATATAATACTCAAATATACACCCTACAGAGCGTTGAGCAGTGTTGCTGCCCCGGATTGAAAGTTAACGTGCAGTGCTCAAGTGCTGTCTGACAAACTGGAAAATGCATTTTAAATTTCAGCTAAAAAATGATCAGATCATTATGTAATTGATCATTGCTTTCACTTCTGAGTCAACATGCCTATCCCTATGGATTACAAGGTTCCACTTCCTATTGCATAAAAAGACATCTGCCTCCAGACTTTCTATGTTACACATGTGCTGAGGTGTTGAAGAAAGAAGTCTCAGAGAATGCCATCATCGTCTGCTCAGCCTCCACCCTTCAACAGAGCTTCATCTGTGTCTTATTAATGCATTGTATCATTGTATCCTCAACTGTTCTGAACTGGTGCAGCTGATGATATGTCGTATGATGTCATGTGAGCCAGACACTCTTGACAGATCAACAGGCCCGCCAATATGCTTATGGCATAAATATATGTTGATGACATGGTGTGAAATAAGTTAACAGAGTTGCACTTGCAGTTCATCGGTCAAACGCTGACTCAGTTAAATGTGTGATGCTACCATCTGTTTGCACCTCAGAGCATTCTCTGTGTTTAACTTATAGGAACCGTGTTGAAGTTATAGACGGGAGAGAGAATGAGAGAGGAAGAGAATGCTCGGGAAAGCTTCCCATTCAGACAGTGCTTCGTTTAATAAAAAGCCAACCTGGAATTCTTGACCCAAAAAGAGACTCAATACTTGTTGGAAGACTTCCACAGAAACACATCAAGACTTATGAAGTGCTCGAAGACAAGAGAAAGCAGCTATTCAAGTGACCTCCTCAAGAGAAACACCATACGCAAGCAACACAAGGTTTAGTTGTTTTCTGGGAAAACGGCTACTGATGGTCTTAAACGAGATGCCCACATCTCACCAGGCTGTCAGGATTTCTCACTAAACAATCTATGTTTCAAAGAATTCCAATTCCACCAGTGCCCGCATGTAGTCATATTTCCGAAACCACAGAAGATTTGGTTTTCCTTGTATTTCTATGGATTCAGTTGGGGATGATAATACTACAGTAATAAAGTGAATGCACCAACAAAGATAAATCATTGGTTGGGTTATCCCTAGTTGTTCTGGTTGATAAATTATGTCAATCACATATAAAGCAGATCAACTTATAGTGGTGAATTTAGAGAGAAACTCCAACATTTCCACAGTGCAAATCTTCCTTCGGAACATGACTTCGGGTAAACAGGGATTACTGCGGTCAGCTATGACGTCAAAAGCTCTACAGCGGTGTATAGCACATGCACATTCCCTATGCAACTTGCAACCGGTTTACATATAATCTAGGCCAAATTCTTGGAACGTTTTGGTCCGAAACCAATTAGGAGTTAGGAGGATCTTCAAAGAAACGTGAGAACGTGAAAGTGGTTATGAAATAATCTTGTTCCAAAGGTCACCTTGTTCCAAAAGATCTAGTGGATCTAGAGTTGACTTACTCTCCAAAATCTAGAAATGTCAGTTGGCCTCCATGCAATTTGCTATTAAATGTACTTATCCTGTAAGCTGGATAAAGCAATTTCCCAGTGAGATTAAAGACTATGGGGCACAACTTCAAACCAATGTAATCATTGCATTATTAACTGGTAGGAGGGTGGAGCTTCTGGAATGCCATAACCAGTGGACTTGACACAACCGTGTCATGAGGTGAGAGTCTTAGACCAAGGGGGACCTGGTTCCAGGAAGCTGGGGCCCCTAAAGCGGATGAGTTGGCCAGTTGTCTTGGCCTCTTTCTCATTGGCAGGGGGGTCCTGTCAACTCAAAGCAGGGGTGCCCTTTGAAGCCACGAGAGCAAAGAGGGCCAGGTCAGGAAGGGGAACAGCAGATGGCTGGGGGGAGTTCTGAAGGCCAGTGTCACACACATGCAGGGTCAACCCAAGAGTGATTTACTTCTATATTCCAGAGCTTCAACCCTACTCTCATATTTCTGAACAGACCTTAACGTTCCATATTACATAAATCCAAAACCGAAGGCTCTCTATTCAAATTAACGAGCGAGTGCCAAGTGAGAGAGACATGGGTGACCCAAATTAGGTAGAGGTGTCAGAACATATTTACCAAAGATCAATATCTCTCTTGGATCAGAGCTGAGGTAATGCATGCATTCAGCATGGGAACTCAGAAGAAGTGATTATAATTGATTCAGATCTCAGAATCAACGTCACTCAGAAAACAGACTCTCAAACCCAGCTGTGAGGTGACCACAGTTTACTTGAGCCAAAACCTTACCTACCTCAGATCAAAAACATGTCTGCTTTATTCAGCTACAGTGTAGCGAAGAAAAAAAATCCTTTAAGGTGGAAAAAGTGGGAAAAAGTGCCTATTAGTTGCATCTGCAAACCTGCACCATGCTGAGTTGCATGTGTTTATACTAGGTATTTAACGTGGCTGCAGGTGGAAAGATTTGGTCAGTGGAAGAAACTGAATATTTGCTAAATAAGCTTTTCTAACATATAATCGAGGCAAAAACTGCTGTCATGCTTGAGGTTAGTTGCAGTGACAGATGAAATTAGGTGGCTTTCTCCGTTTCTGAATGCGACAACTGATGCAAGA
Organism: Rutilus rutilus; assembly: GCF_951802725.1. Lineage (NCBI taxonomy): Eukaryota > Metazoa > Chordata > Actinopteri > Cypriniformes > Leuciscidae > Rutilus > Rutilus rutilus. The sequence continues at coordinate 2,655,597 of NC_140221.1, forward strand.
TGTTTTGTTCGGAATAGATGTGATGCACATGTAAATTACTGCAAAGTTTAAGGTACTACATTTGGTTTGGATTCATTTGGATTGATGAATTTCTACAGTAAACCAACAGTATTACAACTAACCCCATGTTACAACCATCCCCGATCTCCTCTACTATAAAATTGGATGCAGGTGTGCAGAAAACATTCTGCACTTTGTTGCTCACAAAAAAAAACAAAAAAACAAAATAGAAGGGTCAGCATTACTGAAAAAAAACTCAAAATCAATGCTGGTAGTAGATAAATCTTGGACCTGCACATTTTCCACAACTATTGGAAACACTCTGGAACGTTGTGCTACTATATCAGCGGGTGGAAAGCTAAACCCTTAAGTTCACATGCATCCAGAAGTGGCCAATACAGAAACGCTGACCAGAGACCCAGTATCTGGCCTTAAATGGGGAAGCGTTAGTGTATTACTGCCCAAACCAGAGGTGCCCAGTCGAGGCCAGAACAACCTCAAGACGGCAGAGCATGTTAACTGGCATTCTGAAGCCAGGCGCTGGACTGAAATCAACCAGCAGCTGCATCCTTCTCTTTGTTTCTCTTGGCTTCTTTCGAGAATTGAAAAAGTACAGAGACACACCGCAATATTTGAGCAGGGATTTGCTGTGCCTTATACTGACCAGGCACATTTCACACTCCAACTTTGAATTACGTTACTTTTGTTCTATGGTAAAACAGTTCCAAATCGAAGACAAGCTCCAAAGTCAATACGACTCTTTTCTGGCAGGACAAGAGTATCTAAATGCTAGCCAGGACCTAAAATCATGTAATGACAGAAAATAATTAACCAGGAATACAGCAGTTTTTTTTTTTTTTTTCAAAGAACTGTTACCATCTTCACAGTAAGGTCAACATGGATTAATTCATCAGGTGTAAATGAGCAATTTGTTACAGCATTATTGAATCTGAAAGACTCACCTATCCACGTATTTCCGCATCGAGTCCCTCAGGATGATGCCCTTGGGTGCGTGCATGAACGGCGGCTGCCGTAGGAGCCGATAGTGCAGCGGCTCGCATTCTCGACACAGAGGACAGTCAGGTTTGGACGTGAGCAGAGTAGCATCAATTTCCAAATGTTGCTCCATGGTGAAAAACTGCACTCCGTACACCTTCTCGTGCACATCCAGCTTGATGGTCAGTGGTGTGTCGCAGAACAAATTGCTGGGACCCAGAGACAGGTTGTTGCCACTTATAGTCAATAAGATGATATTGTGGATGGCAGGCAGAACTGTTTCCTCCTGGGATGAGAAGGTCACCCACACCGTGAGCGAGTCTGGGATAACCGGATGAGCAAACTCCAGCTGTAACATGCAGCCTTGCAGAGGGCAGGGAGGCGGCACCATGCGCAGATCCATGCCGTTATGCGGACTCCACGTGCGGACGCTGGGCTCGCATGCCTGCTCCACATCTGGTGGTCCTAAGAAATGCATCAATTGCATTAAAATCTATTAGAGTATTTCAAATCAATGTTCAGTTTGAGAGAGTTTTAACTTGTGGTACGCTGTCTCTTTTACAATATTCCTGTACCAGTTAATGACAGGAAAGGCTACTGATAAAGATAAACGATACAGATAAAAAAATAAGCAATTCCTTTGTTCTTGTAGAAGGGGGACTAACTTGAGGCTTCCTGATTTCTACAGTTTATCTTGTTCAGCGAAAGAATAATAACTCTACGGCACCCAAGCCAAGCTTTTGCAAACCGAGAGCCTTAAATTTCATGGATATGATTGCATACAAATATTGAATAAAAAAATAAAATGAATCCAGTCTTAGAAGGAAAAAAAAGTATACCTTTAGGCATATGACATCTTGTCAATGTGGTAGTACCCTTAAAAGGTCAACTTTGTACCTTATTTACCCTTAAAAGTTCATAGTAGTACTGAAATGGACCTTCCAGGGGTTGACAAGGTACATAGTTGTCTTTTTAAAGGAACTACTCCAGTGACAAGTTATTGTACCCCTAAAGGTACAATTGTTGCAGATGTTTTCTGACAGTGCACAGAGCTGATGTAGTAAACATTTCAAGGAAACATTGCATCATATTATCAATAAAATAAGACCAGTAACCCAGAACTGTGCAGTATCTGAAGTGGAGCAGGAACAGTAAATCACAAGGTACAGCAGAAGAAGGAGTCATGCACAATGAGAAACGCAGTCACACACTTGATGCATGTTGTTAAATCTTGTCTGTCCATTTCTTCTCCACATTCTCTCTCGTTTCTGTGGCAAGAACCAGAAATCCGAGCGACCTGAGGATGAGGCCCGCACAAGGCTTTCGATTTCAGCCTGGCAATTACCTCTCATGTGCTGCAGTCCAGCCATATTTGGAGTCAACAGCAACTCATTTTACGGGGAGTGACGTACCCCAACATTCATCAAATGTGGGGAGAAGCCAGGGCACTGTAGACAGTGTGTTCTCCTGCTTTTCCTTTGTGCACTTCCAAACTGGAAACAGCAAACTCCATTTGCTAACCTCATTTCTGGGCAGTGCACAAAATTCCAGTGTTTAATCAACTGAGCACTGAGTTTTTTGGCTTTCCAGGCCACATCATCTCAACACGTTTATTATTGTGAGTATGTGTGTGGCCAGAATAGAAGTAAACATACAATAAAAATGTCTTCGATACCGCAGGTTTACGTTCTAACCTTGCTTACGCTGCATTTGACCGGCCACAGAACTTTTCAAGATGGGAGCATATCTTCTTGCAAGCACATTTTAAAAAGAGTGCCTAAACGGCTGTAATGAATGTATTCATCAGGTAGTCATTTCACAAGTTGAATAACTGTCATCTTTTATCTAAATGACTCCATGGTGGACTAATAACCCTGTCCCGGAGGTATTCAAGTCAGGGTTCAGCCGCCACAGCAGCGGTGGGATGATTTTCAAGGTGACCTGACAATTCACCCATGAATTAGTGCCTTGCATTTTCACTTGATTAGCTAATACCATCAGGGTATTAGCTTGTCTAGGAAAGTGCTCATTCATGGAAAAAAGGGAAGGTGGGGGGGGCGTTATATGGCTGAAAACATCCCGCTTAAGGTAATTGCAGTGCATTGAACTGTGAGCACAGGTTTGCTTCAGTGCGATGTTGGAAAAAGCCTAGTGAAAACAGCTGAGGTCAAGCTGAGTAAATGATACTGATAAACAGTAAACAGATTCTGACTGAAGTGAGCTGCATATTTCCTACAGCCATGTGACTGATAGCGGCCAGGATTATAAACTCAAATTAAAGCCATAAATAAACACCCTTATTCTTCACTTGAGATCAAATAAAAGTTAACTGAAGTTAAGTAATATATATATATATATATATATATATATATTTTTTTTTTTTATGTATATGTTTATGTTCAGTTATTTCACTTTAATGGCAATGAAAATTACCTAATAATTGTCATGAAAGTGAAATTACTGAAACTAAATATACGAGCTTGATAAAAAATGCTAATTTTAGAGCATTTCAAGAAAATTTCAGATGCCACTTAGAGGCTTTTGCATCTGAAGACTTCAGATGCAAAAAAAAAAAAAAAAAAAATATATAACATTATTTTAGCATTATTTAAACATTTTATTTTAGCCAGTTGCCAAGTCAACATTTCTACTTTGCATTTCCTGTAACTTAATGTACTAAGATTTATCTAAAACTGAAGTGAAAATGGATTTTGGATTGTTTGAAAAGCACATGTGGAGAACTTTAAAATACTCATGCCTTCACCACCAAACTTGGTCAACATAATAAATCAAATGTAATACCATATTATAACCACCAGATTGCCAACTAGTATAGCCCTACATTTAAACAGGGTTGTACAATACCTTGCTGCTGAAAACAATGTTTTCAGACATAATTACTTCCTTTTATAAGGTATTGTATTTGGAGATATATGTGTGTATAGTCATTATTAAAGACTAATTTTGTCAGTTTAGATTCTTTTTATTGTTTAAAATGTTGAGTCTTGAATGAGATCAAAGGCTCAATTAAAGACTGTTTAACAGTTACTGTGGAGCCAGAAGACTCAACATTTTTAACAACAAAAAAGGAACATAGTAAAAGGCGTATATCTTCTATGATGTGTATTGTCTGATTTAGTTCAAACATGTGCTGCATGTAGGGGCTGATCACATGGGTGTGTCACATCATAGCGCCACCTACTGGCAACAGGAACTGAACTGTTTATACTGTGATGCACTCCCCCAATGTGGTGTGATAGTTACAGCATGTTTCCCGATTGCCACCTTTTAAATTTTTGTATGGTACAAATCTTAAAAGATCTGCCAAATGCCACCGTATACTAACATCAATTATAACAATTACTCCACTAACCACAGAAGTAGTACAAAACCCTTAGCAAGATGATGGCCATGTAATGTCCACAAAAACACAGAAATATGCACTACCAGTCAAACGTTTGAAATAATTAAGATTTTTCTATATTTTTGAAAGATGCATTTCTGCATAACACAATAGCACTACAATTTAAAGGACTGTTCCCTATTTTACTATATTTATAATATAAATGTAATTTATTCCTGTGATCAAACCTGAATTTTCTGCATAATTACTCCAGTCATATGATCCTTCAGAAATCATTCTAATTTTATTTTTGTGCAGAATTCTTTTTATTGGTGCTCAATTATTGATAATGCTTCTTATGATTATCAATGTTGAGAACAATTTTTGTTGCTTAAATTTTATGTGGAAACTGAAACTTTTTTCAGAATTCTTTTTTAATTAACAGCATTAATTTGAAATATAAATTTTTGTAACTTTAAAAATGTCTTTACTGTCTTTTTAGGTCACTTTAATGCATTCTTGCTGCTGAATAAAAGTATTGTTTCTCCTTTTTTTTTATCTTAGCCTAAACTTTTTTCAGTGTATCATGGTTTTCAGCAGCACAAAAACACTGTTTTCAACATTGATATTAATAAATAAAGAAAATGCAGTAAATCATCATATTAGAATCATTTCTGAAGGATCATGTGACACTGAAGACTGGAGTAATGATGCTGAAAATTCAGCTTTAGCCATTACAGGAATAAATAAAAAAGCTGTTTTAAATAGTAAAAATACATCTCACAGTTTTTACTGTATTTTTGATAAAAATTTTCCCAAAACATAAAAAATCTTAATTATTCCAAACTTTTGACCTTTTGTACATTGGAAATATATCGGAGCACAAGCCTGGAGACGGAGCACTGTCTGTTTGTGCCATGATTAAAACATGCCTCAAACATCTGGACAAATTGCTACAAAATGTAGATTGACCAGATGCAGATAGACTGTTAGTCATTAAGACATGAATCTTTTTTTCTTTTCACTCTTCAATCAGCCCAACCAACCCTTCATTCTGCTGGTCTGCATCCGTTGTCTGCAAACGGCACAAACCGCATGTGATTTTCTGTGGCCTAAAGTGCCAAGAATGGGTTTTATGTTTTCCCCAATCTGCAGTTCCCCCTTTCTAACTTTCTCTCGTGCTTTTTTTTTTCTTTTTTTTTTTCTTTGTCTGCAATAATTCTCCCGGCCATAAAGATTTACGAGAGAGGCACTCCGACTCGTGAAGGTTGCGAATACAAACAGCAGGAGTGGCTTGAGGACATGAGCCACAAACCCGGTGAACTCCAGGGCCGGCAGGTGGAGCGGCAATGCCATCGGGAGAAAAGGGTGGACGCTGCAAAGAAGCACAAACAAACAGATCGCCAAGCAGCTGTGCTGGGGTCTTCGGGGCACGTCACGCAGGATGAGTACTGGCGTAAGAGGGGCGCGTTTAGGGGACTGAGATTAACAGGGCATCATTCCAAGAGGGAAAACAGAGAGCCGTTTACACGCTGAAGCAGCGGCAAGCCCAGGCATGTCTCCGCAACAAGTGTTAATGTTTGTGTGAGAGAGCGCGTGTGTTTATTTTTAAAACTGTGAACGTGTGCTGCCTAAAAACAGAGAGCCATATCAAGGAACTTATAAATTACGGCCCATCTCCAGTCGTAGAACGTTTCAGTAAAATGATGTGTTCTGAAGTGAAGTGCCCTCTGATAAGGTTAACAGCAATCGCTGACCCGCATCCATCACTGTCTGCATGAGTTCATTATCATCAAAGCAGGATTTTGAAGAGGAAACACTCCTCCAATTGATAATGAGCCTTTCCATCTGCTAGAGATATAAATCAAAACCGCAAGACACCATCTCACCAAAAAGGCATGAACGAACGCGTCTTGACCGTGGGAATCGTTTTAATTGCATAGAGATGCAATGCCTCATGAGCTTAAAGCGCTAGAATTTGAAATGTGATTTGAATCACAATACCGGTCATAGATATTCATATATATCATTTTGAGGAATACCGAATCTGTTTTTGTGCATGTGAGATGAGTAAATGCATGCTCACTGTAGTCTAGAACTATAATAATCATCATGTTCACACACAACGCCTCTGAACTTACTCTCGATTCCTCTCAACATGAGGACAGGAGAGCTGTCAGTCAATACATGGGAAAACAAAGTGACTTGCGTTGGGAGTAATGCATTGCAAGTAATGCGAGTTAAGTAATCAGATTACTTTTTTCAAGTACAGTAACACATTACTTTTACATTTTCAACAAAACATCTGAGTTAATTTTTCAAATAAGTAATGCAAGTTACTTTGTTTTCCCATGTATTGACTGACAGCTCTCCTGTCCTCATGTTGAGAGGAATCGAGAGTAAGTTCAGAGGCGTTGTGTGTGAACATGATGATTATTGTACTTCTAGACTAAAGTGAGCATGCATTTACTCATCTCACATGCGCAAAAACAGATTCAGTTTTCTCAAAATGAACAAAAACAGTAAAATGCAAACTCAGAATATTTTGCAAACCTGCAATAATTAAACATGTTAAATATTAAAAATATACTTTATGTATTTAATCTCACTTTATTAACCAATGTTTTTGCTGCCGACACTTGATGATCCAATTCAACCACACTAATAAGTGTGTTTTACTAAGAGGCTTCGTCTGAAATCGCATACTCTTGACTGGGCACTTATTTTGAACAAGTAATTACTTAAAGACTTCTAAAAAAAAGTATGTTCTATATACAGGTGAAACTCGAAAAATTTGAATATCGTGCAAAAGTTAATGTATTTCAGTAATTCAACTTAAAAGGTGAAACTAATATATTATATAGCCTCATTACATGCAAAGTGAGATATTCCAAGCCTTTATTTGTTATAATATTGATGATTATGGCTTACAGCTTATGCAAACCCTAAATTCAAAATCTCTGAAATTTTGAAAATGTTCATAAGCTGTAAGCCATAATCATCAAAATTATAACAAATAAAGGCTTGGAATATCTCACTTTGCATGTAATGAGTCACACTTTGAATGTAATATAATATATTAGTTTCACCTTTTAAGTTGAATTACTGAAATACATGAACTTTTGCACGATATTCAAATTTTTCGAGTTTCACCTGTAGTATGAATTTGTGTAGTATGAATGTAATCCATTCATAAATCCTCTCCCATGCACTTCAGAATCTCACTAGAGGAAGTAGTTCATCCCGGTACTTTTTCCTACTCTTTTATGAGTACTGTGAAGTATGCAATTTCGGATGCAGTCGGAGTAATGACATTTCTTCTCCCGTGTCCTATTCTTCTGTAATCCAGAATTGCAGCTGAAAGCTTTGTTTGAGCGGCGCCCTCTACAGTACAGGTGTGGATTTGCACTTCCTTCAGTCTGAGGCTTATTCATTTCACCTTCGGTGTGAAATGGCCTTTACATTTGCCAAAAATAGAACTTTTGTGTTTTTGTTATTAAAACAATCAAGCAAGCACAGCCCAGGCGAGAAAAGGTGACATTACTTTCCATAAAAAGTTACTAAGTAACGCAATTAGTTACTTTTTTAAGGAGTAACGCAATATTGTACCACATTACTTTTAAAAGTAACTTTCCCCAAGGTTTGTAATAATTACGTTTTTTTTTTTCTTTTGAAAGAAGTCTCTTATACTCACCAAGGCTGCATTTATTTGATTCAAAACTGCAAGACACCATCTCACCAAAAATGCATGAACGAATGCCTCCTGACCATGGGAATAATTTTAACTGCAAAGAAACGCATCGTCTCATGAAAGCACCCCTCCAAACAATGACCTTAATGCTTGTAAAACAGCACTGACTTGACCACAAAAACCTATACACTATATATCACCAGCCAAAACTCCTACAAGAACCCAGAATGCTCTGATCTGCAGAGTAAGAGCATACCTAACACAATGCTATTTTATGCCAGCCATGCTCACAAACAATAATTAATAAAGCAGCTGTCTGCAAATTCTGGAGCAGCACAGCTGTGTAGACTATTTATAAAGGAACAAATTTCCATCGCCAGCTAACTGTTCACTTAGCTGTTCACAGTTACACTGAGAACAAGCATAAGACATATCGCGAGGCAAAAAAAAGACACGAAAATAGAGAAAAAGGATGCATTCATTGAACCAAGATTTAAAGTGTTGTTAGAGATCTAGGGTGCTTTGCTGAGATCAGTGTGAGAAGCCAGTGTCACAATGCCCTGACATGGTGAGGAATTATTTAAAGTACACATGCATTAAATCATTCTTCACTACACTGGACAAGAACACTGTAAATCACCAAGCCAACTATGAGCCGTGGGTTGATTTCACCATGGCACTATCAGAACATTCCTCTGTTTGTTTCAATGAGCTCTATGTTACCTGGAGAAAGCCTTCCATGCAATTCATTCACTTCAATGGCAGTTGCTCGGCTGGCACACAACAGCCACTCGTTTTTCTACAGGGGCACAGACTTTGAAAATCCCATCACGGCAACGTTGATGCCGCCACAAGAACACACATAGTCCGAAATCCTTCACTGGGATCCTGAACAGTTACGTAAACCAACAGGGAGTAACTGGACCATGCTAACCCGCCAAACATCGACCCCATCGGTTTGTTTGAGCACCCTCACATAGAAAAAAATCACATTTAGAGGAGAGAGTTTGAGACAGGACTACAGTGTTCGAGACGCCTGTCGTTGGGTAACATGAACAGAAAACTTTTTGCTGTAATTTGTTTGTAAAAAACAAAACAAAAAACAACAACACTGAATTATCAAATGGTTCTATAAGAGGTTTACAATAATTTTGCTTTGGATAATCTCTATATTTCACTCAATATCTCTTTTTCCCTGTATTTGAGTTGAGTTCTCTCAAAACAACTTTAAAGGGATACTCCACTTTTTTCGGAAATATGCTCATTTTACATCTCCCCCAGAGTTAAACAGATGAGTTTTACCGTTTTAGAATCCATTCAGCCGAACTCCGGGTCTGACGGTACCACTTTTAGCATAGCTTAGCATAGATCATTGATTCAGACGAGTCCAGTAGCATTTCTTTCAAAATGACCAAAGAGTTTCAATATTTTTCCTATTTAAAACTTGACTCTTCTGTAGTTAAACCGTGTACTAAGATCGACAGAAAATGAAAAGTTGCGATTTTCTAAGCCTATATGGCTAGGAACTACTCTCATTCCGGCGTAATAATCAAGGAACTGTGTGGCTGTACCATGAGTGCAGCAGGCGTAATGATATGACGCAGCGCCTAAAAATAGTCCCCAGCTCGGTAACTTCTTCCAACGTGACCGGGACTAAGTTTGTCTAACCTATTAGACCTATTTTTAGGCGCTGCGTCATATCATTACGCCTGCTGCACTCATGGTACAGCCGCACAGTTCCTTGATTATTACGCCGGAATGAGAGTAGTTCCTAGCCATATAGGCTTAGAAAATCGCAACTTTTCATTTTCCGTCGATCTTAGTACACGGTTTAACTACAGAAGAGTCAAGTTTTAAATAGGAAAAATATTGAAACTCTTTGGTCATTTTGAAAGAAATGCTACTGGACTCATCAGAATCAATGATCTGTGCTAAGCTATGCTAAAAGTGGTACCGTCAGACCCGGAGTTCGGCTGAATGGATTCTAAAACGGTAAAACTCAACTGTTTAACTCTGGGGGAGTTGTAAAATGAGCATATTTCCGAAAAAAGTGGAGTATCCCTTTAAGGGACTATAGAATTTGAAATGTGATGTAAAAGTACACTACTGGTCAAAAGTTTGGAATAATTAAGATATGTAGAGTCACTTATGCTCAACCAAGGTTGCATTAATTTGATACAAAATACAGTACAAACAGTAATATTGCAAAATATCATTATAATATTAAAGAAATGTTATCTATTTTAATATGTTTTGAAATTTAATTTATTCAACGCTGAATTTTCAGCAGCAATTACTCCAGTCTTCGGTGCCATATGATGATTTAGAAATCATTGTAACATTAGAAATGTCTGTACTGATCAATTCAATGCATCTTTGCTGAATAAAAACTGTTTTCAACATTGATTATAATCAGACATGTTTATTGAGCAGCAAATCATCATATTAGAATGATTTCTGAAGGATCACGTGACACTGAAGACTGGAGTAACGATGCTGAAAATTCAGCTTTGCATCACAGGAATACATTACATTTTAAGATATATTAAAATATAAATAAGTTATTTTAAATTCTAATAATATTATTTCACAAAAACATTAAAAAAAATCAATTATTCCAAACTTTTGACAAGTAGTGTAGATCTACAGGTTTGGATAGCCTACTACACCAGAAGAATATTAAATGAGAATCTTGCTCTTGGGATGCAAATTTGCCATGGCAACAGACAACAAACATTTCCTTTGGGATGCTGCCGCCATGAACTCATGAGACTTTGGCAATCGCATGCTTTTGACCAGGAGAGTCGGCACACTTGTTTGACTCTGCTAAGCAAGTATCCCGTTGAGACATACGGACCTTTTTGTAATGAGTTTCAATGGGCCAGAGACATTGAGGTTTTCTTTTTTGGTTGCAGAGACAGTTGAGCATTACAAATTCTGGACCAGAAATTCACACAAGCGTCTGTCCAGGGACATGCACAGACCACAAATATTTTCTCAAGGCTTTTGCTTGAGTCTAAATCACACTTATCCGGAATGCAGACAGTAGACGAGTTAATCAACTCTATGACACACTCTCTATATCGGGATAGTTGAAAAAATGTGTAATATTCAGGCACTTTTGGCACTTGCATCTTAGACACAACACACGCAATAGCCTGTGATGCAGTCGGTACGTCGATTCTCTAAAGAAGCATTGACTGGGTGCAGGACTAGCCAAAGGCGAGCAAGTGTGTTTAGAAGAAATGATGTGATGGTGGTGGTACACAAACTCACCCTCGGCTTCTCTGGGGCTCCAGTGGCCAGACGGGGAACAGGGGCGCGGGGACGAAGAATTGGAGGCGTACTGTAGAAGGACGTGACCCTCTGAACATTTATCACATACTGATCCCACTTCTCTAGGAAACCAACAGAGACAGACAAAATGCAACTTAGATACAGCAAATTCAAGTAGATGGCAAGTTAGATGGGAATCTTCAATATGGGGCAAAAACTGTTTAGCATGCCAGAGTGGGAGAAATCATAAATATACCAAAAATAGTGCACTCAATATAATCAGCACTAATAGTTTAGTGTAGTCACGCTGCCCTTTTAAAGACCCCACAAAATCAGGGTCTTGAAAATATTTGTAAATATAGTTATTTAATCAAAACCATGTTTCTAGCACAAAAAAAATAAGGATCTCAATTAGCGTGAATTTGAACAGTGACATTTACACTAACTTTGAAAACATAATATTGCATAATATTTCTAAAAAGCCAAAAATCTAAAAATGAAGAAAAAAAATCTCCTATTTCTAAATGTAGCTCAAGCAATAGAGCACTAGCAATGCCAAGGTCACAAGTTCAGCTAAACAAGGGCTAAAATGTGAATCTTGAATGCAGTGTAAGGCCCTGTTTACACCTGGTATTGAGATGTGTTTTGGTCCATCGGATGATCACAAGTGGACGACGCTAAATACAGGAGTAAACAGGGTACACAACGCGTTGAGCTCGTCCACTTTCAACCACTTCCAGAGGTAGTCGAAAACTCATTAGACCGGATTGCTTTCGTAGTGTAAACCCTCATGTGGTTGAATGTGTTCAAACAGCTTCAAAATACATTATGGGAAGTGCCCTAGCCAGATGGGAATCAAACTTTGTCGGCATTAAGACCAAAGTTTGGTTTGAAAACCCGACAAACGTACCAAGCGTGATCTTGCGGCTGTCAGAGCAGGAACGAAAGCCGCTGCTCTCCATGTCTCCGATCGTGTTCATATGTAAATTGCACAAGCTTATTTTGTCCATTAGATTAAAAGACTTACATTCACCCACCCATAGACCCTCCCCTCGAAGAAATCAGGACAGAAGTGGTTGAAAGTGGACAAAAGAGACAGATTAAAACACCAGGTGTAAATGGGTATCGACCCAAAACGCATCTTAATACTAGGTGTAACCAGGGCAAGTTGCTTTGGATAAAAGCGTCTTCCAAATGCATCACAGTTTTTTTGTTGTGCTACACCACTACTTGTTTGAAAAAAGCAGGTTGTTACTGGAAAAACTACTGTAGGCTACACTGTTTTTGGAAACGGTTACGCTACTGTCACACTACTTAAAAATGTTACACCCCAAGACTGCTCTGGTGTGAGAACTCGCTTATCAGCCTCAATGACTCATTAAGCACTTTTAGTCAGAGGGCAATGACAAATCTGGTTGCTGCTTAAGCAGTCAGACTGTGGTGTTAGAATGTTATATGGATATACAGTAAACAATGTCACATGGTCCAAGTGGAGAGTTTCAGATCGACATGTCTGGACATGCTCCTCTGAGGGGATTCCCCTGCCGCTCGCCTTAGTGAATTCCACCTGTCTCTCACATAATGGTCTCTCGTGGACCGTCTGCAGGCCCACAAATATATATTTCTGACTGCATTCAGCTCTAAGGAAACTGATGCAAAATAACAAAGAGACTCAACCCAACAAAGTTCCACAGATCTGAGTCATGAAATGTGGATATCCAGTGCCAACAAGAAGATTTTGGAAGGCAATGTGAACAATTCCACTGTATCTACGACACAGCCAGTTAAACGCAGTTTAGAAATAGCGCTATTAATTGATAGCATGTGTTAGCTATTTGGCAGAGGCTGAGAATTCTCGGTTGTTTTGCACTTCCTGCAATCTATCCTCTCACTGTACTCAAAAACTATTACAAAATGTCTCAGACTTCTCCTCTTTCAATATTTACTAAACAGAACATGCTTAGACATGTCTCCTCTCTGCCTACGTCCACATTTATATTCCACGTCTTTTCCTATATCAGATTGCATCTTCCCAGAGAGCACAACAAATGCTGATATATATTTTGCTACATGTATTCTTAAAATAGTCTCTAGGATATGTGCTATGCCATTGCAACCTGAGTTCACCTGTCATAGAAGTGGCCAGAGATGGGCGGAAACCACTCTAAAGTAATGAAGTTTTGTTCCTGTTCTACCACTTGGGGTGCCATGGGGACTGGAGGGGGCCGGTAATCGGGTTGCCAGGTTTGGTAGATGAGGTCCAGATAGCAGTGCATGCGAGCCACCTGGTTAGGTGTAAAGGAATCAGTGCAGTCGTCATCTGGGGAAAAAAATGTGTAAGTTCAGATATTTTACATAGTTTCTGAGATAGCACATGGCACATGAAAAGGCATTCCTGTCGAGAAGATCAAAGAACAACGTTGTATAAATCAATACTTTACATTTTTTATAGTTGGCAATTTTAACTGACATGAGAAACAGTAACTTTTAGCAATCTGACAAACTTGAGTAAAAAAGTTAATTCAAATGTCCCAGAGTTCGATAATTTAAAATATTACAAACATATTAATTACATTTGAAGAACTATTATAATCAAAATAAAGAGTTAAATAAACAAATATATACTGTGCAAAAAAAAAAAAAAAAATCAGTTAGTCAGTGAAGAGACTGTTTGAGATGAAATATGAGACATGTAATATGTTAAGAAAAATCAAAGGCAAATATGAATACTTTTTTATGTCTTTTACAAACAAGTCTTCAATTATGCAAAAAGCATGAAAATATGATTTAACTGTATGTATTTAGTAAACGGAACATAAAATGCTAGCTATGATATTAGCATTAGTAAGAACATTTTTTGGAATTTAATTACAGCTACAGAAGTGGCAGCCCTCATGTGATATCCTCCTGAGCATCACCAGTATGGTACTTCAGTGGCTTAAGTCTTGTCTTACAAAGACTTATAAAGCATAAGATTTTGTTAAAGTTTCCAGGAGAGGTCGTCACATTACTGGGGTGCCTCAAGGTTCAGTGCTTGGTCCCCTCCTTTTCTCGACATACACAAGCTCACTGAGCATAAAGACACATGGCTCCTATCACTGTTATGCAAATGATACACAGTTCACCTGCTATTCCAACCTGACAGCCCTACCCTCTCAGCTTTTATCTTTGCTTGACTTTTTTTAGGCAAAATGTTAGACTGATTATTCAAAAAAAAAGGATAAAAGCCCTATTTTTAGTGACCAAATGCTATTTTCAAAATGTATGGATGCTTTGTAGTGTCCTTTTATTGTGCGCATCCCAAAAATCCCATTTAGTAGTTTTGGAAATGTCTACCAATGCTTTAAGCTTTCAGTGCTCTTCAAGCAGGCTACAAGCATGAGGTGAGAGAGGGGTGAAGTTTCTGATCAATAAGAAGTTACACTGTTGTGGTGAATAAGAATAAGTCAATGTATTAATTATAGCAGTATTTCTGTCTGTTTACTATTTGGCTTTGTGATTTCCTTAGTAAAAGACAGATTGAGAAAGGGGAGTTTCCATGCATTTGTTCTTACCTGCGTAACTCATGTAATTATTAAAGGGCGTTTGAACAAAGTTGTGGTTGCCACACGTTTCGTTGCCAGGCTCAGGGTCCCTGCAGTGCTTGTATTTGGGTGTGGGGTTCGTGTCGGCACACAGATCTCCGGTTTCCAGCGAGGGCTCTGTCTCTAAACATGCATCGTTGCAGGACTCGATCTCTGAGATGCCTCTGAACACATGGTACAGTCCCAGACTGTGACCGATCTCATGGATCATGGTATGAGTGTGGCCAAATGTACCATAGAAAGACGGATTCAGAACTATACCACCTATGAAAAGAGAAGAAACACAGTGTAAACCCTGACGTGCTTGCACTTAAATAATCATGTTTGTCTCTTGTAACAGTAGTTTATACCATGTTATTTGAAATACAAATGTATTTAAGTCAAAACAAACTTAAATTTGGTTGTATGTCATGTAAATGACATCCTTTGAAATGTTAGACCCTTGCACTTGCATTGCGATCTACTGTACAACAGCTTATCCTTCAACTTGTCTTTTTGAGTAGATTTTGTTTTTGTAGAAAACTGAAGTGATATAGAGTGAATCTGAATTAGTGGAATGAAGGCTGCATTTACACTGTCAACCAAACCCACATTTTTTCACTGGTATCTGGTACAGATCAGCTCTTGTTGGAAGACCTAATATTTTGAAATACGATTTGAGTCTCACATTCAACTCATCTGTTCAATCAATCTGCTCAAAAGCATTGTGAGCTAAATTGATCATAGAGACCATTGATGCCAACGGTTCTACGATCTACTTAGGCTTACAATGCTTTTGAGATACGCAGCCCTGATCATTGTTTATTTCAATAGTAAGATGTTTTCTCGTCTTCCTTTGCAATCAGATGCAGTGTTCTGATGTTTGGTGGACCACTAAAAATATTTTAAAAGCATCGACATGCAATAAATCATCATGTTTGGTCGTGTTCATATTCAATATTTATAAGAGGTAATTAGAGTGCTGTGTAAGTAATTGTAATCAGGGAGGACAAAAATAGACAATTGGTAGCAATGGTTCTATGATCAGCGTAGGCTTACAATGCTTTTGGGAAACTCCTGAACCGTGCACTTTCTTGCAGTGTATATGTAGCCAAAATGTACTTGAATTTTGATCATATTCTTTTGCATGCTCTTCATAGCTATCATTGTTTACTCGACTTCCGTTGTTTACTTCCGTTAATCATTTACTCAAGGCCTCTATACATTTTTTTTTATAATTTATGACGAGCAAACAGAGAGTCTTGGGAGTAGGAACCACTGAAATGGTATGGGAATAGGAATAGATTGTGACAGTGATATTTTCAGCATTAAATGACTGCAGGAACGCATTTCAAACTCTTGACCTGGACTATGCTTATGTAGCAATTTCTCAGTACCTAGATGTGTCAGTGCCTCCTTGTCCCATGGCCAGGTAGCAACTCCGGCCAGGTCTTCATCAGAGGAATTGGCGAAGAAGATATTGAGGTGCGTTGAACCGTCCAGCTTGAGGATCTCTTTTAGCTCCTTCACATCCAGATAGGCCCTGGAGCCAGAGACGGAGATCATTTATTTGGTTGATGCATCCACTGCATATTTGGCACTCATTATGACACACCCATAAATCTACATTTCCCTCACTGCAAAGTGGCTAAAAAAGTTTCATTAATGAAATTATCACTAATTATCATTACATTTCAAATTCTTTATCTGCAATAGCAATCAGCACTAAGTTTTGTTCTTTCATTAGCACTCTCTCTACTATGCCTGTGGAGAAGTTGTATAGCAACTCTTAACATCGCTTTCAAGAATCCATTTAACCTTGTTCTCTGCTTCCCTAATCTGGTCCGCATTAAAGGAGAACTTGGTAACTTTTTTAACTTAATAAAACTGTCTAGAAATCATTTGGATGGTTAAACAACCTGTTCTAGTGATATTGGTGACTTTCCCCGCTCCCCCCAGCGTTCCCAGGCGGAAAACCAACCTTGCAACTTTGGGACTACCGTCCCGGCAAGATAGAAATTGTAAGTCTCGTGAGAAGCGAGAACAAGAACGAGAACGAGCGCGAAACACGAATTGCTTTACGGCAATTCAACATAAACACACGCACATGTATAATGATTACCCACCTCGGTAGACATAGCTCCACACGATACAGTTGGCTTGCTCCGATCAAAACAAACGCACATGAGCAGCGGTAGAGAGGGGGAGGAGGCCGCCGAAAGTGAGTTTCTTACGACAGTGTTGTTATATATAAGCACCCCCACAGCTATAGGGGGAGCTCGTGGGGAAAACATGCGACAACAAAAGGGAAAATCAGCGAAGAAGTGACTAGAGTTCGCTAGAGTTGCCGAGTTCAGCTTTAACGTTTTAGCAGCAAGCTAGCAGACCGAACCAGGCGTGCGCATGTAAGTGTCTTTCCAGTGACAGGTGCTTTTATGAGTGTGTAGCTCCTTTAACTTAACATGCTAAGAGCTCGTTTTACACAAGAGCACTCCATTAGGGCTAAACCATTAAGGTTATGTTATGTTTATGGGCTTCATTGGCACTCAGAGTTCACACGACTGTAAAGCACCTGATGAAGGACTTCCCTGAGAGGACCCATGTGACAGCTCAGAAAACCCCATTCATCAATTAACCCAACACACACAATAGCCAAGGGGAAAGCATGGACGTCGAGAAACAGAGCCAAATGATAACGTAGTATCACCTCTCACCTGTGACTAGTCTTTGGACCAAAGTCATGACAGACATTTTTCTTATTGCACATCTACAACGTGATCCAAATCCAGGGATGAATTACTGCGCACAGCATGTGCACATGGTGAGGATTCACACAAGTGTTTAACTTTAGCTCAGGGTTAACCACAATTGTGTCCAAGGTATATGCCGTCAGATCCGATCAGTGAGCTTGTGAGGATAAAAACACAAATCCCTCTCTCTATAGACAGGCTGTTTGCTTGCAATACCAATCTGGCACTGTATACATTCTTCAAAAAGCATGGAGAAATAACTTAAAACACATGCCTAAAACATGTTAGACAACTTAAGCAGATATCATTCACATTTTTCAGAGACTCCAACCCGATGTCTCCTGTTAGCTAGATTTCCAAACAAGAAAAGTGGTAACAGGCTTCGGGTCTACAAAAATAAACCTCCGACCACACAGCCATTGTTGTGCCACGCATGTAGCGCAGTGTTCTTCCAGAATTCCACAATTAAGACGGAATGTTGACGAATGTCCGCGGCGCAGCCATCAGTCTGTCTCCCTAGACATCCCATAATCAAAACAAAATAAACAACCACTTGGGGTGCTTATCTGAAAATTCTTCTTCTGCTTCTTCTCACTCTAATCTTTCTAAACCATCTTTCATCCATCAGTTGCAATATTTCCATCGAATGCTCGGGATTGGCCAACTGCTGATTTCTGTTACTGGATTGGATATCCAGTGATAAACAGTCTCTTGATGATTGCGATGGGATAATATTTGGGAAAAACCACCTGCGTGTTTTTTGTGACTGATGTCACCTCATAGCCCGCACACAGAGTCATTTAAAGAGCTCCAGGAATACCATTGGATGCGATTCTGCGGCCTGGAAAGCCTTCAGAACGGCTAATAGAAAACATTGCTTTCTCTTGAACGAGAAGCTCAATTAAGGCGTGACGAAATTCAAGGACAGTGCTGGAATATTTGGATGAATCATACAGATCAAAACAAAGATGTAAAAGGTAGTTTTCACTTATCAATTCATTCACTATTTTCTCACAACATGGAATGTTTAAACGTTTCCCATGAAGCCGAGTGCACTTCTGTAAACAATCGTTTATGACTACAATTTGAAAACAAAATAGTTGCTTGGAGACCTCTCTAAACAAGAAATAAGCTTCCTTGAAATTGTGGTTTCTACTTTGTAGTCCACCCAACTAAAATAAAAAAGGCACCAAAAAACTACTTCTAAAGCCAATAAATCCTCTTTAAAACAAATCTCATAGCTTTGGATTGCTACATGTGTCCTTGGGCTATACCTGTTTTTCGAAACAAATGAACACTGCTACAATTCACATAGAGCGAAAGTTAAACCAGACCATCTACATTCTGGTGGAATTGTGAACATCTTGTGCTTTCTATCCAATGGCCTCAGGTACTCAGACTTAGAAATCCAATTTCCTTGGATCATTTTTTTTTCTTCTTCTTTTGGCGAAAATAGTGGTGTTTAAAGCTTGGAGCAAATCATCATACAACGGACCAGACAAAATCCTTGATAAAAACATTTTTCTTGAAGTGCTCATGGAGGACTCATTAATAAATTAAGAGTTGTGAGAGTACAGTAAAAAACCGCAATTGCCTTTGCAGATTGCTTAGACCAGTGCTTCCCATACCTGTCCTGGCCCCCACCACTGCACATTTTAGATGTCTCCCTCATCTAACATACCTGATTCAACTCATAGAGACTTCAACATTGTACTGGGGGTGATCAATGAAAAAAAAAAAAAACGTGAAAAGGTGATTTTTGAAAAACACTGGCTTAGGGTAGGGGTAGGCTACCTTCCTGCACCCTTCAGGTCCAACCCTGTTCCAACACACTGGCTGTCATTTTCGAGTAATACTGAAGACATTTATTAGCAGGTTCAGGTGTGTTTGATTAGGGTTGGAGCCAAACTCTGCAGGATGGCAGGGTGGGCTACCCTTGACCTAGAGAGACATGGCCACTATTCATGCATGCTCTTCAGCTTCTCCCTTTCAATAAACTTTCAATGCTACTGAAGTGTGGAGATTGATCTGGAGATTTGAAAGAAATGTTTAGCTTCATCATACCAAGAGGAAGCAGTGGTATGAATCTGAACTCCCCCATTTTGCTCTTTTCCAGGGTCGTCCATTCCTGCTCATGGAGGGCCACCATCCAGCAGAGCTTAACTCTAGCCCAATTAAATACAGCTAAACCAGTTTATCAAGGTCTTCAGGATCTCTAGAAACTTCCAGGCAGGTGTGTTGGACCTGAAATCTGCAGGAAAGTGGCCCTCGTGGAGCCGGACTGCACACTATGGGGCTGTTTACACGACACCGTTTTCAACTAAAAACGTAAAACTTTTTACGCGTTTTGGCCGTTACTTTACACGACAACAGCATTTGGGTGCCTGAAAACGCTAATTTTTGAAAATGGGGTTCCATGTAAACTACAAAAAAGTGAATCTCTGAAAACGATGATGTCATGCACATGAATATTACATGTTTAGTCTATAGTGTTTCATCGTCTAATGGCCTGGCAGCAGAATACAGCGTTTTTAGTTGT
Organism: Rutilus rutilus; assembly: GCF_951802725.1. Lineage (NCBI taxonomy): Eukaryota > Metazoa > Chordata > Actinopteri > Cypriniformes > Leuciscidae > Rutilus > Rutilus rutilus. Next base: position 2,675,755 of record NC_140221.1, read on the forward strand.
TTTCGCGGATCCGCGTGAATGGGCATTGTTTTGACAATGGTGTCGTCTGTACGTGGAAAACTCAAAGGAAAAACTTCTAACCTAAAATAAACTCTTTATGGCAATACACTGAAGATAAAAAAGAAGACCTAAAACGGGCAAATATGACTACTGTTACATGCCTATTCACAGTTGACTGACAAATGTGAAGCCAAGCCGCTAGGAAAGTTGCACTTATGCCTGGACTTGAAGTGAAGCTTGTGTAGGCCAACGGACCCCAACGCTACCTGTACCTTAACCTAAGTCAAGTTGCTTTAATTTGTATAGTAGAAGCAGAAGCAGAAATTTATGATGCAAATGTTTATAATACCTAAATGCCTAATTATCCACGTTTAGCATTTAACTGAAGCAGAAAACTCACACAAACACAGGGAGCAAACCACAAGTCCAGGAAGGACCTGAAATCAAATAAAAGCCTTTAAAATAAATGTCAAATAAAAGCCCTTTATCTGCCCTCTTCTTCACTCACCCCAACCAACTATGAAATGTCTCTGTGACTTTGTGACAATCTCTGAAATATTTGTGCAGCTCACTAAGCAAGTTGGCGTCATAAATCACAGCTTACCTTAAATGAGAAGCTGGATTGAAGCAGGTCTTGGTCACATTGGTGATGCTAGGGTTACAGCAATCTCCATTATCGTAGCCATAGTTCTCACAGTTGCACTCTGGATCACAGATGCCATTTCCTTGTTTATGTTCAGGGCATCGCGTCCTGGGCTTGCAGTAACCAGCATCAAAGCCCGTCAGGGTGTGGTTGCATTCAGGGTCACAATCCTCATCGCCCACCTTGCTGATGTCACAGTTGGCGAGCACCAGACGGTTATACAAAGAGGAATTGCTGACGTTGTGCACAGTCAACTCCCAGCTGATGTTGTACATGCTAAAGGCTTCATTCAGATGCTGATGCTGCAGGTGAATCTGTTGATCTGTGACTGTGGGTTTGCGCTGAAAGTCGTCAAACACGTTCACAACACGGTATCGTACTGTTTTGGGGCGACGGAAGCTCCAGAAGTGATTGTAGTTGCGCACCACTTCTGTGTTATCGCACACCGTCTGTCCGCAGGCTGGAGGCTCCAGGGTGGTGTCCAAAGACCACAACCCAGCACGAGAACCCTCATCAGGTATCGGGAAACTGCCGTCCTTCACTGCCAGCCATTTGCGCGCTGGGTGTTCAAAGGTCTCGCGGATCACCAGGTCAACCAGGTCCTCAGGGTCCTCTTGTCCATGCATGTTCCTCATGATTTGCCTCTGAGAGAGAGCCTGTCGCCACAAACCGACACGTTCCACAGAGCCTCTGTAGTTATGATTCAAGGCATTTCCACCCACCATCAGCACCTTGAGTTTTAGATCAGAATACTTCGTTACATTTATCTGTTGACTTGTATTTGCATACAGTACGTGCATTATGTAAGATCTGGCAAGGTGAAGAGTGTAACTGTTTTCTGATAAAATACTCCAGTGTTAAATGTGGAGAGCTCTGTAAGTTAGCCCTTGGTGCTATCAGTAAAATGTGCTGGAATGACATCAATTCAGCAACAATAACTCATTGGAAAAAGGTGATTCTGCCTACATTTTTGCAAAACTGATTTCATTGAATTGCAAATTCTGTCATCTTATACTCACCCTCAAGTTGTTCCAAACCTGTATGAATTTCTTTCTGGTGAACACAAAAGAAGATATTTGAAGAATGTTGGTGACCAAACAGTTGATGGGTCCCATTGACTTCCATAGAATGGAAAAAATATTATATGCTCATCAACTGTTTGGTTCAAGAAATTCATACCGTCCAGGTTTGGAACAACTTGAGGGTGAGTAAATGATGACAGATTTTTTTTAGATGAACTATCCCTTTAACACCATAGGTTAGGTTTAGGGTAGGTGGAACATTATTTTCAAACACAATAGAGTATCAACTTTTTTTGCTCTACTACATCGGACGTTTCATTTCCAAACAGCCAATTGGATTCAATTGAAAGCACATGTAGTGCAACTTACTAGACACAATGGAAATGTCACAAAATGTGCAAGAAGCAAAGTTATATTTTGCAGAAATGTTGCCACAGACACATTTTTTCCAATGAGCCTGGTTGGAAACCTATTTTTGGAAAAATATTTATATTTCTGCAGTTCTGTTTGGTTCACCTAGAGAAACAGAAATTACACACTTCACCATTAACTAATAACAAACATGTATATATATATGTGTGTATATATATATATATATATATATATATATATATATATATATATATATATACTGTATATATATATATATATATATTTTTTTTTTTTTTTGGTTGTGTGTGACTCTTCAAGATATTGTGCAAAAAGTAAAATTCTGAAAGGCTGAAAGAATTAAACTTACCTTACACTTTTTAGTAAGGGGGCTGAAGACATCACCTGACTGTTCCCTGCTAACAGCAGTCTGAGCACCATTGACATATAACTTCATATAGAGGCCATTGTAAGTCACAGCCACATGTGCCCAGCGGCTGGGCAAGTAGCGGGCATTCGAATGAATGGAGGTAACTTTGTGTGCTCGATCCGTCTTAAGGGAGAAGAAGAAACGCGGGTCACGGTTTCCTTGCTCACTCACAGCTTTAATTCCCAACAGCCATCCACGATCACTGGAGGCATAGAAGCATTTGTCGAAGAGACCTGTGGTTGAGAATGTACAAGAACAAATGCATCAGGAGGGAAATACAATTGCAACAAGTCAGGAAACAATAATGCAAAATTTGCTTTGACAGGAAACAACAGAGTAGCTGAGGAAGGGATGGGATCAGGAAATTACATGAACCTGCATAAAGGCGCCACTGAACAGTGCACTCAAAAACAAGAATTAGTAGTGTGTGCAATTTAGACTGTTGCTGTTTTTGGGCCAGTCCAAGATCAAAAGAATACTTTGCACGTGGCACACTTACATATTATCTTGGGTTAGGGATTTTGGGGGTTAAATGCATTATACAAGTTTATATAGCAAAAAAGTACAGTACAGTATGTTGTCTTTGTCAAGCCATGTTTTGACCATCTTGAAGCATAAACGTCCTTCCTTTGATGTCACCTAACCGGTCAAGCTTGCAATGTATCTCAGATCTGATCTGCTGTGCAAGTCAATTTTTGTATCTCATCATTATGGAAGATCAGTGTCAGCTAAGCACTTTTTTTCTTGCTCTCACACCAATCTAGCGTGTTGAACCGTTGGAGACATTCGGTTTTGTTCAAATTAAGACAATCTGGTTTTTCCTGTACGGTTTCCATCTCAGCAATCTAAACCAGCTAGATCTTCTGTCCAATCTGCTGTCTGGTGATGTCCGTCTCAGGTTCTTCTTCAACTGCCAAGTCATGACTGTAAATAATGTTCATGGTCTATAGAGCACTCAGCCAAATCCACCATCCATCCTGCAGACACAAACGCAGCGCTGTTCGGGGTGCTGAACTTACTGGCCTTAGGACATTTATAAGCGTTTTGTGGCTTTATTACATATTACATAACATATTTAGCTTTATGTTTCCTATGTCAAATGCTGTCAAATACTCAAATGCTCCTATCAAATTGTCAAATGCTCCTATTCAGCAGCCTCTTTCCACACACTCTTCAATCTTCTGCATTATAGATTGAAAACATGACTCAAAAAACAAAACAAGACAATAACAACATTAAGTCTTGACATTAAGACTAACGCTGCGTAAAAACAACAACAAGAACAATGATTGCTGAAAATAAGCACTGGCCTCCCTCAAAACAAGTGCCTTATGTCTTCATTCTCAGAGGCATGAATTAGATTTAAAAGATTAAGCATGACTACATAAGCCAGAGTCCACTTCAATCACTTCTTTTTGTTTTGTTTGTTTGTTTGGTTTTTTTTGTTCTTTTAAATATCCTAACACAACACATATTCACTGACAAGGGCTCTTCAAATACCTTGAAAAAATATATATATTTTAAAGGAATGTATTAGGTAGCAGCCCTCCCTGTCTATGGGTGAGCCAGTCTATATAGAGTGCAATGCATACTGTACATCACAGTCAAAAAGAAATCTATATGAGTCAAAACATCACACTGCATGGATTTATGATATCCATATTTAATTCCATCCACATAAAAAAAATAAAAAAAAACATACATTAGGGTCAGTAAATGATGACATAATTTTCATTTTCAAATACAGCCCAAGACATTTTTTGTCTTGATTTTTCACAGGTGTTGTACCCCTACTTTAAATGACACATTGCATTAGGGTTGAAGGTCATTACCTTAACGTAAAAGGTGCTGGTAATTACATGTTTTTTCTATAGATTTGTGTCTTACAGTGTGTAATGTCATAACTCATCATTTGTAAATCCTTGTTTACATAAATGGAAAAATCACAAATATTGAATGTGATGTCAGACTTTTGTATTACATTTTGATTATGTCACAGTACAGCATCATCATAATGCATGTATTTATGGATCGGATACATGCGTGTTTGAGGGAGATACTGTGCTGGTCAGGCATTCAGTCCAATGCAAACCCACTGCAAGCCTGAAACAGATGATGTCATCCCATCTCAGTGTGGTGGGTTACTGGGGAGGGGGGGTGCATTGACATCAGAAGCCCCGCGTAAATCAGTGATGCCCACTGCCGGATCACTAGTGGATTCTCACTCTGGTCTTTTCTAGTCGTGCGTGACAGCGTTGGAAAAAACTCACGTCTAGCAGCCAGCATTTTTTCTGCTCATGACTTTCAGAAAAAGACTAGTTTTGTGTCTTTTACGCTCTCTGTCGGCAGAAAGCGGAATCGAAAGCGATGGTGTAATGCTTACTCACTGAAAAACCAGCGTCAACGTACAGAACAGTTGTGTTTGCAAACTCAGAATTGCGCTTTCTGAAGTCTGCGGCTACTGGATGAGAACGTAAATGCAATGCAATGCAATGCGATTTGGTAATTTGTGTAACCGATGCGCGCGTTTAAGACATCTGCACGCTGAGAACAGCTTCACTTTTCTCATGTCCCCCCCCCCCCCCGAGCTGAATGGAGGTGGGGGGGATTTGGGGTCTTTCAGGGATTCGAGGGTCGTGCGCGTAAACCCGGTGCCTCTTCAAACGCGCAAAGACTCTCGCGCTCAGATCTGAAACAGCAAACCTAAGCTGCAAAATGTTCCTGTCTCGTTAGCTAATATTAGAAATGAGTTAAATGGAGTCTCTGGCGTTGAAGTGATTACTGGAACTGATTGATTTATCTGGAAGTTAATACTGTCAAAGTCACCCGGTCGAGCGCCATCATTCACATGCATTACTCTTCCACCAACATTCAAACTCACGTAAAATGCATAAATCTGTTCCTACCAGCTATAACGGTAGGGGAACGCTGCCCACCCTCCGCTTTGACCCACATCTGGAGGGTGAAATTGCCCTTTGGTATCTCCACGCCGGGCTTGAGTCTCAGCTGGTCCCCTCTGCCCGTGAAATACACGGCTTTCCCCCGAGAGGAGCTCGCATCCTCCGCTGGAGAGGAGCGGCCGCGCTGGCGGGGGAGCCGGCGGTCCAGTGCCGGCAAAGAGCGCTTGCCCCGGGGCAGCCGTGTGGCACAAGCCCCCGGGAAGACCGCTTTGGCTTCTCTGATCTTCACCAGCTCGCGTTTGGATCGGATCTTTCTCAGGACCGTCCCGCAGTCTGACCCCACACACAGGACGAGCAGGATGGCGAGACACTGGAGAAAAGTCCAAACTTTCATTTTATTAAAAACTAGAGAGATGATAACGATGAGGAGGATGGCCAGAGAATTGCGCACGGACGCACTCTTCCTCTCCAAAGTCTTTCCACTTGTTATTGTTGTTTTCTTTTCTTTTCCTCTTCTTTCACAATCTTTTGTCAAAGACGAATGTTCCAGATACACAAATCCATGAAGCTCTACGAGCTGGAGTTGTTCTTTTTACTCCTTCTGCAGGCAAAAGTGAGTCTTCTTTTTAGTTCTTCGATTCGATCAGTAATCAATGAATAAGGAGCTTCATTCACACTCTGTGCACTTCTGTCTTTCTCTACTCGCAAAACAATGTTTAAGAACAATTCGTGAGCGCAGAACACGTCCAAACATGACGGGCTGTCATATCTGAGGATGGAGCACATTCACATGCTGTTTGTGCTGAAGTTGAAGTTGAAGTCAGTGAGAGGGTCTGCAGGAGGTCCGGAGGTGTCCAGAGCATCGCGGATCTCTGCTCGTGTATGCTGTGAGCTCTGGTGGGGATCCTTCAGTCTTTTAAGAGTGAGACTGTGATGGAAGCAGACCAGCCCATGTTTCGGTCCTACATGAGTTTCTCTCCTTGCGATCCTCCTCTCGTGATGTGCTGAAGTCACAGGTAAAGCACTGACGGCAGGAGCATTTACACACATGCTCCTCCAAGAGTGTTGGATAGTGTTTCCAGAGTTGGGAAGGGGTGTGTGTGTGTGTGTGTGTGTGTGTGCGTGCGTGCGTGTGTGTGTGTGTGTCCCTCTAGTGGCTACAATTCAAACAATTTCATTCATTTGAAAGTTTTCGCAGTACAAGAGAGTCGCACTGGATCACTTGTACAGTAGCCCTTAAAAAAAAACAAAAAAAAAAACTGATATAAACTTATTTCTTCTAATATGGTCAGGCTGAATAAGTCATAATATTTCTGAATTTAATAAAACCAGTTACCACGTAAAGTAATTTGTTTTTAGTTTGTGTTACCTGACAACGTTATTATACCTGGAATCAAAATGAACCAAAATGCACTACATAAATTAGAAATACGATTTATGGTAATACATTACAATTTGGTTCCATCTGTTAACATTAGATGACTAGCTACATTAGTTAATATAATGCAATCATTTGCTAATGCATTTTTTTTTAAATTGCATGTTTTGTTCATTGATAGTTAATGCTTTACAAACATTTGCTTTAATAGATTTTTATACAGAAAATGATTTGCATTATAAAATTAGGTTCATTTTTATAATTACAATAAAATAATAACAAGCTTACTACTTGATTATAATATCTCAGTATAGGGTAACATTTTATTTTACAGTGTCCTTGTTACAGTTACATGTACTTACCATGCATAATTGCATGCAACTAACCCTCAATCAAACCCTAATCTTAACCGGACAGTCAATGCATGTTGTTAATTAATATTACCCAGTGCTACACTAACAATGACACCTTAAAATATAGTGTAACCCTCAGTAGTACATCATCATGTGAATGCATTGTAACGTGTGACTGGACTTCATTTACGGTGCGAAAGAAAACCACGTTTGCACGCACCCCTCTAAAAGAGGAACAAATATGACGGTGAGAAAGGGATGGAGAAGGACAAAGACTAGGAATTTGCGCTATTCTGCATAAATTGTTGGCGAGTTGATTTCCTCAGTTCTTTGAGGTGGTCCACCTTTGTATGGCAGACCATCTGTGTGGAGCGTGGAGACAGAGCTGGTGAGGAATGCCACAAGAGCTTTTGTTCTCTGTTTGTTTGGTGTAAACGAACACGCAGACAGCAGAAAATTGCTACCTACCATTAAACAGGGCCAAACCAATGTTAAATATTTGTCTCAGTTTTGTCACATTGCAGTGGTGAGACCACTTCTTTCTTTCTTTTTTTTTTTCTTTGTCCAGACAGAACAGAAGAATGGCATGGGTCTCAGCGGTCAGCTCACCCCGACTGATCTTCAGAGCAAGCCTTCAGCTCCACTAAATTCCATGTCGCAAAGTATGGGGTAATACTCCATAATTCACTCAAAAAAAAAAAAATGCTGGGTCGTTTTAACCCAAATGTGGGTCAAATGTGGACAAACCCAACCACTGGGTTAACATTTTAATTTAAAAATAACTAACCAAAAAAATAAAAAATAAAAAATAAAAAAATCATTAATTAATTAATTAAATTAATTAAATTTAACCCAATGTCTGGGTTTGTCCATATTTGACCCAAAACATTTTTTGAGTGTTTCTTTCAATGAAAACCTGGATATTTGGACTAAAGAATAGTTAACAGATCAATTAAAAATGTCATTAAACTTTCAACACACTGCAAACAAATAATCATAATGTCCTCAATCAAGTATTTTAATGGCTAAACATGCTTAAACTATGATATTCAGCACAATTGCGTATTCAGACCGTTTTAAGATCATATATCTTGAATGAAGTTTGGAAAATTAAGCAAAACAACATTTGAAAAGGTTTATGCTTAAAAAAAAAAAAATATATATATATATATATATATATATATATATATATATATATATATATATATATATATGTATATGACTATTTAGAAAGGCAATGTTCAAACTTAAATGGCTCTGTGTTGGGTTCTCTAAGTCACTGAACGTAACATTATTGCCCGGTTTCACAGACAAGGCTTAAGTCTATAGTCCCAGACTAAAATGCATGTTTGAGCTGTTTTAACTTGCTCTGAGATATCTTAAAATATGTCAGTGCCACTGTTTTGACTCAAGATCAGGCACGTTTCTAACTAAGGCCTAATCCTGGCTTAATCTAAGCCCTGTCTGTGAAACCAGGCCTATGTATTCAATGGCAGTGTGGCTTAATTTGTCCAATATCATTGGGTAAACTCTAAACAGTGCCTGTGGTTGGTTGAATAAACTGCTTAGACTAGTTTTACAAGTTAGTCTTTTTTTTTTTTTTTTTTCAGAACTGGACATAACTTTTTCATGTCAGTTACATAAAAGAGTAGATCTGTAAAGTAAGACTGATTAACCCTTGACTAGGTTCTAGTCTGTCAGACTAACATAGAGACCAATGATTATTACCCAATTCTGATGTCCAAACTATGCTTTTCCATACTTTAAAAAGTACTAAAGCCCCCTAAATTGACACAAACTACTAATAGTAGTCTATATGATTTACGTCTTATTATTATTATTATTCACTTAAAGGTGAACTAAGTAACTTTTTTACCTTAACTGAACAGCTTCGGAGTCATTGGAATGGTTATATTACTTATTTCGGGTTGAATGGTGGTCGTTTCGCACCCCCCTGGTGCCCGTGAGCGGAAAATACGCACTTGCAACTTTGCGTCAGGAAGTCTCGCGTGATATCAGGTCTCGCGATGTAAACAATTGCTTTACGGCCAAAAGAAATCTGCTAAAATGCTGTCACTATTGCGCTCCCTCACGCTGTTCGAACCCGAATGAAGAAGACGTTTTAAAGAATGTCCCATCTGCTTTGATGTCGTTGATCTACTAGCCTCTGGTGTCTGAGAATCGCCAACGAGTTTTTACAACAGTGTTGTCAAATATCTATTCCGAAGCTGTGGGGGAGCTCTAGAGAGAAACCTGCGAGCAAAAAGCGAGAATACAGCGAAGAAATCCCGAAGTTACTGAATGCAGCTTTAACATATGCTAAATATTTCATTTTGAGTTCTACAGAAAACCGTTTTGAATGAAATGAAGGTGGGCAAATTATGACAAGTTTGAGTGTATTTTATGTTTTGCTGAACTGGTAGCTAATTCGTATGAATCTTGGGGTACGTTTACACGACAATGATGTACTAAAAACTGACCGCCTTTCCTTTGTGCTTTTCAGGTACAATGACAACGTTGTCAAAACGATCCACGTTCACATGGATCCGCAAGAACGATTAAAAACGCTGTATTCTGCTGTCAGGCCAGTAGATGGCGATGTCCCTTTGTATAGGAACACACACGCCAATAGACTGAACATGTAATACGCATGCGCATGAGGTCACCGTTTTCACAAATTCGTGTTTTTGTAGTTCACATCTGAAATTCCAGCGTTTAGTTGACCCTGATTAGCGCTCATTGTCTCAGTTTTAAACATGACGGCTTTCTTCTTCCATAAGGGGGCTTGGCATCACGACAGCTTTGTTTCCAGTGGATTGTTAAAGAAAATCCTGTAGAATTCAACCAATCAGAAGGCGACTTTGAAACTTCCAAAGTGCTTAAAATTTGCATGCCATATGCATCAGAAGTTCAGCCAATGATCCGTGGGTGTGACGTCTGAGGCCGAGACTACTTTAAACACAACCCATTTGCCCAGTTAAGGCCTGTTCATACTGAGGACGATAACTATGATAACGATAAATGTATAGTTGTAAAAATCATTCTAAATGTAAAAGAATAGCAAAGTCCACACCACTATAACTATAACGGCACAGAGGAACGATCTCGTTAGAATCACTAAAAGATCTTTTTGCAGCTGATAAGACAGCCAATCAGAATCCATCCTGCTTTAAAGAGCTCAAGCATTTAACGGCAGACGACAAAACTGCAGCATAATAAACAGAACGTTTTTGTGTGTTGGTGTGGATATAGTCATCATTATAGTTATCTTTAGTTATCATTCTTGGTGTGAACAGGAAGGAACAACACATAGTCTACATGTGGCAACATTTTTGCAAAACGCAAAATACGTACATATCACTGCAGTTTCAGTTATCAGATGCAGTTCACAAACAAACTAAAATGCCATGATAACAATTGTGTTTTTGTGTCACATTTGCTTATGTTAACACTATCGGGTAGGTTTAGGGTTTAGAGTAGGTGTCTGTTATTTTAAAACTCGATGGAGCATTAATCTTTTAGCGCCACTCACCGGACATTTCAGAAATGCGGTGATACGTACAAACTCCAAAATGATAAAACGTTTTGAATATTCACGTTCATCTGTTCCGGAAAAATCAAAACATGCTTTTAGCGGCACTCACTGGACATTTCACTTTGAAACTGTCGCTAAACGTGCACGACGCAACGTATTTTGCGTTTTGCGTACGTTTTTTTAATGCTGGGAAAGGAAGTAGTGAAGAAACTGATGGTGTATTGAAGGTTGTGAGTGTGTGCTGTTGCTCAACTGTGATGGCATCCTTCAGATCATGTATAACCAATTACATTCCAGACTAATCTGCTATGGCTACATCATCAAGAGCCACGTTAAATTGTTCGTCAAATTTAGAATCATTACTCCTCACCTGTGCATGCAAGAGCATGTGGACCTTTCTGTCCTCTGTTACTATAAAAAAAGATTACAGCTTTATTCATCACAGTGTGTTGTGTAATCCGTCTAGGGCCTTACAAAAATAGAAATGCACACCCATGTGTGCAAAATTCTTGTGAGTATGTGTTGCTATTTTACACTGATTTGAGAAAATACCTTAATCTTGTCATGGACCATAAACAGAGAGTTGCACATCTTATTCCAGTTCAGCATCAAAGGGTAACCTGTGCTAACAACACGCGATCATGGAAGATTCAGGGCATGATGTTTGAAAGACAATAACATGATAATCCTCCAAACGTCAATCTCTAGGCTGATTTCTGATAGCCTGGAGTAGAAAAGGAAAAACACACTGGAATATAATCCATTAATGCATTCTAAAACAACAAGCTAAATGCACAGCCCTCTTTTTGTAAATATTGTAATAATTGTAAACAATTATAATGGAAACCTCACAATAAAGTCTATTTGCATTTGGTTTTAAGAGCAATCAAATGAACATTAGAATCTTGCGATTTATTCCTTCAAACTTACTATCCAGTTTATGTTACTAGTACTCAAGGGTTTTCTTTATGGCCAAGATTATTTAATTTTGTCTGTAAGCGTCGTTCCCGAAATATGAAAAAACTCAGTTGTCTCGCTTTACATGAAACTAAAGACATTTCACAAAGTAGTAGTGCTCATTCTGTTCCTTTGCTTTGAAAAGCTGTATGTTTCTTACAGTAAAGCTAAATTTAGGATTATTAATTATGCCGTTGTTCCTATTTTACCCTTAAGCCCCGTCAACCAAACCATAGCATTGTGCACTAAGCATTACTTTACATTTCCTTCAGAAAATGCATAAAAATCTATTATTTTTTTACTGGTAAGATAACCATGGGTACATTGATACGCATCAAAGCATCAGATTCATTCATGCAAAATTCCAATAAATTAGCAAAACAATGTTCCTCTGCAAGTAACTTGTAGTTTATGCTTCAGCCAGACAGTGTAGCTATATTACGTTAGAAGCAATAACAACCGAGTAAAAGTGCTGTTTTTCCCAAACACCATCATGGTTGTGATTCGGATCAAGGCCGTGATGATATTCAGAAAAACCACATGATTGCAAATGTTCAATTAACAAGTCGTCTATACTGAGCATCTTTTATTTTAGACATGATATGACCAGTTTGTCTGTCTGTTTTGGTCCGCCATCAAAAAATAGTTCCAAACAAAGCTACAGCAGAAAATCCGGCACACAAAATCCACCAAAATCCCCAAAGCGTGGATGTAATCCTGTACATCACTGGCCTACAGGCTGCAGTGAGGTCCTCTTGAGGCAAATACTGGGAACCGTAGTTCAATAACACCCATGCATTCTGAGGAAAATAAAGATAATGTTCAGGACATTTGTCTATTTTTAAGCAAATACACTGTGGCCAAGAATGTTCATTTCGGTGCATCACTGGGACAGTTTTGAAAGCCCTTGTTCATCTTCCACTATTATATCTTGTCAAGTATCGAGGCCTTTCACACTTCCAGGGTTCTTAGAAGCAGAAATCGTCATGGTCATCAAACCTGCGATGAACGGGAGACTGCAGCAAATATGATTTTTCCCGATTTGCTCCAATAGCAAAAGAAAAAATCTCTCTCTCCAAAAAGAGGAAAAACATTACATTACAGCAGTCAGAAGGTAAAAAAGAAGAACGATGTCAACTTTACCTTTACTTCCTCAGCTGCTCTATTAGAGTAACACATTAATGTGCCCGTCTTGGCATGAAATGTAAATAGGTGTACTACTGCTGTTATATATTATAGAGGTATTTATATTTGCTCGTGTGTCGTGAAAAACCGGGTTCATAAACAAATGAGCCCGTCTATAAGGCCTATTAATTGGCACTCAGTATTGTGCCTGATTAGAAAACTTGCTAATATGATTTATGATATACAGTAGTGGCCAAAAGCGATGTTTAGTCTAGGAAAATTGACATCTGTTACCCTTTTATTCAAATATTACTAAAACATTTTTTTTAAATTTGGTAAAAATATTGTTTAGCTGTGCTTTGAGTCAATTGTTCTATTGTAATGAAACATGCTGAATTATTTGTGCAGACATCATTTTTGGCCAGGCTGTTAAACAAATAAATTATGAATGCATGCAAAAACAAGAGAGAACCAACAAAATATTTAGTATTTATACAAGACTATATCTTGTAGTCAATGTATAAGAATTTAGTTTTTCTATGCATATTTTTTTCTGCATAGTCAAATAAAACCTGTAGATTTCCTTTTTTGCCAAATAATTTTGTCACAGAAATACCTTATTTCCCTCATATTTACATGGTTTAATTGACATTGCAGGGTCGTTAAAAACAAATATCCCCTCCGGACATCACTTTTGGCCACTGCTGTATGAGGATTTGTTTAGCTTACTGCAACTAGAAGAATCTCCACTGTTAGGTGCACATGAATGAAGGATATTTCTGCTCACTGATAGTAAAGTCCCCCTGTGGTTGAAAATCCAGCTTTTAATGTTGTTAATATGTCTATGTGGTGTGTTTAATATGCTTTAAGACAAACCATGTGTAAGTTCATAAGTCAACACCATTGCTGAGTATTTTCTCCTTAAAACTGCAGTGAACCAAAGACAGTCTCAAAAACACGCTTTGAAATCGCTGGTGTTTCTGACGTCACAAACTACCTTGTAACCAATCAGATCAACGTGTGATCGTCAACCAGTGGATCTCTGAGCTGAGTGAGTGAGTGGAGGCGGGGCTCATTTGCATATTCATAGAACTGCGCATACTAAATGAGGCAAGGGTGTCGAGTTACATTCAAGATATTTTAAGGCATGACACATTTTTTTTCAAGGAATTTTTTTTTTTATATATATATATATATATATATATATATATATATATATATGTCATTTTAGTGATCAAAGATGAGTTTTAAGGGATAAAATGATTGACTACAGGGGGACTTTAAAGCATATTAAAATCACCACATAGACATTTAAACTATATTAAACCTTGATTTTCATCACAGGGGGACTTTAAGCTTGCTAAATGCATAACTTGAGCTGAATGTTCACATATAAATTCCCAGGGAGGAAGGATAACACATTGTCATTCAGACTCCACTGGTCACCCTGACATCCTGGACTGAACAACTGCTGTTAATTAGAGTCACAAGCATGAGCAGTTGCTGTCCCACCACTCACTCTAATCTCTAAAACAAGACAGAGGTGATGTGAAACCAATTCTGTTGTTCTCATGGTGTCATCTGAGAATGAAGTCATCCACAAATCCAGCCAAAATCCTCATTAAGAACGGCTGATTAGTCTAGAGCTTTGTAACTGTACTGACTGTGACAGAGAAAAGAAACATGCTCCCTTTTCGTTCCTGAGTTTAAATGAGAATTTAAATAGAATGTGCCATGCACCCACAGGATGGTAAAATTGCATTGGAATTATAGGAGAAGTTCGCAAAGACCCGCCCCCTTTAGTTACTGTTGCTATGTCCGACAAGCCACGCCGCTCTCACGCAGTGAAAAATACATAATGGAGCAGAGAGGACACTGACAACACTCTAGCCCCAGTGCGTGCTATTAGTGTGACCATGTTGATTTTTTTTTCTCTGATTCGATCATAAACTTGCGCATTACGTAGGCTACCGTTTTGATATGAAACAAAGTCTCAACTTTAAAATTTGGTAATTTTTTAAATAAATTTAAACAATAAATAAATACCTTTTTGTGTCTCTTTCTTGTGTCGTGACAGATCGCTAGAGCCTCAGTTAAAGCTGCTCATGAATTGATCATCTCTTCCTTCTAGTTCATTTATAGCATCAAATAAACATGAATGAACATCAGAAGGAATGTTGTTTTAACCGCGGAAAGACGTCAGTACACTCCGTTTTTCAAGTTCAAATCCTCCAACGTTAGTCTACTAACTCTCCTGACTGCTTTGTCGGACAAAAATGGCGGATCATGATTGGTTAGATCGCCTGTCAATCAAACTCCCTGCGAAGGGTCAATTAGATTCTAAAGAAAATTCAACAGTTACACAACTGATTTTATTTAATTATTTTTTTAAGTCGCACATATTTCACATATGTAAAGATTCTTCCACTAAGACTTTTTTTTTTTTTTTTTTTTGGAGAAAGCATTACAGACACAGTAACACTTATTTATTATACTATAAGTCAAAAGCATTTGCTTCAGATGTCCACTGACTGGCCTCTATGTGTCACGGAAAACTGTACATTCATCTTTCACATAAACACACACACACACACACAAATCAAAGGTCGCTCACAGACACATAAACACCACACACAAATAACTTTGATTTCATTGTAAATAGCCTACATAGGATATAAAAGGTCCCTGTTAAAACAGCTGGGTTTTGTAATGTAAAAAATTAAATAACTTTTGCACATTTAATTGAAAATAATAATAATAAAATACCCAAACTGCATAAGTGTGCACACCCTTTTATAATTGGATATGTGGCTGTGTTCAGAATTAACTAATCAGTTAATAACAGTGCAGAAGTGTAACTATTAATGTTTTGTAATACAAAAATATTTAATATGTGGTAACACTGGTAAACAGACAGTTGTTGGACCCCATTGACTTCTATAGTAGGGGGGAAAAAATACTATGGAAGTCAATGGGGTTCATCAACTGTTTGGTTAATGACATTCTTCAAAATATCTTATCTTGTGTTCAGCAGAAGAAAGAAATTCATACAGATTTGAAACAACTTGAGGGCGAATATAAGATGACAGAATTGTTTCTTTAGTTTTCAGAACTATTCCTTTAATTAATATCAGGGGCCGTTTACACAACACCATTTCAACTAAAAGTGGAAAACCTATGCGTTTTGGCCGTTCATTTACACTACAGTGGCCGTTTGGGGGCCTGAAAACACGACATTTTGAAAACGGGTTTCAAAGTGCAAGTTTTTGAAACCTACACAAACCCACATTTGGGAAAACCAGGGGGGCAGAGTTTCATATTATGTTGAAGCTTCCCCGGGCGCCGCCATTGGCTATCAGACCATCACCTGCTGTTAGCATCCCATTGACTCCCATTCATTTCTGCGTCACTTTGACAGCGAATAACTTTACATCTGAGGCGTTTAAAGACTCCATTTGTCCATTATTTATTTCTAAAGAAACACGAAAATGTATAAAAGGCTCCATTACCTTGTATCTTACGTTATGGCCCCGTAGAAGCAGTTTTTGTAAAAATAGGCTAACGATTGTGTCATACCAACGCGACTCTCTGTCGCACAGTAGAGAAATTACCGTATGGACAGGAGGAAAAGCTCGCTCGCAATCGGGGGGACGTGGAGGCAAAATGGCAAAGTAATTAATCAGAATACTTAGCAAAAGTTTCTCCTGCTCCAGCTCATGGACACCTCCTACTCACACTCTCCGTCTCTGCAAGTTTCGGAAGGGGATGATTCAGATTTCGCTTGGCACAGCTACTAGAAGACAGACGGGTTGCTCACGTCACATCTACGTCGTCAAGCTCAGTGTGAGTCTGCGCAGTACGCTCGACCATCAGGAAGTTAGTGCTTCTAATTGACTTCACTTGCCTCCGTTGAATCCAATGGGGTCGCTGTGTCCAGTTTATATACTGTCTATGGGGAAAACAGTGACGTTGTGTATTACGTGTTAAGTCTATAGGCATGTAGTGTTTCTTTACAAAGTGACATCGCCAACTACTGGCCTAGCAGCACAATACAGCGTTTTTAGTTGTTTTCACGGATCCGTGTGAACGAGGATCGTTTTGACAAAGTTGTCGTCTGCACACGAAAAACGCAAAAGAAACCTTTTTCTGTTTTAAGTTCATCGTTGTCGAGTAAACATACATATACATTAATTACACTGTAACAAGGAAACCTAATAATAAAGTGTAACAGAATAGCTTATCTAAAAATGTGCTCTACAAAAAAAAAAAGACCTGTAAATAAAGACAATAAATGGTTATGCTATAACCACACGTGTAGGATTACTAATATTAAAGCATAAAAATACATAAAGAAAATATTAAACTAGTATCAATAATCTAATGAAATGTACATAAATTATTGATAAACTACAACTTCTATATTTATCTCTGACACAAAACATGTTTGAATGTAAACATGGACAATTCATATTCAAATATTTTTTATTATAGTTCCGTTTTAAACTTTGAATTACAATTTTCAATTAAAATTGAGACATAAATTGTACTCGTCCAGTTCACCGCACTGCGTGATAATTTTAGATCCTGTTATGAAGCATTACTAAAAGCTGTAATTCTTGTCGCAGTGAGCGCATGATGTAAAACAGTCTCTCCTCGTGCCTTTTCTTGTCCATATGGAGGTGGTTAGGCCTCATTAGATGGTTTGTGTTAAGCAGTTACAGTGATGTGCTACTATAAAAACCCTGCGCTGATGAATTATCAAGGCTGAGACGTTTACAGCATCAGCCTCTGGCTAAACGACAGTCTCAGTACAGTACAGACCAAACTACAAACCAAACAACCGCAAACTGTAACGCTTTCATTCAACTACAACTATATCTCACTTTAGTCACATATCCAAAGTGATAATGCCATTAAATGAAATATCTGAACCACATTAGGAAATCTGTCTTTAACCTCTGTCTGATGACACAATGTAGCGGTGTCAAGTTGACACTGAAATGACTATAAAATTTACACAAATTCCCAGACACCACAAGTTTAATGCAATAAAGTTCCTAGTTGGATCCAATTAAAAGCAATTCTGCCATTCAATATAAACCCACATCAGGAGAGAGAGTCGAGAGAGTGTCCTCGAATCTGAAGTGCTGTGAAAAGTACAATTTGGTCACATTTGGCCTTAAACGTTTGATACAGTTTGCTGTTGCTGCAATGCAATTTCATTTAAAGTACTTTAATTCAGGGTCGTAACCACCAGAGACATTGAGGGGAACAAGATGTCAAATTGTTTAAATGATCGAGATGACAATCAGATCAGAGGCTCAGTTGGGGTTACGGTGTAAGTAAGCAACTGTTTTACGATAGAAATGTTCAGTGTTCAGTAATATCCATTAATGCAAACTACCCAACTGAAATTTCACCATTTTGAATTGAAAATATGCTATCATTTACATGATTCATGTAATTCATAACTGAATGTGAGGAGGCAAGAAACTTGCGTTTTTGACATATTAGACACAAATAAGAGTGAATGTGTGCATATTTTAGAATTAAATAATATTTGCAAATAGTTCATCAGGCCTACTTCACAACTACAACAGACCTGGAACTCTTACAGCTCTTATTTCCTTTTCCCTTTTTGCTTAAATCCCTTTCAATCCTTCAATTATTTAATTCCTTTAAATAAAAAGACCAATAACACATCCCACCCTCCCCCCATTTTTTCATTAATGGCCGATTATCTATTTATTTTGACAGAGCAAGCAACATCTATTGCAAGTAGTTCATTATATTTCATTGCATGATTTACATGATTGAGTGACTTTATATCTCTCAATATCAGAATCGAGTATTAAACTTATACAATTACCTTAAAGTCTGAATTTCTATTTCTGAGACGCAGAAATATCTCTATTTGCCCATCTGTCTGTCTGTCTGTCTATCATATATATATATATATATATATATATATATATATATACACACTCACCTAAAGGATTATTAGGAACACCATACTAATACTGTGTTTGACCCCCTTTCGCCTTCAGACCTGCCTTAATTCTACGTGGCATTGATTCAACAAGGTGCTGAAAGCATTCTTTAGAAATGTTGGCCCATATTGATAGGATAGCATCTTGCAGTTGATGGAGATTTGTGGGATGCACATCCAGGGCACGAAGCTCCCGTTCCACCACATCCCAAAGATGCTCTATTGGGTTGAGATCTGGTGACTGTGGGGGCCATTTTAGTACAGTGAACTCATTGTCATGTTCAAGAAACCAATTTGAAATGATTCGAGCTTTGTGATATGGTGCATTATCCTGCTGGAAGTAGCCATCAGAGGATGGGTACATGGTGGTCATAAAGGGATGGACATGGTCAGAAACCGTGGCTCAGGTAGGCCGTGGCATTTAAACGATGCCCAATTGGCACTAAGGGGCCTAAAGTGTGCCAAGAAAACATCCCCCACACCATTACACCACCACCACCAGCCTGCACAGTGGTAACAAGGCATGATGGATCCATTCTGTTTACGCCAAATTCTGACTCTACCATCTGAATGTCTCAACAGAAATCGAGACTCATCAGACCAGGCAACATTTTTCCAGTCTTCAACTGTCCAATTTTGGTGAGCTCGTGCAAATTGTAGCCTCTTTTTCCTATTTGTAGTGGAGATGAGTGGTACCCGGTGGGGTCTTCTGCTGTTGTAGCCCATCCGCCTCAAGGTTGTGCGTGTTGTGGCTTCACAAATACTTTGCTGCATACCTCGGTTGTAACGAGTGGTTATTTCAGTCAAAGTTGCTCTTCTATCAGCTTGAATCAGTCGGCCCATTCTCCTCTGACCTCTAGCATCAACAAGGCATTTTCGCCCACAGGACTGCCGCATACTGGATGTTTTTCCCTTTTCATACCATTCTTTGTAAACCCTAGAAATGGTTGTGCGTGAAAATCCCAGTAACTGAGCAGATTGTGAAATACTCAGACCGGCCCGTCTGGCACCAACAACCATGCCACGCTCAAAATTGCTTAAATCACCTTTGTTTCCCATTCTGACATTCAGTTTGGAGTTCAGGAGATTGTCTTGACCAGGACCACACCCCTAAATGCATTGAAGCAACTGCCATGTGATTGGTTGATTAGATAATTGCATTAATGAGAAATTGAACAGGTGTTCCTAATAATCCTTTAGGTGAGTGTATATATATATATATATATATATATATATATATATATATATATATACACGTACATACGTATGAATTGAGAAATCAATTTTTTCTTTTAACATATAAGATGTCATTGTAATAACATGCTATAAGTTATATACTGTAAGAACTCAAAACTTCATTGTTAGTCCAAAAAACAGCTTTTAGTGAAACCAAGCTGCAAAATCGAATCATTTACTTCCTGGTTTTTATTACGGAATACAGAGATGATTACATCAGCACAAGACATTGTTTATTGCTGTTTACATGACAACATTATGACATTTTTTATGTAAAAATTCAGCTAAAGTTATTTGTATTTTTCTAAGGCCTCTAAATTATAAACTGGATCAAAGCTGAAAAACCTGTAGCACACAATCTACCAATTGCCTTCTCTATCACACTTCATGAGCCTTGATGTATCAAAGATGATAGTCATTTGCAAACGTTTTTAAGATATATTTTATCTAAAGGTTCGATGAACTGTTCCATAAATGTAAAAAAAAAAAAAAAAAAAAAATCAGACTATTATTTCATATGTCTTGATTTACACGGTTAAAAAATGCAGTTCATGACCCCTTTAAAGTCCAAACACAATATCAACTCCATCTGGTCAACAGACACAAACTGTTCAATCTTTGAAAATAACATTTTCTCCAAACTGACCTTGAATAACGGAACTTATTGGAATAGCATTAGCAGTGTTGCTGTTGTCTGTGAGGTCAGATGTATGATCTAAATAGCTCTTTTATAGCTGAAAGTGGTTGAGCGTGCCATAGACAGTATGTTAAAAACATCACAACAGGAGAGCTGGAACTCCATGATGTGATTGATTAGGTTTCATGACAAAAGACATGTTGCACATACAAGCCTGACAACAATGCACGTTCTGGGATTCAAGGTGCACAGAATATGTTTAAAAAAGATACTGGGTTAATTATTATATAGTAAGCCAGGTTTGTGGCTTCAAATGTTTTCAAAGTAAAGTCAACTTTACACCCATGAGCAAAACTGTATCACGCTTTGTGAAATAATCAGCTAGTAATTATTACTTTAGACTGCTTCAGTTTTCTGCAGACCCACTCACTTCTCCATATTCTTTTTGCATCTTTGTATTATTATAGATTTATTTGCACCTAATTGGCGTGTTAAAAATCAAATTGTGGTTGGCTCTTGGCCAGAAATCCACTTTCACATACATTTGATCCAGTTCTGTTGATTCAATATAAAACAGAGACCGGACAGAATCCAGCATCTGAAGAAGCGGCTGATCTATTCCACACACGTGAGGAAATATAGTGTTATAAATCAGGGTTACATCAGTGGAAGCCAAACCTGTCGGTCTCCTTTCTGGAAAACTTCCTTTTATATTGATAAAGCAGAGAAAATCTAAACAACACCACCAACCAGACACTTTCTGCATTATACAGGTCTGTTGATGAAACTGATTAAAAATGTTCTACCTGTTGACCTTCTTCTGAATCACTTCTGTAAGAACTGACTGGCTGAGAGAGAGAGAACCAATAAAGACAGCTAGTCGTTTCCTGTTTTCAACAAACAGCGAGACAGCGTAAAACTGAAACACATGTTTGATAGGTCATCAGAGTGGTTTGCTGTGAAATACAGCAGCTTAAAGTGCAAAGCAAATATTGCACTGCCATCTAGTGTCTTCTGAGGAGAAGAGCTTTCCTACATCTGTGCCCTCAGAACTCTTTTCAATAAATAATGTTAAAATCATCTCATTTGAAAACGGTTACCCTAATTGTAAATATGCATTGAGTGCCTTATGTTAGATTCAAAATTATTTAGATGTTAAAGTACAAAAACATCTAATAACGGTGCTTTGTGCCATGAACTTCTTTCCTAGAAAATGCATGAAATATTTTAGAAAAAAATCTACATAAAAAGCAGAAAAGTAAACAATTTCAAATGATTTTAATATATTGCAATGTAATACTTGTGAATGGGAACACGTACAGTAAGTTGCATGACACACTAAACAGAGTTAAATATATCTAATAATGTGACTAAGATGGCATCATAAACTACCCAAACATAAAATGAGTAAAAGCAACTGGCCAGTTAGAAACTCACTATCTGATCTGTTCTTTGAATGAATAAGTCTAAAGTCAGCGGGTGTCATTTTTAATGTAATCTGAACCCGTATAAAGGAAGTTATTTACTTGAAGTGACATTGTAAGCTATTTTAACCTCTCAAAATGTAATGGATGTCACATTTTTACACTCTTACTTTAATTCTTTTTTGTGTGCATTTAATTATTTATTTATTATCAGTTTTATCAGGGCTATCAAAGTTACCATCTTAAAGTATGCAATTAACTGTTTGATGCCATTATTCACTTATACCACATTTACTCAATTAACATTCAATATTTTTTCAAGTCGCACATGCTCCTCTTTGACCAGGACAGCACTTTTTGAAGCAAACTCTTCCATCTCCTGGTCTTAACACCATGCACTGCTCATTTCTACTGATTTTACCAAAGCTTCTGCAATCGACTGACTGCTCTCCTGAAGAGAACGTCTACTAGCAGTGATGATAAAGCACTATTGACACTCACCCCAATCAAAACCAATGCAAAGGAGTGTGCAAAGTTCTCACCTGACTTTACCAGCTCTGAGAAGATGTGAAGCTCTCATAATGGAGAGAAAGCCATTTCATATTTGATCTTTTTATTTCTTATAGTTTTAATTAAGTGTCGATGGTATAGGCACATCCTGCTTTCCCTGGGGTGATGTGATGAAGCACAGATGTAGATGAATGCGTCTCTCCAATGAAGAATGCCACGGGGAAGACAATGTAGGATTGTAAAGCCATTAACAGGAGCCAGGAGACGTTCGGCCAGACGCTAAGTTGACTGAAAAGTCCTCCGAAACTGACCTCGAGAGATGGAGAGATGTGATTCCCAGGATGACCACGAGTAATCGAGGAAGCGCTGGTGTTTGGAGGTTGGCAGCCGGAGAAGCCAAAGAAGGATCTTCGCTAAGCTTTCACTTCAAAACCAGCTGCTGCTCAACTACAAAACATCTATCAGAACTGAGCTGGGAACATTATTTGAGCACTAGTATCTACCTCTTGCCGTTCTTCCTGGTGTTATGTGTTGCATTTGCCAAGCTGGATCCACTGACGTCACGGATGTGACTGATGTAGAGCCCTACAAGACAGAGGAACTTTAGTATGACTGAACATGTATAAGAAACTCTTACCACAATACAAGCTTGTCTTTTAAACAAGTGCACAGGACAATCTCTTCTCAATACGAGTTTTGCATGTGCCGGGCTACATGAACACGGGAGCAGATATTCTGTCCCAGTACGGACCACCCCCTGACGGTCTACATGATTTGGGGCCTTTTCAGCCAGGCGGAAGTGGATCTCTTCACGTCAGCAGAGAATACCCACTGCCCAATATTCTTTTAGAAGAAAAAGGACGCATTGGCCAACAGGTAGCCCCCTTTGCGCCTCTAAATCCATCACATCTGGAAAATAACAGACCAATATACCTGCTTCCATTCATTGCTAAAACACTTGAACGAGTTGTTTTCAACCAAATCTCTGCCTTTCTCACACAGAACAACCTCCTGGACAACAACCAGTTTGGTTTCAAAAGCGGACACTCAACTGAGTTATTGAAGCTCTGAGACTGGCAAGAGCAGCTTCCAAATCCTCAGTTCTCATCCTGCTGGATCTGTCTGCTGCGTTTGACACAGTCAACCACCAGATCCTCCTGTCAATCCTGTCAAGACGAAGGGAATCTCAGGAACCGCACTCCAATGGTTCAAGTCTTACCTCTCATGTATGTCCTTTAGGCTGTTGTGGAGAGGTGAGGTGTCTAAGTCGCAACATCTAGCTACTGGGGTGCCTCAGGGCTCAGTGCTTGGACCACTTCTCTTCTCCATCTACTTTACATGTCATCACTAGGATCTGTCATTCAGAAACATGGTTTTCCTATCACTGTTATGCTGATGACACACAACTCTACTTCTCATTCAAACCAGAGGATCCGACGGCTCGCATCTCAGCCTGCCTGACAGACATTTCTTGCTGGATGAAGGACCACCACCTTCAACTCAACCTTGTGAAGAAAGAGCTGCTTGTGGTCCCGGCCAACCCAACACTACACCACAACAGGTGGTGGTCCTTCATTCAGCTAGGTTCACCATCCATAACTGCATCAAGGTCAGCCAGGAACCTTGGAGTTGTGATTGATGATCAATTGACCGTTCGCAAAGACCAGCTCCCTTTAGTTACTGTTGCTATGTCCGACAAGCCACGCCGCTCTCACACACACCATGTTCTCACGCAGTGAAAAATACATAACGGAGCAAAGAGGACACTGACAACGTGCTGACAGGCAGGACAGACCAGGTTACTTTTGATATGAAACAAATTCAAACTTTCAAATTTGGTAATTTTTTAAAGAAATGTAAACAATAAATACCGTTTTGTGGCTCTTTAATGTGTCTGACAGATAGCAGTAGCGCCTCAGTTAAAGCTGCTCATGAATTGATCATCTCTTCCCTCTAGTTAATTTATAGCATCAAATAAACATGAATGAACATAAGGAATGTTGTTTTAACCGCGGAAAGACGTCAGTACACACCGTTTTTCAAGTTCAAATCCTCCAACGTTAATCTACTAACTCTCCTGACTGCTTTGTCAGACAAAAATGGAGGATTCGACGGATTATGATTGGTCAGATCGGTCAGATAGCCTGTCAATCAAACTCCCTGCGAAGGGTCAATTGAACTTCACAGACCAAATTGCTAGATCCTGCAGATTTGCCTTATACAACATTAGGAGGATCAGGCCCTCCCTATCAGAGCAGGCTACACAACTTCTTGTCCAAGTGATTGTTCCATCCAGACTGGACTATTATAATGCTCTCTTGGCAGGCTTTCCAGCATCACTGTCAAAACTCTGCAACTGATCCAGAACCTGCATCAAGAGTGGTCTTTAACGAGCCGAAGAGACACGTCACACATCTCCTCACAAAATTGCACTGGTTGCCAATTGCCGCTCACATCAAATTCAAGTCACTGATGCTTGCCTATAGAACAACCACTGGCTCTGCTCCCTTTTACCTAAAATCATTACTCCAGACTTACGTGCCATCTAGAAGCTTGCATTCTGCAAGTGAACGTCGCCTTGTGGTGCCATCTCAAAGAGACACAAAATCTCTTTCTCTGACCTTTACCTTGACTGTTCCCCGCTGGTGGAATAACCCGCCTAACTCAATCCGAGCTGCTGAGACTGTTGCCATTTTCAAGAAACGGCTGAAGACGCATCTTTTTCGGCAACATCTGATCCATTAATGCTAACACTTTATTTTCTTTTCTCTTCTATTCTATATCTTTTTTTTAATGATGTATACTGCTTTAGACTAAACTGGGAAGGGTCACAGCACTTGGGTCACATATTGTTGTCCTATTGTTAGTTGAATGGCTTCTATCCTCATTTGGAAGTCGCTTTGGATAAAAGTGTCTGCTAAATGATTAAATGTAAATGTATATTCCTTCCCTCCAGTAGCACTGCTCCCCTCAGGATATCAGCCTGGAAGGATAATCAGGAAGGACAGATGCTCGTTCTTACTCTTGGCACCACTCTGGCAGAACCAGCTGTAGTTCCCGGGAATGGTACAGCTGCTGTCTGCAGCACCATGGCCAATCGCTCTGAGAAGGGACCTCCTTTCCCAAGCGAAAGGGTCAATCTGGCATCCCCAACCCGAGTTGTGGAGCCTCCACCTATGGCCTCTCGACGGTAGCCTCCAAGTCATGAACATGATCTCTGAGGCTAGGGCACCTTCTACCAGGCACCTCTATAGACATAACATGTAGACCGGGCTCCACCCTCAGTGGGTTTTCTAAAATTGCCATACCTTCAGGTCACCCTTTCTGGACATTCTAAGTCCTTAACTCTAGTAGCCTGCCTGGGGCCCTCCACACTTTCATGGTTCAGTCTGACTAGATAGCCATTTCTGTGTGACTTAAATAGGCAGTCGGCTCTGCCCATTCTTGCAGGCAGAAAGGTCATTTGTCTCTGAAATTCACAGACGTGAACCAATCAGGCTTCAGTATTCTAAGAAAACGGAACGTAGAGATCTCTGATGCAATGCTTGTTCCCGTAATTTCAGGGAACCGAGGATACGCTGGTAACCAGTTTTTATTTGAGTCACATGCTGTGGTGGATTTTTAATGAATAAAATAGTAAACTGTATATCAAACTAATATGAACTCTAACACCTTACCTTACTTCCCTTTTTAGGCCTAACATGACAACACTTTGAAACACAATGTACTAAAACGTTCTGTCATGTGTTTTTGAATGTTGTATGTTGTGTTGCCATACCCCTTTTACTTTGGTTGTGTGAGAGTAAAAATAACAAATATGGGAAATGAAACTAGACAGATGACTAGGTTTGAACCTTGTGATTAACAATAAAGTAATCATTAAAACAAAGTTTGCTTTACCTAGTAACAGAAGGGTTTGTCTATGAAGAACCAATCAAATTGTGGGGAAATTATGTAATGCAGCATGACATTTTTGCCATACCTCCTTATTCTATAAAAACTGTTGTATTCTTTTAGCTGGTGGGATTCTCAATAGAATTTGTCTGAGATCCTCCGGCCTTGCTTCTTCTTGAGAGAGATTCCCTGAGAACTGCTCGGGAACTCTTCCGGCCGTGATTAAAGCATTTAGAGGACATTTGCTGAAGTCTGTTTGTCGATCATTGCTGCGCAGCAAGAAAGCTAGTTAGGGAAGCAAGTTAGTAAGGTAGACTATATATTGAACGTCGACTGGAGATGTTAGGGAACGTCGATTGGAGACGACCCAGGTAGACTATATAGGGAACGACGATTGGAGACGACCCAGATAGTTAGGTTTAGGGAAAGACATGAGCAGGTCTCACAAACACACATGGTGGTACTTTCTCAGTTTCATTTGAAGGTACAAAATGTGTTATTGCTGAACGTTTATTCCTCAGTTCATCATACCTGCTGTTTTGATAACAACGTAAATTAAGGCGTGGTTAATAATAGCTCATCGAAATATTTGTTTTAAACACCCACACTTTTAATATTAAAATCAATTTCAGAAAGAAAAAACAAAAAAACACTGAACCTAACAAGTTTATTGCAGATGTCCATTCTTGCTCTTTTTATTGTTTAAAATTGTTAATATATTGTAATTTTTATTTTTGTTTTAATTTATTATTTAATTTAGTTTATTATTGAGCTTATACAGAATCCTCTGATCCAGGATGACAAGAAAAAAATGATACACATATATAAAGTAAACAGCGGTTTAACAGCGCTCGTCAATGTCAAAATTATTGAGATGGCCAATCAAATCATAGAAGGCGGGCTAAACTGTTCACAGAAGCAGCATGAATTCCAGCGTGATGCTTCAGTTGAAAGAGTCTGAGAGCTAAGATGTAAATAGTATTTTTATATTTAATATTGGACGACTTTTTTTTTTTCTTTTACAATAGGAATGCATGTCTATACTTTTGCAGTGTGCATCACAAGAAGCTGTGCATGACATATTGGCAAGAATCTTGTGAAATAGTGACGACAACCCCATTCTGTCATCTGCTCTCTCTCATTAAAAATGAATTGAGAACACACGATGCTCACGTAAAATACCTTTAAAAAAAGAAACAGTTAGTAGCAATTACTTGGAATTTCTTGTGTAACTGGTACATAACATGGACATGAACTTTCATTGATCAACATCAAGTTTTTGGTTTAAAATGTATAATAGGTCGATTTTATGCACTTCCACGTTCGCCAATATGTCAGGTCAGAAGTCACTCTTCCGCCGGAACTCGACTCGTGTATGTCCATTACTGGAAGCCAGTGATTATAGCAGAGCCCGTCTATGGAGAGCCTGGCCACTCCCTATGAAGTCCTATTGTACCGAATTTTGGTTGTAGTTCCACCAGAGTTCCACTGGGGGCGATCGCCCATGAGCGCAAAATGAATGGGAGTTTATGGCGCTAGACGGCTAAATTTGTCTCTTTCACCCGATTGCCGTTGAGAAATCTCAGATTTGATTGTAGGTTTTGCAAGTTCAACATGGGTTTTAGGTCGAAAGTTGAATGAGCGAGTACTTATGTCCTTTCGATTTCTTACAGGTTGAGTTGTTGCTGCCCATAACACGCTAGCATTCTGCTAATGAACGCTGATTGGTCAGTGAAGGACTGATTACAACCAGAGATACCACTTGATGGCATCATGTGTGTGTGTGTATTTTCGGCGTGGTCTTTTAAAACAACAAAACAAAAACTCTTCTAGCACGTGTATTTCCCTGTGTCAGCTGTGTTGTCGATGCCTCGAGAGAAAAGAAAGTGCAGAGCGCAAAAGCACCAAAGTGACTGAAGGATTGCAGTATCTCTGGTCGTACGATGTGTATGATGTCATTGACATTTTAAAAGACTTTTTAAAGCAAATAAGTGACTCTAAAAAGTCTAACACCCAATGTGTAATTTCTTTGCATCTCCTTTCGAATACAACATTCAAATTACTAGACAAAAAATGATATCCTGAGAAAAGTGGATTTTGAGGGGTATACCGCCATAGACCTCCATTCATTCTGCACTCGTCCTGTGAGCGCCCTCATATGGAACCAGAGTGGAACTGCAACCAGTTCAGAAGCCAGAAGTTTACTGAGAGTGGAAGTTCTCCCCTTATTAGACATTCTCTGGATTATAGTTTATAAATATATAAATACCGGTATGGATACTTTTCTTACAAAATCACTCCCATCATAGAGCTTGGAAGAGCCAGGATATGTTTTTAATATATCTCCGATTGTGTTTGGCTTAAAGAAGAAAGTCATATACATGGCTTGAGGGTGAGTAAATTATGGGATAATTTTCATTTTTGGGTGAAATAATGAAATATAAAGAGTGACCATCTAAAACAAAGACTAAACTTTTTTTTTTTTTTGGCTTGTTTGAGAATATTTTATTCACACAGCACATACTACAGGAGTAGATAGATTCTGAGAACAGCGCAGTGTACTACTGACAGTTGATAAGGAGAGAAAACTCTATCAGTCATGTTTAGAAAAATAGTGTTGTTAAAAAAGTATAAATTAGACCTACAGCTGAAACAACTCAATACACCAAATCAGAAAAATGCCTGTCAAAGACAAATGTAGGCTGGACTACAATGAAAAAAAAAAAAAAAAACCTTCTCAGACAAACAATGAGTGATACTAATTAATGTTGTACATCCATAAATAGTTGTGATTTAAACAGTGTTTTATACTTTCAGAGATTAGTATTTGTCAACACAAACTTGACTGCTGCTCAAGAGCATTTGAACAGTTTTCATGTTTCCCCAGAAATGCACACATTTGTCAAAAAAAAAAAAAAAAGACACCTTCATGAAGTCTGACATATTCATAGACTGAGTTTATCAAAATAGTTGAAATGTTTGATTAGAAAACAGAGGTAAGATGTTTGGAGACTCTTTGCAAAGACAGATTTCTGAGACACTTCTGCCCTCTTGTGGTGACAGAGAAAGACGACAATATTCAAAAGCAGCTGTTTATATTTCTGGGCCAGGTTTATCAAAATAGTTTTTACATATGAACATTTCTGCACATGCTAGCCAGTATCATCATCTGTATTTTGGGTTAATGTGAGATACCAAGTCTGATCAACATGCGTCCCTGCTCGGTTTTGTACGAACTAAATTCTTAAAGTCACCATGAAATCCTTCTTTTTTTTTTTTTTTTTTTGGAATATTGCAGTGTTTTATATCAATTATCCGCGCAAGTAATTTATTTTATTTTTTTCATGTGTCTCGCAACCATCGTAACTTCCCCTCCCTCTGGCAGTGACACTTCTTCTCTGATAACGTGTTTACTGGCGCGAGGGCGGGGCAACCTGTCACTCACATGAGATCCACCAATAGCAAACCACAAACCATCCAATCAATTCCCCATTGACAAAATCAAGCCCTGGCCTTTTGTTTTCAACCCCGTTCCAGAAGCCGTTTCACTCGGATAGTCACAGTAGGGAAGAAACGACTATTGCAAATTCTGTTTCATGCTAACTTTAAGCAATTCAGGCCCTACGGCTGCGTTCACACAATGGCTACGAACACATTGGAGCTAAATACGGTTGTTATTCCTTTGTTGAGTGCTTTGTATTGGAGCCAGACTGTCAGACTCCTACTTTGAAAATAATGACTGGAACGATGCTCAAAGTCTGACATCAGTCAACCTAGATCAATTATCTCGGTCTTATTGAAAAAGATATTTCAAAGATGGCGGAGACAGACGAGCATAGCAAAACATTAAGTTTATAGCCTAATGCAATATATAAAGATTCCTTGATTTTTTTTGTTTCCACTTGTCGTTTTAAAGTTAACCCTAGCATTTAGTGCTGAGGTCTTCAACCTTGCTCCTGGAGACCCACTGCTCTGCAACGTTTATTGCTGCGTTTAACTCCACTTTTGGACATACACTCATGAACTTCCCTGTGCACTTCCAATGCCGCCATTTTGAAGTGCGTTCAGCTTCGTCAAGTGGACGAGGGAAGTTTATTTGGACAGACCCTTGACCCCTTGATTTTCAAAGAGGTAGTGAGTCTACTCATATGTACACTTCAGGCAGATCCATAGACCACAATGCATCACGATTGCAAGGTAAAATGACTTGCATCCGAGTGAACAAGATGGGCAGAAGTGAGTGAGGCAAGGGCATAAAAAAGTGGACTTAAACACTGCCTATATCCAACCTGCTTCCGCTTGTGATTTTCAGTGATCCTGAAGAGCTTGATTAGCTGGTTCAGGTGTGTTTGATTAGGGTTGAAGCGAAACTGCAGGACAGTGGATCCCCAGAACAGGGTTGAAGACCTCTGATTTAGTGTTCATTACTTTTTTGGCATGTGAACATGAAATATTCATTGTGGGTCATGGCACTATCTTGTGGTGTAATGTAATTCACATTGAGGTCAGAAGCAAGAAATTTCAGTTGTCACCTCTGACTTCATCTGAAACGCGGTAATAATCCACTCTACAACTGACTTGACTTCTGAAAAATCTCAGGTATTGACAACAGCATTACCATTAAATCCAAATGGTATGCACAAAAAAAGAAACCAACAACTTGTTGTCAATGACGCAATTAAAAGCGTAACAGTCTCTACAAGAAAATAACAGGTAAAGAGGTACATGTTTTGACTCATTTGCACATTTTGAGAAGTCTCTCTCTCTACGGCAAAATAAACCAAAAAAAAAAAGAGCATGCCATTTAAAACCAGCAGCTTCACGAGTATTAAGAAAACACCAAGCGCCTTTGTCAATGGTGGTTTAGTTAAAATTGCACAATATTATGTGTCTTTGGTCGCTAATCTTTGGTCAAACATAGTGGACACCAAATAGATTAAACTCTTGTTATACATGTTTCTTGTTCACAATCATGAGACCAAAACGAGTGTTTGCTCTGGTTATCTCAGTCAATTCCAAAATGTTGGGGTGCGTACCATCAAGTGTTTGGGATTAACAACCGTATTTGGTGTAACTTTTCAAATTGTTTTGTACCTAACAACAGCAGAGAATAACGACAGGTAACTGGAGTCAGTCCCCATTTAGGCATGCAAATATCTTCAAGATTTTGTATTTACTTGAAACGATTCATATATGTGGTCAAAAACTCTTCAGTTCTGTTTTCCCCCCTTGTAGACTTTAGTCCCTCTCTGTCCCACCACACGATACTATTATGCATAACCTGAGAGGTCAACGGGCCCAAGCGCACACCTCATGCTAAACCCATTTCAGTGTGATTGACAACTACTTGACTGCCGTTTTGTTCCTTTAGCACACACAACTCAACTGTTAATTTGGTTGTGACTCCTGCAAATCTGAGTTAATCCCTTTTGTAACAGAATACGGTTCTCACTCTTGTATAACTGATCGGTGAATGAACGGAACCAGATTTAGCACTCAAAACAGGACTGACAACTGTATTCTGCTGTTGTGTGAACGTAGACTATACGTCTGTAGATCTCTGCCACTTTATTAAAGATAAAAAACTCTTATATTGTCTGC
This sequence comes from Rutilus rutilus, assembly GCF_951802725.1. Taxonomy (NCBI): domain Eukaryota; kingdom Metazoa; phylum Chordata; class Actinopteri; order Cypriniformes; family Leuciscidae; genus Rutilus; species Rutilus rutilus. The sequence goes on from NC_140221.1 coordinate 2,707,758, forward strand.
ATGCATATCTGTATAATCACAAAGATGTTCAAGGCATTAACAAGACAAACTATATAATACTAAATCACACCTTTCCTTGGAAAAACTACTGCAAAATACTCTTGAAGATCGTTTATTTTATCATGGAAGTGAAAATTGTTACTTCTGTTCGTTGACTAGAACAATTTTGAAATAAACAGTTGTTCAAAGGCAGTGGAAATTTATGAGGGCGAAACAGTTATGAGGAAGCATGAGTTTTATGAGATAACTCTACAAATTTGTTTGGAAACGGCAATTATTCACAATGACAAACTACTTTTAAACCATACTTTGGTCCTAATCTAGGCAAAGTTTTCTCTAGTTAATGTTATCTCTAATCTAATTACCTGCTGAAGATAAATGAGGAAAATAATAAGAGAAATCCAGTGCATAAATAATGAAATATTTGTTTAGCTTTATCCTCTTAAAATGCATTCAAACAATAATGCAATCAGCTGCTTCTGTTCAGCGAGGTTCGTACTGAGACAGTGAGAGACAGACAGTTTCTGCATTTCATAGCCCTATTCCCACTTTTTCAAAAAAAAAAGATGAGGAAAAAAAGAAAAAGAAAAAAAAGATTATCAGATCAACTGGACCAGAACTTAACACAACATCAGATCATTCCCATACACCTCCATAACCCAATATTATTGGAAATCCAATCTTGGGGTTTAAGTGGCCGTTTCAGGTATTGCAGATTGTATTGTAGAAGGAAATGATCCCAGTGAGCTGTAATGGGGAAAAAGGTTGCTACAAAGGTGCAAGGCATCGAAGTCAGCTTGTGAGTATAACTTCTGCTACGGAACATTTATTGCAACGTTATTGTGAGAACTGACAAAGAATTAAAATAAATAATTGCAAAACAGTTTACTTATGTGTGACCCAAGTATAAATTTGAGTTCTGCTGGGCTAAAACTCCTGAGTCTGAACAAGAGCTTAACACACTCAAACCGGTTAACTGAGATTATTGAATCAGGGCCTGGCTAAGACAAGACTTACACCTCTACAGCTTGACCTGCCCACTAATAAACCGCTAAAGAGAGGTATTGTTTAGCTGTCACAGCAAAGAGTGTTTGTGGTTTTCATAAAGGCGTTGTTGCAAAAAAAATGGCTTTTTCTAAGTACCCCGTTTTTTCCTTCTCTAGATGGAAAGTTGAAAGTAATTTCAATAATCCATTAACTGAATTTCAGATGGGTTCACAGAAAGAAAAGAAGGATGGATGAACCACATACTGTAAAACATCACAATTTTAAGTGGTAGTTCAACTGAAACATCGAAAACACAAGTTCACATCCGTGTCCACGGGCAGACTGTATTTTCATCGAGTTGCTCTGTTGTCCTTGCCAAAGTCAAGCTATGGACTGAAGGGGTGTTTGAGAATTAATTGTCAATGTACCTTTCCTTTGTAAATCTCTATCATGTGCCACATTGATAGACACTTACGGTAAATCAGGATTTTCGGAAGGGGTAAAGAGAAGTGATGGTACATCTGCTTCAAAAAGTCTCCATTTCAAACAGTCTATGGTGCCATTAGCTGAAAGCCCTGAGCCGTCTCAAGCAAAATTACTCTTGAGGAAGACCAGCTTGTTCATCTCCTCCGCAGAGACCTGCTGCTTTTTCTTCATAGCTAAGGTCTGCTCGCATATGCTCACACACTCCCCATGCACAGCTACAGCCGGTACAGCCAACAACCACAGCGCTAACCGCGACAGCCTGGGGTATCTGTCCATGACCGAACTCCAGTACTGCAGCAGGTCACCTGTGCCACTGAACAGTGGCTCGCCGAGGTACTGGAACAACTCTTTTCGTACCTGTGGCTCTTCAGCATCACACGATGGCCTCTCTAATCCACAGTCCAGACGGCCACGCTTGGGTGCTGACAGCCCTTCGCCATCCCGCTCATCCACAGAAGTACCTGCAGAACCACCGCTTCCCGCTTCCCTCATATTAGCAGCCATGTCACACACCCTTGTGATAATATCCTCGTGCTGATACGCGGGGACTGGCCGCAGCTTCAGCTGCGGATCCAGGATCATTGCGACTTGATGGATACGTTCCACTTTGAAGTTCTCCTTCAGGGCTTCTAGGAAGTAGTGGCAAAGCTTACTGCCAGCACCCACTTCACCGGCTTTAGAGGTGAAAAGTTTTTCAAGACGGAGGTAGACGGGAAGGACGTGTTGGATTGTGGGGCAGCGTTCCACACTCAGCTCCTGCACTGCCTGTCTTAGCGGCGCAAGCAAACATGCAAGCGTGCCAAGAAGGTGCTTATTCAGGCCTTGTAATAGTGGCACTGTGCTCTTCGAACGGCCGTACGCTTCGCAAGTGGCCTCGAAGTTCTCGTGAACCTTGAGCAAAGCCTCCGCGACTGAATCCCAACAGGGCGGAGCAGTAGACTCTTCCCCAGCTTTCCCTTCATTACTGAAGCTGGTCGTTGCAGCAATATCACGGCACGTAGCCAAAAGCTCACCTAGTTCATGGAGCCCTCGTGCTTGCAGGCTGCGACGACCGAGAACAGCCTGAACCGTGGCAGTTAGAGAGCAACCTGCGCAGCGAAGGCCAACTCCGGTGCGACCGCAAAAGGCCAGAGCAGACAAGCGTGGCTCTGTCACGTAGACCGTGCGGATTTCTGACATGACAAACTCCGACAGAACATTCTGGACCCAGTGGTGTATCTGCTCAGGACTCTCCCTTAAAGAGGCCTCCTTGAGTCCCAGCACATAGCGTCGGAGTCGCACACCCTCTACTTGATACGCTGTTAGCAAATAGCAGGAGTCTGGTCCTATAGTCTGAGAATGGCAGGTCACTGCAATGCCCAAGGAAGAGTTGGAACCCAGGGCGCAGGTGACTTTCACTTTGACCTGATTGTACATACGGGGGAGCTGTTTTAATGCCAGCGAGCTCATATCTCCCAGGGCTTCACGAATGGAGTAGGCCCCGTTACGTGAACCTGTGTCCACCAGGGTCTGCGCAAGTTTTAGGAAGTCTTTGCTGCTGAGTACGCCAAGAAGGCCAAGGTCTACGCACATTACTCTCAGTAGACGTTCAGCCACTTGTTGTCTCTCCTTTTCTGGGAGTAATCTGTTCTCTGCAAAAGCAGAACAAGACAATTTAATTAGTTTGTTATCTCGACACGTTAAGTGACCTTACAAAACATCCATACATAACAGCAACAGTTACAATCCATCATATGAAAACAAAAGTACAGTAAAATATTGCTGCGGCACATACAAGAGTAACACAAGATACCTAGGAAGGATATATACCGTAAAACTTCAAATAATAGCCGAGTCCCAAATAGACGCCTGTCTCTTTTACACGCCTGCTGTGGCTACAGGTTTGGATAAATAAAGGCTGGTCTCAAATAGAGGCCTGGTCTGTTTTTTTTGTTTCGGGTTGTATTTAATCTTCTAAACCCATCAGATCGTCTGTTTAAATGGATACTCCACTTTTTTTGGAAATAGGCTCATTTTACAACTCCCCCAGAGTTAAACAGTTGAGATTTACCGTTTTGGAATCCATTCAGCCGAACTCCAGGACTGGCGGTACCACTTTTAGCATAGCTTAGCATAGATCATTGAATCGGACAAGACCATTAGCATCTCTCTCAAAAAAATGACCAAAGAGTTTCGATATTTTTCCGATTTAAAACTTGACTCTTCTGTAGTTATATCGTGTACTAAGACCGAAACATTTTCTAGGCTGATATGGCTAGGAACTATACTCTCATTCCTGCATAATAATTTAAGAAACTTTGCTGCCGTACCATGAGTCCAGCAGGCGTAATGATATGACGCAGCGCCTGAAAATAGTCCCCAGCTCGGTAACTTCCAACGTGACCGGGACCAAGTTTGTCTAACCTATTAGACCTATTTTCAGGCGCTGCGTCATATAATTACGCCTGCTGCACTCATGGTACGGCAGCAAAGTTTCTTGATTATTACGCAGGAATGAGAGTATAGTTCCTAGCCATATCAGCCTAGAAAACCGCAACTTTAAATTTTCTGTCGGTCTTAGTACACGATGTAACTACAGAAGACTCAAGTTTTAAATAGGAAAAATATCGAAACTCTTTGGTCATTTTTTTGAGAGAGATGCTAATGGTCCTGTCCGATTCAATGATCTATGCTAAGCTATGCTAAAAGTGGTACCGCCAGACCCGGAGATCGGCTGAATGGATTCGAAAACGGTAAAACTCAACTGTTTAACTCTGGGGGAGTTGTAAAATGAGCCTATTTCCAAAAAAAGTGGAGTATCCCTTTAAGCCAGTTCTATGGAGCAGATTGCGCACGCAAGAGAGCCCTGCGCATCTGGGCGGGAGCTGTTAGCGCAAGCAAGGCAGGCAGAGTTAGCGGAGGCCGGAGAGGGAGAAGTGGAGGAGAGCGACCAGGAGGAGGAATTCGCCAATGAACTTGTAGTTGAGGATCGCGGTGATGATGATAGTGATGAATAGGGTCCTTTTGTATCACATGATTGCAGTTGTTTTACAGGGTAGCCTTCATTCTTTCTTGTTGATGTGTTTCGGGCAACTAGTTCATAGGCTCGATGGATATTACCGGTAACTTGTATTGTTCAGCCCATGGCTGTCACATCGTTTCGTTTTTTTTTATGCTGCCAATAATCTAAAGGGGGGTCGCACACCGTAAGAGAAGCGCAGCGCCGCGTCGCGTCTATGACAACTCAAGGTATCGCACACCAGACGCGCACTTTGTCAGTTTATGGCCAGCAATATTGTTATGTTTAAGGATATTATGGAATTAATATCATGTCTGTACTGTTATGATTGTACTGTACAATTAAATACAATCGTTGCTTAGTCTGAATTCACTTTACCTCAGAGCGTCCGTTAACTGAATGAATTGAGAATATCACCTGAAAATCCGATAACATCAGCAATTTTCATTCAAGCAGCTGATTTCTGTAAATGAGTGTACAACTGAATGTATATTGGAGCACAGGGTGAAGTCAGTATACATTGACGACGATTTGAGACAATGTACACTCATAGAGAATAATGTGTTTGAATTTTAAAGACGTGGCGCTGCGCTTCTCGTCTGGTGTGCGACCCCCTTTAGACATTCGGAAATATAGTAGGCTAATTCTTACATAAACTGATGTGTTTAACACAAACACAGATTTGGTAACCTCCTACTGTCATGCTTTCCGTCTATCAGCCTATGCTATTTGGATCTTTATCTCTAGGCCTACACTCAACAACATCTCTACACTAAATTAAAGGCCTGTCTCATATAGACGCCAGTCTCAAATACAAGCCGGTGCAGTTCGGCGATTTGGGAAAATGAAAGCCCGGGCTATTATTTGAAGTTTTATGGTATGGCATTTTTGAATTTTAAAAATCTGTAGATAAATCTTGAAAAGTGTGTGTTGTGGATTAATCTGAGTCACCTCAGATTTTTAAATGAACGTAGAAAATCAATAAGGACACCTACAATAAAGTTGCAGTAAGCAATTTCTGAGAAACATTGTTGATATTTGATACCAACCCAAACAAACACACCCCTCCCTTCATTGCTCCGCCCCCCAAATGCAGAAAACACACAATGCAAGATTGGATGTCTCTTTATAATAGCTGAAGCAAAGCAAAAAATGTAAGTATATAGTACTAGTACAAGTTTATACAAGCAAGAGTTCAGTATTAGCCGCCAGCAGCTCCAGACAAACAATAGCTACGTTTCCATCCCCCTTTTTTATGCGCATTTTGAAGTATCGGATCAGAAACGAGTGATGGAAACGCCACATTTCGGGGGGAAAAATCCCTTTATTCGCGAATTAGTTTTTATGCTCGCTTGAGGTGGTTTTTGACTTGTGCGAAAAAGAGTTCATGTGAATAATGGGAGATGGAAATGCATTTGCTGAATAAATTCTGACGTAGCGAACATTAAACCCACGTGACTAATAGGTTGTTTCCTCATGATGGGAATTCAGGCTCATTTTAGGGAACCAGATCATTTAACCAGTAATAAGAGGGGGGGGGGAAACGTATAGGCTAATGTAAAACTATCGAACACTATTGCTCATGTATGGAACATTTTATTTATATTGAACTATTCTAAATAAAACCATTCCAAGCAAATCACACTTAAAACAGAAAACATTTAGACCTATAAGGTTGTACGTTACAAATTCTACATTCTGCCTTTATGTTGTCTATTAAAATGCATCCAAATGCTACTTCATTTGCGATTATTACTCATCTTGTTTTCTCACCCAATATTAAGGATGATCTTTTCACCAAACTGCTCGACCACACACACTCCATGCAGTGACTTTAGTGTGTGTTATGTTAATCTGTAACTGTATTGTGCGTGAGATGAATCGAGAGCGCCGGGGAAATGTCATCACACGCGATGGCATGCACATACACATCAAATAACATTCATCTAGTGACTACTTGACATATGGCTGAGCAGTGTACGAAAGGATAATCATATTATTCAGATGGGAACCGACTCTCACGTTCACTTAAAGTAGCCGGCTCATAGAGTGGAACGACACATCACTTCTGTTTCTGCTGATGGGGTTTAATTTACTGTTGGTTACTAGGTTACCAATACCATCATCATCCGCTTGAACAACTTGATGGAAACAGCCTAATTCGCATTTGTTTTTTTGCGAACTTTGAAAAGATTCACTTCAAGTTTGGATGGAAACCCAGCTAATGACATTCAAAACTGTCCTGTTACTATAGCTAACATTACAACAACAGCATATCTTGGTTCGGTACTCATGTACAGAGCAGATATAACGCAACCTCAGCATCTTTTTACAGGCCTTCCTGCTTAGGTCGCTCAAGCGTTGGAAAGCTTTTCTAATACATTAACGCGGTTCCTAAAGCTCTTGCCTGTTCATAAACATTCTTTTCCAGTGATATTGATCTGACCTTTACTCTTTTATAATGTCTCTCAACCATCTCTCTTTCTACAGTCTTTCTTCAAATCTCCCGCTTGCTCACTCTCTCTCCTCCCCCATCATGAGTGGACACGCCCCCTACTGCTGATTGGCTCACTCTCTCGCCTCCCCAACCATGTGTGGACACGCCCCCTACTGCTGATTGGCTCACTCTCTCTCCTTCCCAATCATGTGTGGACACGCCCCCTACCGCTGATTGACTCACTCTCTCTCCTCCGCCATCATGAGTGGATATGCCCCCTACTGCTGATTGGCTCACACTCTCTCCTCCCCATCATGAGTGGACACGCCCCCTACTGCTGATTGGCTCACTCTCTCGCCTCCCCAACCATGCGTGGACACGCCCCCTACTGCTGATTGGCTCACTCTCTCTCCTTCCCAATCATGTGTGGACACGCCCCCTACCGCTGATTGACTCACTCTCTCTCCTCCGCCATCATGAGTGGATATGCGCCCTACTGCTGATTGGCTCACTCTCTCTCCTCCCCAACCATGCGTGGACACACCCCCTACTGCTGATTGGCTCACACTCTCTCCTCCCCCATCATGAGTGGATATGCCCCCTACTGCTGATTGGCTCACACTCTCTCCTCCCCATCATGAGTGGACACGCCACCTACTGCCGATTGGCTCACTCACTCTCCTCCCAAACCACGAGCGGACACGCCCCTGTCTGCTGATTGGCTCACTCTCTCTCCTCCCCCATCATGAATGGACACACCCCCTACTGCTGATTGGCTCACTCTCTCTCCTCCCCCATCATGAGTGGACACGCCACCTACTACTGATTGGCTCACACTCTCTCTCCTCCCCCATCATGAGTAGACATGCCACCTACTACTGTTTGGCTCACTCTCTCTCCTCACCCCTCATGAGTGGATACGCCCCCTACTGCTGATTGGCTACAAGTGTGTTTTGGTGCTTGGTCCGCTCCACTTTCCACAGCGTTTCTCAGAAATTGTTTACTGCACCTTTAATTTACTTTGGAACAAACAAACTTTAACAACAACACTTTTTACTGAAACATTTTCCTGAATGAAATGAGTGCGAATGGATTCTGGTAGTGGTGGTAAGAAATAACTCACGAAAAGTCGGTGGTACGTGGTTCCTCTGTTGTGCCTGCTGAGGAGATTTCCACATCTGCTCCTGTGTGGCCACAGGCGCTTGGGAAGGCTTCGGAGAATCATCTTTAACATGGTTCTCATTATCAGCTAAAAGGGGAATAAAAGGAATAAAGACAACATGTTATGTACTCATTCTTGGAAAAAGTGAAGGTATTCAATGAAAACCAACAAGAGAAATACACTGGGGTGAAACCAACTTAGAAATCAGAAATTAGAATGATTAATTGATCAAGGTCCACAAAGAATAGAGTTGATTTTGACAGAAAATCTGCATAATTGACCTGAGCATTATACAATTAACCAACACATTTCATAGATATATAGATTTTCCATACATTTTAGTTTGAAACCAATTCATTTTAAAGTAACTCAATGTGCAAATAACCATCTTAAGCCCGCTAAATATTTTAGTGGTAAACCACATTTTCTTTCTTTTCACTGCAGGAATTTCCATGACTTTTCCTGGCCTGGAAACACAATTTTCACCTAGAAATGAAAATGTTGTCATCATTTACTCACCCTCATGCCGTTCCAAACTTATTCTTTTCTTTTCTTCTGTTGAACACAAAAGAAGATATTTTGAAAATTGTTTCAGCTGTTTTTGTCCATGTTATAAGTCAATTTGTCTGAACGTTCATCTCCGAAATCAAAATAAAGGTAGTGTGAAATTTATCCACATAGTCTTCTGAAGTGACAATCACTTTTTTAACAGATTTTTAAACAGAAATGTAAGCTTTTATTCACTCCCGAATCAAATCCTTGATCAGTGCATGCATACAATCAAATATGGTGACAAAAAAAAAACGTGTGTGCCATGTGATGTGCGAGAACCAGGTTTGACATTAGCTGAGATTTGAGGTTGCCATATTTGTCGGTGTATTGTGTGCGTTTGTGATGATCAGTGTTTTGATTTATGAATAAAGGCATACATGTCTGTTTGGCTTGAAAGCTTGAACATTTTAGGGGTCCATTGACTTTCATAATAGCAAAAACAGCTGAAACATTCTTTAATATATGATAATATATCCTCTGTGTTCCGCTGAAGAAAACATCATAGAAGTTTGGTATGACACAACAGTGTGTAAATGATGAATTTTATTTGGGTTGAAATATTTTGTGATGACAGTGTTAAACAAAATGGCAATGTCGGGAGTGTGAGCTTGAACAAATGAATGACGAGAAATAAAACCGTGTGGAGTTTTTATGGAGTTGCGCAGATACATGCATGCATATGAATAAGTGATGAGTAAAGATGTTAAGATAGTTTACAGATGTAAAAAGCACATGATGGAAACAAACTCAATATGCAGTGCACACACTATACAGTCTGTAAAAATGCGCCCTTTGCATTGAACCGTTACCCAAGTGGTGATGCAAAGAAATAATGTACACAAAACAGAGCGAGTCCAAATTTGGATGAGCTCACAGCTGAAAATGTTTTCATTTTCTGGGCTCACTCACCAGCATGGGACTGCATGTGCTCCAGGAGGTTGTTGTAAAACTGGAACTGAATTCCACAGGCTCCACACGTGTAGGTTTCTGGAACGAAACGTCCAGTTTCTCTCAGAACACAGAAATGTTCTCATAACAGAGCCTCACATCAGAGCACTACATACAGCTAACAAATGTAGGTCAGCATCAGGCATTCAGGAAAAAGGTTTTTACTTAAAGGTTAAGAAACCTGCAAGGTTTGAAAGCCATGCAAATGGCATAAAAATGATGGGCATGAGTGAGGTCAGTCATGATTTACAAAAACTAAAAAACAGACTATATGGAGCATGAAATGAGTGATATCAAGTGAAAATGAAAAAGGTACAACTGATTTCCACAATACATACTCTGAGGGCTGGGGAGGGAAGCATAGGTCCGGCTGTTTGGGGTATCTGGAAGACAAATAATTCATGTCATTTTTTTTATGATGAGTACACTTCCATGCAAAGTGCAACACTGGGACTGGGTTCAATAATTACTCGAACTCTTTAGTCGGACATTAAGCCTACTGTCTCACTTGATGAAAATTCTAAGGAATCTAAATTATCATCATGATCAAACATGGTTATTCCAGTAATCTACTACATGTTCTGTTGTTTGATTGATAAATCATACCTTTTAGCAAGTTAAAGTGCAGTCTAACTCTAAAAACGTCCAAATTCAGTTTGTGGTTCACGTCTTTTTGCTGTGAAATCTAAAGTAAATGTAATAAGAATAACGTATTGCCAGTAATATTTCAATATGTAGTAACTAATTGATTATCAATATTACATTTGTTTTTTGAAAATCACGTTCAATCGTGAGTCTCAAATATGATCATCAGGCTTTAGAGGATTATTATATTATATTATTAGAGGTGCATTATATGTTTTGAAACTACAGAGCTTTGACCATAAAACAGCATTTAAATATCACCTTACTAAGATTATTATCGGCTGATATAGAGTGACGAATGATAATTATATGCGTTTTATGCAAGTATCAGCTATACTGTTATTAAGATCTCACTGATTTATTTATATTACAAAATTGCACATTTTTGCTCTGTTTGAGACTAAATAAATTCAGGGTGCGTTTGAGTTGCATATTCTCACTATATCACACAATACGAGTCATAAAAGCCTGATGCATTAAACATGCACTTTTTTTTGGTTGATTTCGTCTAAATTTTCAATAAAACTCTTCCATTTGAAAACAGGGCAGGGTATTAAGCGGCTCTCATTTTTGTGTTGCTGGTTGGTGTACATTATTCTCTACTGTAGTTCACTCATGATTTCTGTGATAAAATGCACTGGAGGCTTTCCCAGCTTTGATCAAACCCATTTTGTTTGACACTCGTATTTGAACAGTTGAAGCTCATGTTTATATAATTTCATTTCCTAGTTTGTAGAGATGTAGCTCCAGTTGAAAATCTGCCAAATGGTGCGCCGTCTTCTGATCTTTTAGTCTGATTTTAATGGCAAAGCAGTTTGTTTTATGAATCTGCTGCAATGCAATACAGCCCTGGCAAATGAATAGTGGAGCCGCACAAATTAAATTGGACAGCGCCGCAAACCCACAACCGGTGAGCAAATGATGTTACACAATTCACAAGTGAAAAAGGTTACCCAATCATAACAGGGGTCACATACTGTAGATATAGAAATAATTGAAATGTAGCACAGAAAACCGCCTGTTAAAGAGTCAGAAAAGTATTGGAAAATGTACTTTGAAAATGTAATTCGACTGTTTTGAAGCAATCAACCTTGAGAAACATGAGAAAAAGAAAAAGTGTTGAATATTATGTGCCCTTTAAGAGACAATATAGTGAATACAAGGATCAAACTCATTTTCCAGTGAAAGCATCTACACGTGCATGAAGCCGCAAAAGATACGGTTAATTTAAAGGGGAAGCAATGTGATTGTGGAGAGAGACACTGCAGACCTGCAGATTATGACTCTCTGAGCAAAGTGCAAACACTTTACGAGATTCAAAGGTCAAAGATTTCAAAGATTTCAATGTCACTTACCACTGGAGTTCTGGGAATTGTTGATGTCCGCACGACTGGACTGGCCTGACTGGCTAGACATTTTCCCTTCCATTTTAAGGCCATAAGTTCCTTCTGCAGTGCGAAAATCAAATCAGTCAAAGTTGAGAAATAATAACTAAATGCTCATTTTGTCATCTTTAGTGCATCGCTCAAAATAAAACAGGCACTTTCCATGAATAGGGAACTAAAGCAATTTCTCTTTGATTTCTGAGAATTGTAAGTTGATCAATAACTTCTTTTTTTTTTCTTTTTTTTTTTGACAAGCAAATTGTAAATCTCAAAAGATGTCATTATAATATACTAGATGTTTTACCAGTGCTTGATTTATGGAGGGCTCCTACAAAACTGAAATAGATTTTTTTTTTTTTTTACTTGTCTGCTGCCTTTCACATTTCATGATAGTCGAAGGTTTTGCAACTCCATCAGATATTAATATACATTTTCCTACAGCTCTAGAGAGATCAAGTCACATGACAATTGCTCCTCGGGTGTCTGACTCAAAGAAACAAATACAGATCGACGTCCAGAACTGAGTAGCCATAGCAAAGATGCAAATGCCATTGAGATATGCACAGATTTGGAGGGAATGAAATCATTGCCCAAAACAGTGATGTTCAATTAGCGTTTACTAGGGGCGTAACAATATATTGAAAATGCAATACAAAAATGCAAAAATATATATCGTGGATAGTGACAATATATATACAGGTGCTGGTCATAAAATTAGAATATCATCAAAAAGTTGATTTATTTCAAGAATTCAACTTAACAGGTGAAACTAATATATTATATAGACTCATTACATGCACAGTGAGATATTTCAAGCCTTTATTTGTTATAATTTTGATGATTATGGCTTATAGCTTATGAAACCCACGAAATCAAAATGACCCCCGACGAAAATTACATGAAATCACACAGTAATTACACAGTGATACCATGGTCATTGAACCAGGTTTTGGTTCTTTTGGCAGTGTGGGCAGGTGCAAATCCTGCTGGAAAATGAAGGAAGCATGAAGTGCTCTGGAAATGTCCTGGTAGACGGCTGCGTTGACTCTGGATGTAATAAAGCACAGTGGACCAAAGTCCTCTTTTCTGATGAGAGCAAATTTTGCATCTCATTTGGAAACCAAGGTCCCAGAGTCTGGAGGAAGAATGGAGAGGCACACAATCCAAGATGCTTGAAGTCCAGTGTGAAGTTTCCACAGTCTGTGTTGGTCATCGGCTGGTGTTGGTCCACTGTGCTGTCCACTCAACGCAGCCGTCTACCAGGACATGTTCAGAGCACTTCATGCTTCCTTCATTTTCCAGCAGGATTTGCACCTGCCCACACTGCCAACATAACCCAAACCTGGTTCAGTGACCATGGTATCACTGTGTAATTACTGTGTGATTTCATGTAATATTCTAATTTTCTGGGATTTTGATTTTGTGGGTTTCATAAGCCATAATCATCAAAATTATAACAAATAAAGGCTTGAAATATCTCACTTTGCATGTAATGAGTCTATATATTGGTTTCACCTGTTAAGTTGTATTCTTGAAATAAATCAACTTTTTGATGATATTCTAATTGTATGACCAGCACCTATATTGTATATAGTCCACCCAAAATAAAAATTACTGTGTGAGAAAAAAAATAAGGTGTTCAGAGTTTTAGTGTCAGTACTACATTACACTACTATATATAATGTTGAATATAATGTATAATAATGCAATGGGGGAATATTTGTGTGTTCTGATAATGCCAAATGTCTGATGTTACCAGTAAAAGCGTCCTACATTATTTTAAATATATCTCGTCAGTGACAGAGTGCAAGCTTTTTCGTCTAAAATAATTCTGTATTTTCAGCTTCAGAATTATGAATATTGTTATTCTGGTGTCTCTATTGTCCTGTGCTTTGGGTTTCAGCACCAAGTCCAAGCCTGTTCATTTACACACACAATGTAACACCAAATTTAGCATTTAAATCAACAGTTCATTTTTTGTTAACCTTTTACCATATGTCTTGGAGTATCGCAATAATATCGTATCGTGAGCTCAGTATCGTGATATGTATCGAATCGTGACATGAGGGTATCGTTACACCCCTAGCGTTTACGCAACGTGGATCACCGATTTCTTATTTCTAATCAATCCTCGTATGGACTCTTAAATTCACCATGAAATTAATCGCAATAGTAATCTTGAATCAGAATAAGTTCCTCTTGCAGCATCTCTTCTCTTCTCTGATGATGAGGGCGGGGCAACCTGTCAATCACACGAGATCCACCAATAGCAAACCACAACCATCCAATCAATTCACCACCGGAGGGAACCTTCCCTGGAATATTAACTTTACCCATTGAACTCCATTTCCCATAATACCGCTTACCTGGGACTGACTGCGTTACACACCTGCACCTCATTTACACACACTCATATAAGCCACTTCCACACACACATTCAGTGCGAAGTCTTGATTCTGCCCCGGCCATCATTTCTGAGCGTTTATTCCCGTGTTTGATTTCTGTTATTGACCTTGGACTGTTTATCGTTTCTGATTCTCTGCTGCCTGCCCTGACCTGGATTGTCTATTGATTCCTGATTCTTGCTGCCTGCCTCGACCCTTGCCTGTTCACCTGGTTTGTCTCTGCCTAGCCTGCTTCGCCCTGTCTGCTGTGTTTGACCCTGCCTGTCTTGACTACTCTCTAATAAAGCTGCAAATGGATCCCACTGTCTCTGCCTCATCACAACAGCAGCCATTTGCTAAAATCATTTAAGGTCTTTTTTTTTCTCATTATTGTACACACAGCACCCCATATTGACAGAAAATTGTTGACATTTTTGCACATTTATTAAAAAAGAAGAACTGAAATATCACATGGTCTTAAGTATTCAGACCCTTTGCTGTGACACTCATATATTTAACTCAGGTGCTGTCCATTTCTTCTGATCATCCTTGAGATGGTTCTACACCTTCATTTGAGTCCAGCTGTGTTTGATTATACTGATTGGACTTGATTAGGAAAGCCACACACCTGTCTATATTAGACCTTACAGCTCACAGTGCATGTCAGAGCAAATGAGAATCATGAGGTCAAAGGAACTGCCTGAAGAGCTCAGAGACAGAATTGTGGCAAGGCACAGATCTGGCCAAGGTTACAAAAAAATTTCTGCTGCACTTAAGGTTCCTAAGAGCACAGTGGCCTCCATAATCCTTAAATGGAAGACGTTTGGGACGACCAGAACCCTTCCTAGAGCTGGCCGTCCGGCCAAACTGAGCTATCGGGGGAGAAGAGCCTTGGTGAGAGAGGTAAAGAAGAACCCAAAGATCACTGTGGCTGAGCTCCAGAGATGCAGTCGGGAGATGGGAGAAAGTTGTAGTAAGTCAACCATCACTGCAGCCATCCACCAGTCGGGGCTTTATGGCAGAGTGGCCCGACGGAAGCCTCTCCTCAGTGCAAGACACATGAAAGCACACCTGAAGGACTCCAAGATGGTGATAAATAAGATTCTCTGGTCTGATGAGACCAATATAGAACTTTTTGGCCTTAATTCTAAGCGGTATGTGTGGAGAAAACCAGGCACTGCTCATCACCTGTCCAATACAGTCTCAACAGTGAAGCATGGTGGTGGCAGCATCATGCTGTGGGGGTGTTTTTCAGCTGCAGGGACAGGACGACTGGTTGCAATCGAGGGAAAGATGAATGCGGCCAAGTACAGGGATATCCTGGACGAAAACCTTCTCCAGAGTGCTCTGGACCTCAGACTGGGCCGAAGGTTCACCTTCCAACAAGACAATGACCCTAAGCACACAGCTAAAATAACGAAGGAGTGGCTTCACAACAACTCTGTGACTGTTCTTGAATGGCCCAGCCAGAGCCCTGACTTAAACCCAATTGAGCATCTCTGGAGAGACCTGAAAATGGCTGTCCACCAACGTTTACCATCCAACCTGACAGAACTGGAGAGGATCTGCAAGGAGGAATGGCAGAGGATACCCAACTCCAGGTGTGAAAAACTTGTTGCATCTTTCCCAAAAAAACTCATGGCTGTATTAGATCAAAAGGGTGCTTCTACTAAATACTGAGCAAAGGGTCTGAATACTTAGGACCATGTGATATTTCAGTTTTTCTTTTTTAATAAATGTGCAAAAATGTCAACAATTCTGTGTTTTTCTGTCAATATGGGGTGCTGTGTGTACAATAATGAGGAAAAAAAATGAACTTAAATGATTTTAGCAAATGGCTGCAATATAACAGTGAAAAATTTAAGGGGGTCTGAATACTTTCCGTACCCACTGTATGTATATATATATATATATATATATATATATATATATATATATATATATATATATATATATATATATATATATACACACACACACACACACGCATGCATACATACATACATACATACACATATTATATATATATGTGTGTGTGTATGTATGTATGTATGTATGCAATGTTCATATATATATATATATATATATATATATATATATATATATATATATATATATATATATATATATATATATATATATATATATGTATGTTCAATATACCGTATATATATATATAGTTTTCCTTATATACTGTAGATTATTTAAAACATCAGTGAATCATTACCCTAACTCTGTACGACTACAGAGAACAACCCCGATTCTCGAAATTTGCTTCCAAATGCACCTCATCTGCGAAAGTCATTTCACAAAAGGCTGACATATAAATGGATGTATAATATCTCATCAAATGATAAAGCTCTTAGGTTGGGTTGTTTACAAATTAATTGTTGGTTTGTTTTTTTGGACCGATTCCCCCAAACACCCACGCCAAAACTCATTCTGCACGAATCACATAAATGACTTATTTTTGGCTTCAAAAGTGGAGAAAATCACTAAAAGGCGAAGACAAAATATGTTTACGAGTTCATAAAGTATCAGAAATCAAATGTATGCAATTTTTCTTCTGAGGTTTTAACTGGAAATGGGGATGATAATTGAGAATTATTTTGGCAATTTAGAAAAAAAACGCTATTGTTTGACATTAGCACATGATAAAAATCTTCTTTTTTTTTAAGTAATTGCGGCTTTTTAATCTCACAAATCTGACTTTATTGCAAGTTTACATCCCTCAATTCTGATTTTATATCTCACAATTCTGAGAAATAAAGTCAGAATTGTGAGATGTAAACATGTCATCTAAAAAAAGGGTACCTTATTCATGGAAAGCGACACACAACAAACTCATTTGAGAGTGATAAGTGGAAACTTATTTGATAAATGCTGATGGGCGAAGTAAAAGCATCGCAGAAAAGTGATACATTCCCATATTTATACATTTACTGGCAATGACTAGCCTATGCCAATAATAGAGAGTCTGAAATGTTTTCTATGCATAAGATTTTAATCACCAAACATGTTTCACTGACAATAAAAATCACAGGCATTTATCAATTATTGATAATAAAAAGAACATGCTTTACCAAACAACAATTTGCATCTCCCTGCAAAACCATGACTCTTTCAAATTTCAATACAAATTGAAATTTAATTCTGGAAGCATCACTACAGTCTCTCTGACCCACTTCTATATTTTCACCATACTTTAAATAGCTTTCAATGTCAAACTCAACGCAGGACTGAGAGAAAAATGAGAGGAGAGACGAAGGACGAAGATAATAGGAGAGGCTTTGCAGTAACAATTTGAGGTTCATTGCAGACAGATTGGGCATTTTTACAACAGGAATTATGATCTTGGTTATTGCGTTTCCTAGTAGTTTCGTGAACAAGCTTCCACAATCTCCATATTTAATGATTAGAGCTATAGATCATTTACAGCAAGTGTCTAATCTATAAGGTCTACCACAGCTTTATTTCATCCATTCGCAGATAAACACCACAAAACACTGAAGTGAGGTGAGGACTTACTCATCGGAGCGTGAAGAGCCACATGCTCCTGATAGGGGTTGAAGTATTTGTACTGTTTCCCACAATACTCACACGTGTAACTTCCGGTTTCTTCAGGACACAAAATACAGTAATTAGTCAACATGCAGTGATTAGCCACAGACGCTTTACCACAAACTCTCCACTTAAACCATGATAATCTGTCATCATTTACTCACCCTCATGTCAATCCCAACATGTATGACTTACTTTCTGAAGAAGAATGTTTCAACTGTGTTTGTCCATACTATGTCCATACTAAGTCAATAGGGTCCAAATCTACATTGGCACCCATTGGAGAAAAAACAAAATCGTATTCAAATAACAAATAGACCTGTATTCAGCTCTGCAGTGACATGAGGGTGAGAATATAATGACAGAATTTTTTTTTTGGTGCACTGTTCCTTTAAGCCAGTGGTTCTCAACCAGGTGGACCTCAACACAGCTTAATGGTTTAAAACAAGGCATTAAAAATAAAGCTTTAAAACAAACTTTAAAATAAGCTTATACAAAAAAATTAAATGCATTTGAAGAAACAGGGTTGTCTTGGAAAACCTGGATATGTGCGATAGCCTGATTATGTTCGTTTGACAAAGCCAACATACTGATCTACTATTTAAGCTTCTTCTTCTGAGCCAAAATTGAAAGAGTCTCTTATCTTTATCATCAACAACATGCTAATTCATGCTAGAAATATGCTAATTCATGCTAGCAATGTGTTAAATCATGTTAGCAACATGACAATTCATGCTTGCAATGTGCTAAATCATGCTATCAATATGTTAAAACATGCTAGCAATGTGCTAAATCACACTAAAAATATGGCTAGCAACTTTCTAGCAACATGCTAACCATGTTAACAACATGATAAAACATGTTATCACCGTGTTAAAACATGCAAGCAACCTGCTACTAATGGTAACATGTTCATATGTGCTAACAATGTGTTAATACATGCTAGTGACATGCTACAACATGCTAATTCATGTTAACAACATGTTAAATCATGCTAGCAACATTTTAAATAATGCTAGCAACATTCTAACAAAGTGATAATCATGTTAACAACCTGTTAATCATGTTAGCAAAAAAATGTAATCATGTTAACAACATGCTAATCGTGATAACAACATGCTGATCATGTTATCAACATGTTAGGACATGTTAACAACGTGTTAAATCATACCAGCAACATGTTTTTTTTTTGTTTGTTTTTTACTTTGAGTAAAACCTTCAAACTTCAAGCTGTTCAAAGTTCTTTTAAACTTGCAGACCTTGTTTTGTCGAACTAGTTTTAAGAGTTTTTTTTTTAATGACCTGGAAAAGACATGCATTTAATAATATTCATGCTAGCAAAGTGCTAAATCATGTTCGCAAAGTGCTAAATCACGTTAGCAACATGCTAATTCATTCTAGCAATGTGTTAATTCATGCTAACATGTTCAAACTTGTTAGCAACATGTTCAAACATGCTAGCAATGTGCTAAATCATGTTTGCAACATGTTAAATCATGCTAACAACATGCTAATCATGTTAACAACGTGTTAATAATGCTAACAATATGTTACAACATGCTAATAAAAAAAAAATTCTGAGTAAAACCATTAAACTTCAAGCTGTTCAAAGTTATTTGAAACTTTCAGACCTGGCTTTGTCAAGCCAACATCAAAGTGTGTTATCAAACTTTACTCATCTAATTATAAGAGTGTGATTTCTAGTAGACCTGGAAAAGACATGCAATTAATTAAATCTTAAAACTTTATGGGCATTTTTATATTGAATATACAGTTTTATATTTATGCCAAGCTCTAAAATACTTTATCGGGTACAGAAATTGTGAGTACAATATATTTTTTGAAAATCATTATCCATAAATCGCATATGAATAGAAAAGTCATGTAAATTCATTGATTAAAGAGAGTGTGAACCTTGAAAAGCATTCAGCTCTTAATACTTCTGCAATCATGGAATTTAATTTACAGAAAGTAGCCGTCGGGCCTTCAGATATTATTGTGGACGATGTGGGGCCTTGGAGTCAAAAAGGTTGAGAGCCACTGCTTTAAGCTGCAATTTCACAACCATAATCCTACATTCATTTTCTTGATTGCAGCATATGTTATCACTTCGGAAACAAACCAATCTTATACGTCACAATTAGAAGGTCTGGGTTTTAAATATAACCCGGTTCCCTGTATGTGGGAACTGATGCGGTGGAAACTCCGCCCAGGAGCGATGACTTCTGTCGACCTGAATAGATCCACAGCAATTTAATGGCTGATTGTGCTTAAGCTCCGCCCATATGCGCATATAACTGAGGGATCAGTGTCATGTTCATCTGAAGAAGCTACTCGAATCATTCTGCAGCATATCATTACTTCTTTCAGGGACCTGGGGTTAAACCACTTCAACGCAGCATCATTCAGCAGCTTATCCATTAAAGTCCCCATGAAACCATAATTGACAATTCTTATTTTTATGGAATATTGCAGTATTTATTATAAAATGATTTATCCGTGCACATCATCATTATTTTGCATGTGCCTCGTAATCTTGAATCAGAATAACTTCCCCTCCCTCTTGCAGCATCTCTTCTCTTCTCTGATGACGAGGGCGGGGCAACCTGTCAATGACACGAGATCCACCAATAGCAAACCACAACCATCCAATCAATTCCCCACAGACAAAATTAAGCCCCGCCCTTCATTTGTTCTTGTTCCAGAAGCCGTTTCACTCAGAATCCTGATGTTTCCATGGTCGTGATGTAACATTTGGCTACTAACTAATAATTTATTTTGCAAACAAACTTTCATCCGTCACTCGTGTACTTAATACCCACGTAAAACAACAACATTGATATGCACAAAAAGGTGTTTTGACCGCGGTGGAGCAGTTATCATGCAGATGGCCCAATCCTGGTTATATGGACACTGGGGCTTAAACGGTATATGAAAACTCATTTGCATGATTCTACACTGTAAAAAAAAAAAATCCATCAAACAAACTGCAATTTAAAGGTTTCTTATTTAAATTAACTCAAAATTAAGGCAACCAGGTTAACTAAGTTAAACCAACAATTATTTTTTTGCAGTGTATAAATTGAAACTTTTAATTTTTCCATAAGCTGAGCAAACGTTGAAGCTGCATCATGTTTTCTCAACTTTTACAGATTTTTGCAGTGTATTTGGTCATCCGAAGTCATCACTCCTGGGTTGAGTTCATAATATCAGCTGCTGACGCGGCATCAAACCGACTGACATGTAAGGGAACCACGAGTCACAGAGATTTAGAGCACTCTTACTTGGTCCCATTTTCTGGTATGACTCAGTCTCCTCTTTTAGGTCTTCTACAGGTATCACATGGTCATATGGATCTGAACGACAACAAAAAGAGGATGCAAAGTTATTGTAGGTAATCCTTTTCACCTTTTAGCAGACTCATACGTGTGTGTATAAGATCTCTAAAGATGACATAAAAGTACTGCTTCACATAATGAGGGTCTTATAAATAATTTCACGCCATAGGTGTTACCAATGTTAAAACTAGTATTTTGACATCACAAATAGTGAAACCGTGAACAAGAGCAGAGGAAGATCAATAGCATCTCAAACACCATCTTAGAAAATTGTGACCCATGCTGGCAAAAGGAGTCAGAATGAACAGATTTTCACAAATGAATTCTAGTTATTTTCACATTTTCCGTTAAAAAAAAAAACATCAAAATTATGTATATTTGTTGGAATCTGACAAAAAATGAACGAGCTACACATTGTTTGAAATCGATACAGTCAGCAAAGTCAATTTTGAGAAAAATCTAGTTAAAGTTTTCTGAAGGTACCAAAACAAAAATCACCTAGCAAACATACTTTAAAAACACTGGTAATAACACCAAATTGAAAATAATATGAAAATAATTATGTGAAGAATATTTAACATTGTTATCCAAGCAGTCAGATTGAGAAGCGTGTCACTGGTTAAGGGCTACCCGTGAAGAAAAAGTATGCGACAAAATATTAATAATAACAATAAATAACAAATTGCCCATCTCATGTTAACAAGCTTATAAAAATTAAATAAAAAAAAAAGACTAAATTCTGTGAAATTAGATGCATGGATGTGTGGCCAGATTAATAGTGATCATCAAAATAGCTAGCAAAGTCCTTTTTAATACAGTCATGACAGTTTCATATTGTGTCCATGATGCCCAACCACTGTTCAAGATTTGCTTCATTAACGTCCACAATCATCTTGTTTTGGTGGTGGCACATTATCACTGAAGTAGTCATTAATAAGTTCAACAAGATTCGCAGACCGACTGAGCACTCACTACCATATCCATTACAAAACAGGCATATATCAATGAAATATTGAATTAAAAGCTTGAAAATTAGAAATTTCTGCCGTGTTTACTTTTCGTGTTTTCAGAGGATGGACGCTTACAAGACATCACAAGGACACCGTGATTTTGCCAAGTGCAACATATTTTACTGATCCTGGAACAACATTCCTGTCCGTAAATTTAGTCCTAACCCTATCACTAACCCTACACATGAATAACATGAATGAATAACACTGATGTAAAAGCACCAAACCCTGTTTGTAAGCCTAAACTTGACATAAACTGTAAACTTGTCCCTCAAATCTGATTGATTGATTGGAATGTTGTTCCAAGATCATTGATCCAGGATAATGTTTCATTTGTTGAAATCAGGTTCACCGATATGACAATGCACAACCGGGTGTTTCGATTAATCACCGAAGGCGTTATTGCGACTGGTTAATAACATTAGCATAAACAATAGCTGGTTTTGTTTACATCAGCTTGGGTTTGAAAATCACATTTCAATGGTTCAGACTCATGCCATCGAGAATTCACTGAGAAGATTCACAAAGTTGGAATTACAACGATACCAAACTTGTGCACCAGCTGTCGAGGAGCCAGCAGAGAAAAACATTTTTTAATGGATTATTGAAACAAAGGAAAGGCACTCCCCTCAGAAAACGTACAAATAAAGATAATTTTAGATGTTTAATTGCCATTTGGAGCATTGGGATCGCTAGACGAGAGCTTAATGCACTCATATTTGTAAAAAAAAAAAAAAAAAAAGCTCAAATTCGACCAAAATTGACATATTTCACTTGTTTTGCCTCTATCTCGACATTATCCCGTGTGCATTCCCACTCATTTTGCCAGCATGGGTCACAATTCATCTTTCATGAAAATGTCAGCGGTTTTATTGCCACTGGAGTTACAGCCCTCGCTTCATTAGTGAAAGAAAATAATAAAAGACAAAGAATTTACGATCAGCAATTAATGTCAAGATGTTTATACATATTTACCATCAGCTTTTATGGGGACTTTTTTTTTTTTTGTAGGATCAAGATCAACAAAGTTTGTTTCTGTTAATTAGGACTGGTTTAGGTAAAAGTTCTATTGACAGCTTAAAAAAAAAAGACAGCTTTCTTCATATTTTCCCCTTTAAATTGAGACA
Source organism: Rutilus rutilus (assembly GCF_951802725.1). NCBI lineage: Eukaryota > Metazoa > Chordata > Actinopteri > Cypriniformes > Leuciscidae > Rutilus > Rutilus rutilus. The sequence continues at coordinate 2,730,778 of NC_140221.1, forward strand.
TTTTCCACAAATATAGTCCAAAATAGGACCCAAAACACTTGGGAAATGATCAGTACTCAACCTTCAGAAAATGCTGACCGTCAACCAAAATTTAATATGTTGGAGATGAAACTAAATACATTGAGCCGTTTATTTTTTTCTGCATTTTATGAGGTTAGTACGGAGCCCCTGAAGGGACCTTTGCAAAAATAAAAAATATACAGACTTTCGAGTGCTCACGAGAAACTTTCGCGTGCTCACGCGTTACAATTTCCGGTTTGCGTTATAGTGTCATTACTACAAATGTGGGAATAGGGATGAAATAGGTTAATAAAGAAAAATATCCATATTTAAAACTTTATCGACTAAAATAACTAGCTTCCGCCAGACGGCCGTACGCCAAAAGAGAAAGACCTGAACTTGACGCACAACGTAATGACGAACGCGGTTGCCCAACCCTGTTTGTCTGAACCGCGAGAGGCTAGCCTGGGAAAACCCAGACAAACTTCCGGCAAATTTAGATTTGCTCTGCAAGTCCGGCAAAGAGCCCATTCAAGCCGATTTCTAATCCGTCCAAATCGCGGCACCAATCAGAAACGTTGAGGCGGGCTTTACACGATGACGATCGCTCCGATTGGTTTTAGGTCTATCCAATTGCGTCCAGAGGCATTTGAGCGACGTCCGTTGGTGAAGCGCAACAACTTTTAAATGCAATTATTATATTCAAATTGCAAACACACGAGGACAGTCTCCATGAAAGACCCACTGGCAGATGAACGTGCTAATACATTTCTCTCCGAAACGGTAGGAAATTAAATGAGATTTAATAGAGGATTTTAACTGTGACAAGATGATTGACAGGGCAGTTTACGTGACAGGACGCACGCTACAGATCCGTCCGATAAAGATGACGAAGTAGTATGTCCCAAAGCTTGCCTACTCTTTTGCTACACATTCAAAAGTAAATACCTTTTCTTCACAAAAAGAGTACATACTTTTATGGCGTAGTGTGTAACTTAGGAGAATTGGGACGCAGCATATGGCTTTACACGATGACGTTCGCTCTGGTTGGTTTTAGGTCTATCCAATTGCGCCCAGAGGCATTTGAGCGACGTCCGTTGGTGACGCCCCTTTGGAAATGAGTTATTAATGAAGCTTTGCCAGACCATAACTCAGTTACTACTGAGAATGGTCTGGTTTTAACCAGGCTAGCGAGAGGCATCAATTGCCATCATTTCGTTGTGTGTCAAGTTCAGGCATTTCTCTTTTGGCGTAAGTCGATACGGACGGCCGTCTGCCTTCAATGGACTTCCAAAGTCATCCAGCCATTCACTGCCGCTTGGAAGAGCCAGGAATTTTTTTTAATATAACTCCGATTGTATCCGTCTGAAAGAAGAATGTCATATACACCTAGGATGATGTCAGGGTGAGTAAATCATGGGCTAATTTTCATTTTTGGGTGAACCATCCCTTTAAATAAAAGCAGCAACAGGGTAATATTTTGTCTATATTTTGGGGTATATTTTATATAATAGTTAAACCAACAAAAAACATGTGATTTGTGATTATAAAATAAGTAATTGTTATCATATTTGTGGAAAGTACCTTGAAAGACTATTAAGCGATTTAAATGTCATTCATCGGTTCATTAAAGCGCCTGAACTGAAAGGTTTGAGGTTGAAATGTCAGAGGGTCTAGTTTTGTTCAAGGTCTATATGGTCTTGACTACAACTCTGCCCTTTCTAACAGATATTTCTCATAGGTTTTACAATGTAAAAATATTACCCGCACATGGATCAACTGAATACTGAGACATTTCAAACAGCAGTGACACCAACCATGTGCTTCCTGACATACTATAGTAAACCAAGAACTATATATTACAAATGAAAAGAGGGAATACACATCTCACCATCAACAGCATGGAGGTCTCGGTGCTCCTGAAAACAGCTGTAGTACTTGTATTTTTTCCCACATACGTCACATGTATAACGGAAAGAACCTGGATTAGGGGGGGGGAAAAACAGACTTCTATGAATAGAAACTTTAGATATCATTGTGTGACAAGATGTTGGGACAGAACTCTTTCTGTCACAAAGTTTTATCCACTTTATTTAGAAAATTCCAGGACAATTACCCAAATATCTGTCCCACGAATAAGAAAATGTGCAACTCACTATTGATTCCCAGAGATGCTCCTTCTCCTGAAGCCGTGCCCTCGGCCTCTAAATAAAACCACACAAAATACAGACAGATTTATAAACTGGTTATGTAAGGAATTGTATGATTCTGCAAATAGGATATTTCACCCAAAATTGAAAAATCTCTCATCATTTACTAACCCTCATGACATCCCTAATGTATATGACTTTCTTTCTTCAGATAAACACAAACGGATATTTTTAGAAAAATAATGCATCTCTCTAAGCCCAAATAATGCCATTGAATGGCTGCCGTTCAGTTGACGCTTTAAAAAAAAACACACTAAGCGATTGTGACGGTGATCCATACGACCCCAGCGGATGAATCAATGTCTTCCGAAGCAAAACAATATGTGTGTGGAAGAAAAATACTGTTGTCTGTTTATTGTCAACTTCATTTGCAGTTCTGAGAACTTACAACTATCCTAAATCAAATTCAGTAGGTCAAGAATGGGACGCACCTGTGTGAGCTCGGACATGCGTCTGAAAGCAGTTGTAGTATTTGTACTTCTTGCCACATACTCCACAGATGTAAGAGCCTGCAAGAGAGAGAACGGAAAGATCAGACAAAGATGTTTCGAGTGTTAGAAAACTGTTCCTTGGAGAGAGAAATAAACAGATTTCATTCAGATATTTCTGCAAATATCCACTTCTCAGTTCTGATTTGCTCACTATATAAAAATCACGGTCAACTAATTGCCGATATTTGGCATTTATTAATGATCACATCAGCCGATGAGTGTTCCTGTTTTGCAAGTGCCTTATTTTGACGCCACTGAAAACATGTTAATATCTAATAATGTAGTGCTTCATGACACTATAGTCAATAATTGTATCCCTTAAAACTCATCTTTGTCACCAAATGACATATTTAAAGGATTTTTTCCTTGAAAATGTTGTATTCATGCTTGACTGTAACTCTACACCCTAGCCTCATTTAGTATACGCAGTTCTATGAATATGCAAATGAGCCCCGCCTCCACTCACTCACTCAAGGTAGTTTGTGACGTCAGAAACACCAGCGATTTCAAAGCGTGTTTTTGAGACTGTCTTTGGTTCACTGCAGTTTTAAGGAGGAAATACTCAGCAAAGCTGTCGACTTATGAATTTACACATGCTTTGAATGAATGAGGCATTTATATAGCGCTTTCACATGTACTTCTGTACACCCAAAGCACTTTACAATCATGTCGGGGTCTCTCCTCAACCACCACCAGTTTGCAGCATCCACAGTTCAACGGCGCCAGTGCGCTCACCACACACCAGATATAGGTGGAGAGGAGAGAGAGTGATAGAGCCAATTTAATGGATGGGGAATGCAAAGGCCAACGGAGGGAATTTGGTCAGGACACCCGGGTTACACCCCTACTCTTTATGAGAAGTGCCATGGGATTTTTAATGACCACAGAGAGTCAGGACCTCGGTTTAAAGTCTCATCCGAAGCATATTAAAAACACCACATAGACAACATTAAAAGCTTGATTTTCACCACAGAGGGTTTTCACCACAAACAAATCTGTCAATCATCAATCATGACATCATTCCTGACAAACATAAAACAGAATATAAAGTAATAAAGAAGGTGGAGACTTCAAGTTTGCATAACCTTTTCACTAATAAAGTCACATTTACACCTACACTACTGGTCAAAAGTTTGAAATAATAAAAAAAAAAAAAAAGGTTTTTGAAAGAAGTCTCCTCTGCTCACCAAGGTTGCATGTACTAATAAAAATACAGTTTTGTATTGTAAAATATCATTACAACTTAATTCCAAGCTTTTGACAAGTAGTGTGTGTATATATGAGGGATACACATGGCACCCATTTGTAGAATGTCTCATGACTAAAAACTATTTCATACCTTGTGTTTGCGAGTTGCGAGAGCTCCCCAAAACCACACAGATCTCAGCCGGGATGTTCCCGTCACTCGCTTTGCCGTTGCTGGCCACAGACTCGGCGGTGGATGCCACCTCGGTCTTTACGGTGACTGAGGGGAGCTTCGGGGAGGTTGTCGGGACCGCTTGCGTGGCTCCTGCCTCAGTCGGGACCACAGCTGTGTCCTTCGGCTCCTGGCTGGGGTTAGGAACCTCCTGACAACTCATGACTCCACGACTGCTCAGCAAGAGCAAAGGAAACTGTAAAAAACAAAAACACGAGGCGGCATTTAAAAGGTGGACCTAATATGCTCATTTTCAAAGTCTTGATTTTTATTTTATTTTTATTTATTTATTTATTTGGGGGGGGGGGGGGGGGGGCTCTACCGCATAAGGGTTTTCATGCACTAAGCGTAACTTTTTTTTCCCCATATTCTCCATTGTTGCGGCTCCTCTCTCCCCAGTCGGTCAGTAACGCTCTGTTTAGTTCCTGTCTCTATGAAGCCCCTCCTTCTGAAAAGCACACTGTGCTCTGATTGGTTGGCTGGAGCAGTGTGTTGTGATTGGTCTAGGGCTTCGAGTGTGTTTGGGAAATGTCCCGCCCCTTTCCATAACCGCCAGTTTAACACACTACTAACTAACTCAACCAGGCCCCGCCCCTTTATTCTGCGCATTAATTATTTAAATGAGGGATATTGTGACGTGTTCGTTCCCGGAAGAAACTCAAGACTACAATGGAGGCGTTTCAGAAACAGTGACACTGATATAGAGAATAACTGGAGCTTTGCAGAGCTTTTTCATGCTCATACAGCAACATTACACACTAAAGAAAAATGAACACGTTAAAAAGCATTATATGTCCTCTTTAAGTTCCCAAATGTGAATTTGGGGCAATCCATGTCTTGTAAACTATTAAAATACAATAAGAACAAGATTAGAGAAGAACTAGAAGCAATCAAATTCAGAAACTTTATACAGTAGCATTATCTAATTTAACATTGAATTTTGCAATGCAGAGGAACTGTTTTGAAGCATACAATATTTCCCTTCTGTGTGGGAGACATTCATAACAGTTCAGAATAGCGGAGATTTATGTTTTAGAGAAGTACAACTGTGTATGCATTACCCAGAACTCTCTGCAGAGAAATAAAATCAACTTGATACACGTGTCTGCAATCTACAGCTCTGTCTATATCTACCAGAGTTTTCTTTGAGAAAATATAATGCAAAAAATAAAAAAATATATGAATAAAATGCTAAATATCACAAAACATGAAATTGAGTTATGCATAAAATCACTATTTTTGGCTCATCATCAGCTGATAAAATTGCTTGTGATTGTGAGGGGGAAGACATAACGGATATTAGAATATGAATTATTTTACAACCAGCTTTCTTTTTCAGGTCTACAACCATGGCTGTGTCTGAAATCGAGTACTTCCCTGCTACACAGTATGCAAGAAACAGCACAGCAAAAAAAGTAGTACGTCTGAACGCATAGCATTCATAAAACAGTAGTGAAAAGTCCCCGGATGACCCACTACTTCCACCGAGACTCTTTACTATCCCATGAGGCCACGGGAGAGGATTTATGAATGACACTGCATTTCTGCGCTGTCAAAATAAAAGTCACTTATCGGCCAAACAGAACAACTTATTGGTCAATGCTGAAAAAAATAAATAAATAAATGTATATCACCACTAATAATAACAATAATAATGTTGATATAGTTTTTGATGACTGACGGCCAACACATTCAATAAATGATATTACACAGTTTAATTTAAAGACTGTAAATAACACAAGCATAACAATTGCTGCAATTAAATATATATTTTACATAATATGTATTCAAATAAATGTGTGTTCCGGGTATGCCTGCATTTAGTAGCTGTGTTCTCAGCACTGTCAAAATAAAAGTCCCTCTTACAACACTTATTGGCCAAACAGAAAACCTATTGGCTGATGCCAGTATAACCACTAATTACAACATTTATAATAATAACAACACTGGAAAACAAATCATGCTAGTAGCTGTGTTATGGATCACATTAGTTGGTTTCTACAAACAAACCAGCCACTAGCTTACATTTTTCTTGGTTTTTGAAACGTGATTCTAGCCTAAGCTGGATCCTCAGTCACGTGCTACAGGCCTTTTATTAATAGAAAGAGCAATCTAAATATACAAAAAAAGGTAAATAAATAAATAAAACACCAAATTAACATGCCTTGACTGAAACGTTACTGTCATGACTAAAATGCTCAAATTTAAAACAAAAACAAATCAAACACAAAGTAATCATTTTTAAATGTACTTTTCTTCTTCAAAAAATAAAATAAAAAAGCCAACACACACTATATGGTGCAGTGCAGATAGCACCTCTTAAATTACATGTCCTTCACAAAAAGAGCCAGGAGGCATTATTAGTGCGCACAGGTGCGCTCTTTCACCAATTCATTTTCAAAACCAACTCCAAACTGTGGTAAGAGAATTTCAACACTGTCACCTAATGAGAATTTATTACTCTCAGGCTATTTCAGGAGATGACTGGAAGAGATTAGACCGACAGCCCTAGTTTCCTTGAACCAGAATACACTGACACGTTCCCATCATGAAAAACCCTGGCACGCCTGTACCACTTTCATAAAAATGAATAATGTGAAAAAAATGAATAATTTCCTTTTTTGTTTATTTGTTTTTTTTTCCCTTTTTCTTTTTGCTATTTTACATTTAAATGGAAGTGGTGAAAAAAGAAATATTGCCTCTTAAATTTCATCTGAAAGAGTGGGCACCTAAAAAAAAAAAAAAAAAAAGCCTTTTCAATTTATATGCTAATGATCTCCGAATTAAAATTTAATAACTGGGAGATATTGAAAAGCGCCCTTGAATTATACAAAAAATAAATCCTGAAAGAATAGACTAAAATTAGAAATTCAGGGCAGCACACAGGCCAGCACTGAGCCCTGATTAAATTTTTGATGGAAATCAAAATTGCAAAACAAGCAGGAGATGAAATGACTGAACCTGGTCTGGGATGGAGGGATATGCATGCATATTTTATATTATATATATATATATATATATATATATATAAACAGACACACCAATACATTTATATAAAATCATTACATTCCTACAATTTTGTGTGTATATTTTAAGTCATATTAGGGTTGCTTATTATAATATATGAAGTATACATTTTTAAAATGACTGTATTCAAAATGACATTCTCCACCTTTTCGTTTTATTGGATGTTTTATTATTTTTCCCTCAGAGATTTAATCGTCCGAGTCTTTCTCAGAGATCAGAGGAAGGAGAGCATGTTTGCGGTTGGGTGTTATTTTTATAACCTGCACAGTTATTATTTTACCCGATGAAGACTGAGACAAGCCATACACTACAAATATGGGTTACAGGATCTATTCTTTTGCGTCATCAACATGTTATCGTTTTACGCGATCGGAAATAACAATATTGTTGCATAATACCTTCATGTTTAATGCTCATTTAACATTTTTCTAGTGATAAAGTGCGTTTATGAATGGTTTAAATCATAAAACTAGAACAAAATTAATAAAACCAAACCAAGAAACTGATCCCATGAAGGACACCCCTAAAAGTTTCTATATATGAAGCGCCTAAAAGAGCCATTCAAGGAACCTGTTCTTCTAAGAGTAAGAGCCATCAGCTAAATTACTTTATTTAATGAAAACAAAGACAAAAAATGTTTGTCTACAAGCTTTTTCCCATGTCTAGTCAAGTCACCTTCATTTATATAGCGCTTTTAACAATATGAATTTGTTCAAAGCAAATGACTAAGACGAGACACCAATGTCGTTAAAGAATAACTGTGACTATATCATTGCAATATCGTAAAAAAGACGAGAATAAAAATGTAGTTAAAAATAGAAACTAGAGGCGGCAAAATATTACAAGCCTCTTTGAGCTTTCATTATGTCAAGAGTTTAAATCCCCCAATCAGACATTTTATCTTAAATGGATAAATTTATTGACCGGTGTTTTACTTTGTCTTTGCAATCTGGCAACCCTGCGCACACACACTCTCTATACTGAAAACACTGACAAACATGTACACTGGAGTTCAGCGATCTCAGATCGAGATATTCTGGTTAAAAGTGTCTTTCAGCCAGCCTGTGTTCTGTCACGAGACGACTGCGCTGTTTGTTTGACACTAAATCTGCCATCTAAGCTTCTTAGTGATGAACTGTAAGAAATACAAACATGAATCTCGACTTTTTGTGATCGTGGTTGCTGAGTGAATGCACTTACTCATTTTGTCTTTTTTGCTGCTGTTTTAACAGAAAAATATTCAAGTAATTTGGAACTACTAATAGGAATTTCACTGTTTTATATAGCCTAATGAGAAAAGCTTTACCTGTTTTCATAATATAGAGTTAATTTGATAGCCTATAATAAACCAGGGAACTAGGTGAGGAAAATAAACCATGCTTTTGATTGACATTCTCTTGATTTGTGTTTATAGGTGAAAGTGCAAAAATGAAAGAAATGTACAAATTAATTCTCAGATGACAACAATCGTTGCTATTATAAATTCCAGCCATGAAATCGTGCTTATGCAGCAAGACGAAAAAGTATTTTAATTGACTAAAACTAGACTTGAATGCTGTTGACAAAACCATTACAAACCCAGCCTGGTTTAGATCTGGTTCACAACGTTCGCTATCCACCTTTTTCCTAACAAGCCTACTGCGTGTTCCACTCAAACAGACAGACAAATCATTTTAAAAACATAAGGTTGCACTACAAACAATGCACATCAGATATCTGTCACTTTGCTCACAACTGACTGGCACAGTTTTGGTTATCAATCTCTAAGCCAGAATAAACCTGCTCCGGAACCGTGAAAAACAGGTAGCAGCAACTGAAACCGGCTTCATGCAACAAAAGCAGTGTAAGCTTGACTTGATTATGATAAAAACTACATTTGACAGCACTACGACTAAGACTAAATTAAAAAAAACAAGTGGCTCTTCATGCAAAATTTTAATCCTAAATTCTAGGGCGTTTGGAGCGTGAGTGCATGGGATTTAGCAAGCGCCACTAATAATAAAAAGGTTAGGAAATGTAGCACAATTATTATAAATCTGCCCAGAACTGGCAACCCTCCAAAAAGACCCGTACCAAAGGAGGCCATCAAGAAGCCGACGGCAACTCACAGTCCACCATGAAATAACATGTACACGACTAATTACTACATGAAAAATGTGGCTGCACTTTATTTTACAGTATGTGTACTTACAGTGTGCTCACCTAAGAGAGTACTGGTTAACATAAGGTAACTACATAGGCCAAGGTTAGGTATTACCCAGTTACTGTAATGGCTAGAATAAGTAGTATGTACATGGGGAACGGGACTGTCAGATAAAGTGATACCAAAAATGTAAAGGACAAAAACATATTCCACAGAGCAGATGCAGATGTTGTAAATGCACTGCTATTAACAACACTAGCCGACACCGTGTAAAAAGTCATGCTGATTACCAATACATTTGAGACTATGACCAACCGATGCCGATCCAATCACCAATGCTTCATTTTCAAGCTACAAATGCAACACACTGCAAAATGACATTTTATATTTAGTGAAATATTATACATTATGTATTTTTAGAGCTTGAAAGTCCAGCAACCTATTGATTTTCATTGAATGGGAAAAAAATAGCTGAAAAAAAATATCTTCTTTTGTATTCCACAGAACATTTAATGCCGTGAATGAGTGAATTTTCATTTTTGGGTGAACTATTGCTTTTAGATTCTAGAGTACGTCTGAGTCTCTAATGCAAGCTCATTTGCGACACCGGCCATGTTTGTGCAAAAGGTCAGATTTTCTTGCTTCCACTCAAGCACACTAGACGCTCTTTGGAAATTTCACAAATCATGCTGGGATAACATGGATCATCAGTTGTGAACAATCGCATGTCAGTTTGAGTGAGATCTGCCATTCAAAGCAAAACCAGGACATGCCAAATAATGACAAAATATGCATATTATACACAATACAATATAACTTGTTAATGACTTGTATGAACAACAAATTTGCCTTTTCAACTTAAAGAAAAAAACTTCTAAAATAACCTTTTAATAGTAAGAAACAAAACCAACAAAATGTAAAGAAATATTTGAATTTTAAAACAAAGATTATTGGTTGCAAGACTTTTGGAGGCATGCTTTTATTGTTTAGTAACCTCATCCTAAATTATGTATTATTCGAAAGATTAAACGCTTAAATGAATCCTGTGAAAACCGTTCCTGAAATTGGCCGTTGTGTTACCAGGAAAATGTTTCTTTAAAACCTTTAGCGAGCTCATCTTTCCGTGATCTTTGAACACAACTTGGTTAGACACGTGGCTTTAATTTTCGAGTCCAAATCATTTTCTAAAATATACATTTTATATCAAATAAATGTTTAGTTCAGTACATTTGCTTTACAGTAAACTTTGTAGAACTGCTTCCACGTCAGCAATAATCTGCCGAGTGTCTTCAGAAAGAGCTCAACCGTAGCGCTGTAATCCAATGCAATCATTTTAAATTCACATGTTCAAAACAGGAGGTGGCCGTTAAAAGGTTAAATATTAAAATAAATAATCACCATGGCTAAAAGGGATTGTTAACTCAAAACTGAAATTCCTGTCATTTTCTCAGTGGCTCCGACCCTGTCTGCATTTCTGTCTTCTGTGTAACACAAAATGTGATTTAAAATGGCTAAATGTTTTTTTGATTGTTTGTTTTTGGTCTATACAATAAAAGGCTGGTTTTGGACTCCAAGGACTTCGATAGTACTTTTGTTATGTTCCACAGAAGAAAGGGTGTCAAGTTTTTACCCACATAAATGAAGAATAATTAAATGAATTAATGTTTATTAGGTGGCAGTTTGTCCTGAGGCGAGGTTGGGCAGATGAGACATTTCCCACGTTGCAGAAGGGCTTGGACTGTTTCTGTACTGAGAATAACATCATGAAAGTGATCTTTCAGACTCTGGGTTTAAGCAGGAGGTGTCAGACTGGCGTGAGATAGCTTAGCTTTACGTATGTCCAGACATTTAGTGTGTGTGAGGAGTCACTGGAGCAAAGTTACCTTCTGCAGCTCAACGAATTAAAAACAAACATAATACCATAATTCCAGACTAATGACAGACATATTCTTGTGTTTTTAAAACCCAGAAAGACGTAAGCTAGTGGCTGGTTTGGAAACCAGTTAGTATGATCCATAACACAGCTATTAGAATGATTTGATTTCCAGTGTTGTTATTATTGTAAATGTTGTAATTAGTGGTTATATATATTGGCATCAGCCAATCCGTTTTCTGTTTGGCCAAGTGTTGTAAGAGGGACTTTTATTTTGACAGTGCTGAGAACACAGCTACTAAATGCAGGCATACCCGGAACACACATTTATTTGGATGAATCTTATGTAAAATATGCTGCAATTTTTATGCTTGTGTTATTTACAGTCTTTAAATTAAACGGTGTAATATCATTTATTGAATGTGTTGGCCGTCAGTCGTCAAACTATCAACATTATTATTGTTATTATTAGTGGTGATAAATACATACAATTATTATAAATATATTAATGTAATAAAGTTGTTTTATTTAAGTAATGTTTTTATGGTTTTAGTTAATAATAAAAACTATATAAAAAAAAGAAAAAAAAGACATTACTTCAACTTTTTGGGGCTAAATATTTCAGCAATAGAAATTATATAAATGTATACAGAAATATAACTCATTCAACTAATTTTTGCCATTTAATTTTCAAATCAATACAGGCCTAAAAAAAAAACGTAACCCCTTCACACATCCATAATTTGGTCCTAATTTCCTCTCGGAGACCTCTGAACTGTGGCGGTTTAGCAGCGAGAGTGGAAGAGTTTGCTGTGAGCAACAAACAGTATATGGAGTCAATGTAGCACATTATGAAATCTACGTTTCCAGAGTGATGTAACGTTAATAATTACCAGAATAAAAAATAAGGCACAAATTTACATACAGGCAGTTGGGCTTAGCATTATCCTACAGAGCCGCAATATCAGAGAGTCATTTTGTATTCATTGCTTTTTGGGAAAAAGCAGGACATTAATGGAGTTTCTAAGGGATTTAAAGGAAAACACAGCATGCATCATCTGCGTTAATTTATAGCTTAGTTGCTCCATTTTATGAAGAATTTTAAGGAATAGTTCACCAAAAATATATACTGTCGTCATTCACTCAGTGTCACGTTGAACACTTCTAATTCATTATTTTCAAAGAGATTTAAAAAAAATATTTTAAGGTAAAAAATATATATTTTAACCGTTACACATGAATTATTAAAGTCACGCCACATTTTACAACCTGAAGTAAATTTGAAATGGTCATCAAATCATCATATTATAATTTTAAGAGTCTTAATTGACCTTAACACACAGTTGTACATGTCTACAGTGGTCCTCAATATACATTTACAACATTCTGAAATATGCCGCCAAGTGAACAGACTTTCCTTGAAAGGGGTTTTGGTAAGCAAAAATGTTTCAAAATGGTCCTAGCAAAATTGGTGGATTCTGCATGACCCAAGAAACCCGTAGACACCAAGATCAAGATTTAACCCGTAGACAAGATTTTCTGATCAACATTTCAAAACTAATGAGCAAAAATTTTCAAATCTCATGGCCTGTAGGTGGCGCTGTTCCCAAATTTGGAACATACCCTCAGATCAAGGTGCTGATGAAGTACACCAAATTTCATTTCAATAGATCAAAGTTTTGCCAAGATATAACATATAATCTAATTTGGGTCGACACGGTTAGCTTCACATCATCATAACTTTTGAACAAAAATTAATATTAACATTTTGTTCAGTCATTTCCACGTGGCTTGGCCCAGTGATCATCTGAGTCAATTTGGGTAAGAATCTGACAAAATTTTAAATAGTAGTGGTGAAAAAAAAATGGATTACAGTACATTTGAAAACAGCGACTAATGTAAAGGGGCGGAGTCTATACGAAAGGCATTCATTGTTCTCAGCATGAAAGGCATTAAAGGCATTCAAAAGTTATATCAATAAGAATTTTTGAACTGGTGGTGGAGCTATAGAGTTCGTCAGATTATTATTTAGGACCACCTCTATAAGTGTGCATCATTTTCCTATTCACGGATCATAGGGATGCCATAGACTCCCATTCGGGATAAAAGAAAAACAATTGCAAATGCTACCGCATCTTCGGTGATTATGCAAAACTAAAAGATTTTCTTTCATTTAATGAGGCTATTCTTCATTATGATATGAGAACATGCATCTTTTATTTTCTGGGGTGTGGAGGGGCCTATTAAAATTTATTTTAATTCAGAAAAAAAAAAAAAAAAAAACATCAAAGAGCAGCATTAAATTCATTATGTTAATGAATTGCATTTTTGAATAAATTTAACCGAACCAAAAAAAAAAAACCGTTTCCCATATTTCAAGTCCTTTGAAACCAAACAATAGCTTTGTGTGAAGAACAGAAAAAAAAGTTTTGATAAAAAAAAAAAAAATAAAAAAAATAATTGTATTCCATCAAAGCTGTGAAATCACTGAGAAATGACTTGCACTGAGAACAAAAAATTGCAGCAGTTCAATTGGGGAATGATATTTGAAAACAGCAGGAAAGGAAATATGACTTTAATTTGGGTCTGTTTTTCAAACAAAGACAATCGCACGGCTTCAGAACGCTCCACACAAGAGGTACAGACTACTTTACGACACTTCTACGGTGGTCCTTTAGCAGCTTCAAAGCTCAAGTCATCATAAAGTACAGCGAGTAAAACGGAAAGACCACCGTCAACTACCTCACATGGCTTGAAAGGGTGATGGAAACGTCCTGAGTAAAGGCAGTTTACCTTGAGGTGCAGAGCTCGAGGAGTCGACCGCTCTCTTCTATTGCCCTCTCTCCTGAAATCAGCCAAACAAGAGGAAGATCTGAAAACAAAAGGGTTAAAAATTAGCCACTTGTTCCAAGTTACATCAACTGACATTGAAATGCAGTGGAAAATTACAGAGCTCGGACGCCTTGCATGGAAAATCCCTAAATTTATTACACAAAAGGGGGAAAGGCATGCTTCTGAAAATTTCCATGAAAATTCTATTCTTAGATTAGTAACAGTTGGAGGGCAGAGTGTGGGTTTGGTGTTAGAGCAGAAAATCCTGACCTAAACAAGCCTGATCCACCAATGTAGAGCTCAATACTACTTCCGACCAAACCATTTACAGCTCAAAGCATAAAAAGCATTTAAAAAAAATCATGCTTTGACATTTATGTTGCGATGTTGTTTTCCTTAGGAAAGCAGAGGGGGGGGGGGGGGGGGGGGGGAACAAATGGAATTTATGTGGTTCCAAAGTTCTATGGACACATTGAAACCTGGGATTTTATTTCAGTTGTAAACTTAACTATAAAGTCTTAGGATTCTTAAAATGTCAAAAGAAAAAATTCTAGGTCACATTTGTGACATAAGCCTTGAAAACATGATGATTCATGCACAAAATCATGATGCTTTGTACAAAAGGTCAGCATGTTCCTACTGAAACACAGAGGTTGCTCAAAATCATTCTGAAACGATACGCAACATGGTTTCGCAAAAACTAGCAGAGTTCATAATGTCATTAAAGAAAAGGGCGAAACAACAAATGCAAAAAAAAAAAAATTAATCTACATATTCCAATTCAACCTCTCTAAAATTGTTACGCTGATAATAACATTCGTAAATGAACTTGCCTGAATTTGGAATTAATGTTGCATGAAACTATAAAAATGCAAAAGAGACGCATTTTCACTAGTGCTCTCAGACTTTGAGCCCACTAAAGAAAAAAAAAAAAGAAAAAAAAAAGGAATAGTTCACCTAAAAATAACACGTTCCATCATTTACTCAAACTTTCTTTTGTAATGTATTTGTCCATACAATGAATGTCAATGGGGTCCAAAGCCGTTTTGCACCCCAGAATTTTTCAGAGCATGTTTCGTGTCGCGCAGAAGTCAGTCAGCCCTACAGGAACGACATGAGGATGAGTAAATGACAGAATTGTTCATTTTTTAACTATCCCTTTAAAGCCTCTTACATGCTGGGCCCCTTTTTCTAAAATGAGATGATGATGAAAACAGCAGGTCATAAAGCATGCTGCATTTGTCTCATGTGTATTCAGTACAAGTAAGGGGAACTATATTTCCACATATAAAAAGGCTGTCCATCTAAATAGCAAGTCTGTCAATGATTGCAGCGACTGTTCAATTATTATCAGTGGCACATTTATACATTTTGTTTTCGGGCACAAGTATTGAAAATGTACATTGACATCTTTGTTTTGATGTTTTTCCCTCCAGACAGATGAAATTAAAAGCAGGACCTGAATTTCAGCCGCTGACAGAAAATTACAGAAAATAAAAGACCGCTGCACAGAACAGGAAATTGCTATTTAATGCAAACAGCGAACAAAAAATGGCTTTATTTTAATAACAGAAAGAAAAAGAAGGAAAAAAATCCTTCAATTTTCACAACAAATGTATTTTAACTGTTACATGCAAGTGCTGTTTTCAGTGCATTTAAAAGGAAGTTAAAAATATTCTCACTTCCCTCGTGTAACTAGCAAAAAATCATTCCAACACCAACACGTGTGAACATTACATCTGACTGCTTTCTGTTCATGACACAGGAACAAAATCCCGTCCATTCTGCACCCTCTCTCAGCTCTCACTGATCACTACTAGATTTGCAGTTGGGCTGTGCAAAAAGAAAACAGAAAAATCAATGTGTGTGTGAAAGAAAAAAATGCCAGCTGGAAAGAGTGGCTTGTCATTTGAAGACGTTTTGTTTTCTTAATACATTGAGAAAATTAGCTGCGTTACAAAAAAGAAATAAAAATATATTAAAAAAAAAATGAATACAAAACAGCATGAAGAAGTTTGTCTGAAACAACAACAAACGAATCAGTCTAATTCACAGAGATAATAGGAAGTGTCGAATATGTAGAAAAAAATAAATATGCCTGCAAGCAAAATTAATTGCAATTTCTTAATTTCTCGAAATATCTCCCGACAGAGGGCGCTAATTTCGCTGCAAAAACGAAAACGACATTTACACTCTGCTTTCATCGAAAATAAACCTGTCTTTCTGTAATCACACTTCCATCACTTTCACCTGCATCAAAGTTCAGCGCGTGAAGTTGTTTAGTGCACGAGCGAGCAGCTCGAGACGAGCTCTCCTTCCCGTCGCCAGAGAAGAGTAGGGCTCCAAAAATTCACAGGAAAATTCAGCAAACATGGCTGCTGCGTGTGCTTTTTGTGTTTTCAGATTCTACCCTACCCCGTCTGATTTCAACTCCACAAATCTGCTGCAAAAAGCCTCGGCTCGATACGAGCACACACACTGCAGGACACATGCAACAATTCACTGCAACACTAACTCGCTGCAAAACTTTATTTCGAAAGCAGATCCGCAGAAAGAGAAAAAAAAAAAAAGGAAAAAAAAAAATTCACCAGATCCATGCAGTGCACGACACATTCAGATCACATCTGAGAGAGAATTGGGATTCGATCTTACCGCGCGCACAAACACGAGCTCCGGATGATTGCGATCAAAGCGCCCGTTACATTGTATCATTTGTGAATGAGGAAAGACGCGCGCGCCACTTTGTTTCCTCCCAAAATGATGCGGGTCATGCGGAGAAATTTTCTGGGAATGAAGAAATCCTCCCCTTCGGGTCTCAAAATGACGAAACGAGCGGGTCTTTCCGGGGCATTTTTTTCTCTCGCTCTCTTTTTCTCTCCCCCTCTCTCTCTCTCTCTCTCTCTCTCTTCGAGAAACAGAGCTCCAGAAATTGTTTTCAGTGAATTTGCTTCTTCTCTTCCTGATGTCTCGATGCTATAGAAATGTTGCGGTCTGCCCCACGGACACACTCATCCGCCATCATGCTCGGGCAGGTTCTTCTCAGTTTGCAAATGCATTAATTTCACACAATGCCTTTATGAAGCTGATGTCACGTCAGCTGGCCCGGCATTTGGGTTAGAAAAGCAAAATCATTTACCTGTGGGGTTTCAATGCAATAATAAATTTGTCCATGCAAGTTGCAAGTTTTTTTTTTTTTCACATTTATGACCAAACTTCTTTTTCTTCTGTCTGAATGAAAAAAAAGAAAAGAAAAAAAAAAACTACAAGTTAGACCCACAAGTTACTTGTTTCACGGTTTTTTGCCTGAATTTTAACTAGAGCCACATTTTTGTCATAATGCTTTACAGAGATGCACAAACATGTAGTGAGGGAAATATGAATGCCTTGATTTATAGAAAATAAAAATGATATCAGTAGCACGTTTTTGTAGCAAAAACCATGGAAATAGCAAAGCTCGAATGAAAGGACTTTTATGTGTTCTGTGCTGTTTCCTTGTTTCCCCTCTTCACTCCTCGCCCCGCAGCGCCTCTAGCGGCCAGTCTGAGGATGGACAGAAACAAATGCAATTCATGAAATTTGTCATGCAAATTCTAATTTTCAAAAAAACAAAGAAAAACGTGTTTCTGTGAATTCTCATATTTAGAAGCTTGCCAATACAACCCCACACACCTCATATCCTGTAGTATTTTATACAAAAATGAAAACAAAACATGAATTTGCTCTTTACCCTCCAACCCAGATTGTCTTTTGTCTGTTTTTATTTTAGACCCATAGATCTATTGGTAACACTTTACAATAAGCTCTTATTTGTTAAGAAACTAACAATGAGTGATATATTTTTGCAGCATCTATTAACCTTTGTTAATGTAGGTTAATTAAAATGTTCATGTCGGTTCACAGTGCATTAAGAAATATTATTATACAACTTTTGATCTTAAAAGTGTATTAGTTAATGTCTGTTGATATTATAAGATTAATAAATTGCTGTTGAAGTATTGTTCATCTTTAATTAATGTGTAACATTTGTAAAAAAAAAAAAAAAAAAAAGGATATATTTTTAAAATGAAAAATACATGAATGTGAGAGTTTCCTAGTATTTGGGATGTTCATGTTTTGTTTTAATGATGGTAGCTATATGCACTCAAGCTGGCATGAACTAGTTAAATCTAGTTAATTTATATATATATATATATATATAAAAAAAAAAACATTATCCTAAGAACACATTTTTTTAGTTAAAACCAGTTTGAACTGGATACCAACAAGCCAGAGAAACCTAGTATTCATGCTTAAAGTTACTGACTGCAGTCACATTGACAAGATTGTGTGTATTGTCTTTAATCGCATTGTAACCCAAATGCAAATGATAATTTAAATAATCCATTGAGACCCAAATGGCCCATACAGCCGAACACACATGGAGACGACCAATGCTATTAGAATTTCAAAAGGATTATTTACAGCAGGGGTCTCCAACACGTCGCTCGCGAGCTACCAGTCCCAGTTTTATAAAACCTTTTTTGTCTAAAACTTTATTTAAACTGGTAAGTGTTAGTAGATGACATGTTGCAAGACACTCTTTTAAAAACTGGCCATTATTTTAAAGGGGTGGTTGATTATGATTTGACTTTTCTAACTTTAGTTAGTGTGTAATGTTGCTGTTTGAGCATAAACATCTGTAAAGTTACAACACTCAAAGTTCAAAGCAGAGGGAGATATTCGCTTTTAATATGGTACGCAACATGATATCATTGAGAAAAAAAAATATTTGTGGTGTTTTTCCTGCTTAAAATTGGACACTATAACAATATCAATAAATATGTTCATTAATTTTTTATTTATTTAATTTTTAAAAGTTTGTTGCCTCAAGGCAACGGACAAATTGAAACATTTGACATTTTCACGTATATAGAGCAAATAAAGATATTCATTGAAAACATAAATTTCTTTAACCAGACATTTGAACAAACACATTTATCCAGTTTTTAATGTATTACAAATCCCCTATTTAATAAAAAGTAACATTTCACATCCAGCTGTTGCTCTCGGGCAACATTGTACCATAGTGGAACACAAGTATTACCAAACCATCATATCATCGTTATCATATCAAGTTATCATATCCATCTTCATCATCATCGCATCTTCGCTCCCACCCTCTCTCTCTCTCTCTCTCTCTCTCTCTCTCTCTCTCTCTCTCTCTCTCTCTCTCTCTCTCTCTGCATGATTCACTATGTCACTATGACCTCATCTTCCTCATCATAGTATGACACCTCATCCTCACCCTCGTCAACTGACAGTTGTGTTTTATACCTTTTTAGGTACTATAAACGTGCAGATCATAATATGTGCAGATAGAGTATGAAAATTACTATTCTCATAAGTGCATTACAAAATCATGCAAAAATGGAAATATATTTAGATAATTCTAACAGTTTTCCTTACAAATATAATATATTTGTATCCAACCTAGTATGCCTGGTATGGCCTTATGCGATTCCATTGTGGTACAGTTTTTTGTTATGTCCTCTAAAACATTTGATGATAAATGATGTAAAGTTCTTGAAAATGCTCCTTTACTTACCAGTGAAGGTGACTCATATTTTCTGTAGGTGATTAATTAACTGGATGCAAATTAGTGAAAATTGGGGAATTCATTGGGGAAAATATGGAGCCATGTGACCTGTGCACATGTGCTGAAACAAGACACAAAATGGACCCCTGTGGGTCATGTGACCACTTTTTTGCACTTTCATTGATAAGTTTTTGAGTTCTTCTCCTCTGAGATAGGTTTGACCAATAAATGGGTGTCTCATTTTATTAAAAATAAACTAAAATAGACTATGTTGCCTGGAGGCAACACAGTACCATTAAAGATTTCACTTTTTAAGGACTACAACAGACGGCTGGTAGAGACTACACAACAATCCTCCCGGGTTAGTGACATAGAATGTACATAATGAACATCACATCATACATAATTTACGCCCCCTGAACACGATTTATTGATTATCAAGACAGAATATGCTTATCAATTACTAGAAGATAACTACAGATCATCTACATAAATGCATGTCCTGTTACGTCTACATGTTGTCACTTCTTCTTGAGTCTCTCCATCATTGTCTGACTCCGGTTTGAACATAAAAGGCTAAAAGTTTTTGAAATAATCAGTGCATGTGTGTGTGAGGTAAAAGGACACAAGCTGTTGTAGCTCCGCCCCCTGTGCCGGGAGCAGCAGCTCATTTGCATTTAAAGGGACAGACACAAAACGGTGCGTTTTTGCTCACCCTCAAAAATGTACAATTTTATCATGCTATATAAAAATATCTGTGGGGTATTTTGAGCTAAAACTTCACATACACACTCTGGGGACATCAGACACTTATTTTACATCTTGTGAAAAGGGCATTATACCACCCCTTTAAGTTTATGTAAACAAAAAGTGCATATTGATGCTAATTTTATTTGTTATTTATTTGCTGGTTTTCGACATAAAAGTTGGTGAATTGATTTCATTGTAAATGTGTAGTAGGTCTATTAGTACTTTTTGAACATGATCCTGTGATAACTATGATCATTTTTGTCACTATTTTCATGAAATGAAGTTATGATCTAGTTATGATCAACTTTGATCAACTTTGTTCAACTATAAATATGTTTTTACAGTTTAATATGCAAAGTACAATTTTCTATAAAAAAATTAATCTCTGATTCTGTTCTTTTTCTCTGACATTTAAGGGTGGCATATATAGGCCCTACAAAAACTCTTTTAGGTCTAAAACAGTTTGGATAGTTGTTAATGTGAGAGTTATGAGACATTATTTAAGAGATTTAAGTATTGTATTAAATGAGTAGCTCTCGGCCACTTTCATTTTTAAAAAGTAGCTCTCGAATGAAAAAAGGTTGGAGATCCCTTATTTACAGGGTCTCCAGTGGGACGTCCTAACAGTCTCTTTAGATACAGAGATCGGTCCCACAGACAGTGCTTTGGGTTAAATTGATAGCTCACCCAAAAATTCAAATGCTGTCATTAATTACTCGCCCTCGTCTCAAGACTTTTGTTCATCTTCAGAACACAAATGAAGATATTTTTGATGAAATCTGAGAGATTTCTGTCCCTCCATTGACAGCTACGCAACTACCACTTTGACACTTCGAGAAGTTCATAAAGAGATCATAAAACTAATCCATGGAGTGGTTTAGTCCAAATGTTCTCGCACGTCAAGCAGGTTCGGTTGAGTTTCTGTTTCTGTTCGCTGAACAATATCTGAATAAAAGCCTAAATTAAATCTGTTCATCGTATAAAGCGATCGAGTCTCTTCAGAAAATGTGGACTAAACCGCTCAATGGATTAGTTTTACAATCTCTTTATGAACTTTTTGAAGCGTCAAAGTGGTAGTTGCGTAGCTGTCAATGGAGGGGCAGAAATCACTCATATTTCATCAAAAAGATCTTCATTTGTGTTCTGAAGATTAACGAAAGTCTTACGGTTCTGGAACGACACGAGGGCGAGTAATTAATGACAGAATTTTCAAGCCTTCTTATTTAATGTGACAAAATACCAAATTGAATGCACGTGACAACTAGCCCCGATCTCCCTTTTACTTGAAATAATCATTTAAAAATATAATTGAATGCATTTAACATAGAGTTTATATTTACTATAGGAAGACTTGCACACATAGACTAGAATATTTTCTGCAAATTTGCTCAAGATCTTTTGAGCTGGATGGAGACTATTTTTAAACTGCAGTGTGAAATATCTGTACAGCAGTGGTGTAGTCTACGTGATACGCAGGTATACGCCGTATACCCACTAGAAAAGGCCAAGGATTTGCGTATACCCACTTAAAAAAAGCGTGAGGATACGTATCACCTTCGTTTTGTGTCAGAACTTTCACACTTTCATTCATAAATTCACCCCGTCAGTGTTTGCGAAGCCACGGATCGAATCGCGGAATCCAGTCACAAATGGAACTTAATATATAAAGCAGAACGTCACGGAATTAGGCTATTTTTGAATGAATAAATTAAAAGTAGCTGCTGTACAATGAATCAAATCTCGATATGGACTAGTGTCTATGAATATTAAAGCTAAAAGAGACTGCAA
The DNA here is from genome assembly GCF_951802725.1 of Rutilus rutilus. Lineage (NCBI taxonomy): Eukaryota > Metazoa > Chordata > Actinopteri > Cypriniformes > Leuciscidae > Rutilus > Rutilus rutilus. The sequence continues at coordinate 2,752,884 of NC_140221.1, forward strand.
TTGTTCTACGCGTCTCTGGGAATGAGCGCTCAGTGTATGCTCCACTACACACACATACACACACACAGAAGCACGCGTGACTCACGCTCTTGGTGTTTTCAGCGTTTCACTGTATTGAGACATGATGTAAGCTACACATGTGCATTTCATCGCAGAGCTGCTATGAGAGTCACTTGATGAGAATTTCACCATTTCATTTGATAAAACTATCGTCATTCATTCGTTTCATATACACAGAAACTGTTATGTCTTTACGACAACCTGTCAAAATAAAAGTTCTGTATAACTTGAAGAAATTATAACAGAAATATATTACTATTGCACAGAGTATACTTCAGGCCTAATAATAATAATAATAATAATAATAATAATAGTTTATTAAAACACACAGAAACTCAAATGTCTACAACCCACCAAAATAAAAGTTCGGTCTAACTCAAATTAATTAGAAAGGAATTGCACAGTAAAATGTATTTTAAAATAATACAGTGTTTTATTAGAGTATACTCACTACAAAAAACTAGACTACACCACTGCTGTACAGTAATTGATTCAACAGACTCTCAGCAGGACCGGCCAAGGTTTTCAACAAACATACATTTTGTAATCTCTTTCCAAATTGACAAGTCTCTTATGTCATGTAGGCCGGACTTATGTTTGTTAGAAAGCACATTTATGACTCCTGATGGTGTGCTTTATTGCGCCTCTTCAGTCCGGTTTACAGTATTTGTGGGGCATGTTGTCATAATACAGTATATGAGCTTAATTAACATGATGGGAACCAGTGTTTATTGACAATACGAAAAAAACATCCGCAAATTAAGAAAACATCATCAGTTTCACAACACATGTGTGCTCCAAATACTCACAACACAACCAAATACAGAAACACGCTGCAATGTTCTTAATGTGTGGGTGTTTGTCTTTCTATTAAGCTGGTGTGTGGTGGGCGTTCTGGCGCAATATGGCTGCCGTCGCATCATCCAAGTGGATGCTGCACATTGGTGGTGGTTGAGGAGATCCCCCCCTTCTATGTAAAGCGCTTTGAGTGCCGAGAAAAGCGCTATATAAATGTAATGAATTATTATTATTATTATTATTATTATTTGCATGTGTTTTCTTCAGTTGCTGCTGTAATGGATTTTTTCTAAACCTGACTATCTAGCGTCTGCAAATCGACACTTAATAAATAAATCTGTCGCGTCTACTGATCGACACCAAGTGTCTGCAAATCGACACTTAATAACCTTTATACTCTAGCCCTCTGCGTCTTCCGTCGACAAGTGGCCGAGTCTCTTACCCTGACTTCTTTGCATAAATAACATAAGAGACAGACTTCAGTAAATGTCCCTCAGATTCAGGTTTATTGATCAATACTCAAAGAACCTCGACCCAACAGAAGAATACAACAGGCTTAGGATAAAGCCAGACACATCAAAATAGAATCATCATGACTAACATGTCAAGCTCTATCAATATGATTGGTTAAATTGTTTAAAGACATCAGCAAAATATCAAAAACATTGTAAGGGGTTAATATTCCAGTCAATCATTTCACAATAACAGTCAAAGAACAGAACATTGAGTCCATTTCCAAAGTTCCACTTGACCAAGGTTACAGTGAGTCAAAAGGTTGTTAGAAGGTTAGATCATATTGAAAGTTCGTCTGATGGCTACATCCTAAATAAAAGGAAGTAAGAATTATTTTGTTTTATTGTTAGATCTGGAATGGAAAGTTAGTCACATGAAAATGGGAAGTGTGATAAAAGTTTATCATAAGTTTAAAATCTAAAGTCAGATTTCCATGGTTAGTAACATAATTAATCTTATCTCTAAAAAATCCACCGCACTGCGCATTGAGTTCTCTCGGCCACCGTACCAATAATATGAGAATAATATATATATATATATATATATATATATATACTATTCAAACAAAAACAACAACATTTTCCACTATATTTGTATCTACTTTGTGACATTTGTTCAGCAAAATCTAAAAAGGCAAAACAATCATAAACATAAAACAGTTAATTTAAACAGCATTAAAGCAACACTATGTAAAAAAATTTACCTTAAAATAATGTTTCCAAAATGGTTTCAGTGGTTCATCAAGTCGTAACAGGGTGAAAGGCACTTCTGCCTCCGCTTTGCGGTCCTTTATCTGCTATAACCGCACTATGTAAGTTTGCCAGATCGGGTCGCGTTTCTGTAGTTCTAATGAGACATAAGAAAACTACAAATTTGCCTTGCTTTACGGCAAGCGTTACTATAGTCATTATTTCGTTTTTCTTCGTTTCTGATGGCCCAATACATCATACTTTCATAAAATCATGCATCATACTCTACCTTGTCCGTGGACATCGTTCATTCCAAAGCCGGTGCTGGATAAACAGCGAGCGTGCGACAGTAGGCAGCGGTAGGCAAAATGATTTACAACATCGGTAATGGACAATTCCGCTTCCAACCTGTAGGGCGACCGCAGAGGAAACGTTCCATAGTGTTGCTTTAAAACAATTGTTTTGGCCAACAGACATTGTTATGAATTACTTCAATGAGCTCATTGTGTCTGCCTTAAATTAAATTGTTTAAATTAATACATTTTTAGCTAACTGTGATTTTTTTATATGTACATTTTTGAAATACATTACTACAATATCAATAAGAACAAACATATGTTTACGTTCCTAAGAGTGGTTGCTAGCGGTGTTGTGTAGTGAGACATAGAACAAATGAGTCCTACTGAAGAGATGAGTCCGAGTTACAAGTACACTTCTTTTTTTAAATGAAAAGAACCATAAAATAATGTTTATTTGTGCATATTACTATTTTTCTTATTAACAGTTTAGACAGCTCACGTTAGCTACAAGTTATCGCAAGAACAGATTTAGATCAGGCATACTAATGGGGTCCTAAGCTCGGACTCATCTCTTCAATAGGACTCATTTGTTCACCTGCACCGTCATAGCCGTGTTTTATCCTGAATAAAAAACAGCTATTTGACCAATCAGAATCAAGGACTGGAACTAACTGTTTACCAGAACAAAAACTGGAACAGGTTTCTCTATCCACCTTTTCCCCCACTGCGTTTATGAGGCACACTTCTGGTTTGGGGAAATTCTGCTCAAAAAGACTGAAACAAATCATTCAAATCATAAAGTTGTGTTACAAATAATCCTTATCCGTCAGTTTGACTGAATGGGTTGTAAAACTTTGTTCATGTTCTTATGTTCAGACTTCAAGTGAATAACTTAACGCTTGGTATTTTAATGTGATGTGGTATAACAAAAATATCTAGAGCAAGAGCTTCTTTCAGTCGCGTTCTTTTCCTACTGATTTTTTTCTTTTTTCTTTGTATTCTGCTGTAACAGTATGAAAAAGCACGACATATGCACTGCGCATTATTGGTCTGCTCTCCTGATTAAATTTGTGATGTATCCCATTAATAAATCACTGGAATGCACAATCTCTCGTTCAAATCTCTTTCCAGGATTGTTTTCACACGGATGCTTTAACATTTGTCTCCCCTTTTCACTTCTAATCCTATAAGCAGTGTTTACTTGAATGTTTATAAAGCAGGTAAATATAATATTTATTGTCAGTCAAAATTATAGAAATCACTTTGAATTATTATCACTCAATGTTCTTCTTAATTACATTTACATTTAATCATTAAGCAGATGCTATTATCCAAAGTGATTTTCAAATGAGGAGAATAATAGAAGCAATCAAACCAACAATATGCAAGTGCTGGGTCTAGACCCAGTTAGTCTAGTGCATGTAGCTGTAACGTGTAGACTAACACGCACAAAATAAAGATGAATAAAGAGTCTTTTAATAATGTGAACACATAGGAGCAGGACTTGACATTCACTTTTTTGCTCACCGGCGACTGTGGCTAGTGGTTTTCCAAAGTTACAAGCTACTCAACATTTTCATTGGCCACAATTTTGACCATACCATGGAGAAAACCTGCCATAGGCCCCGATCACATAGAACGAGCAGTGCGCTGCATTTTTTATGTTGCTAGGCAACCACCGAAACAGCCGTCCTGTCAGTCAAGTAAACGTCAAAACAGCCTTTTATTAACTTTATTTACTTTCTGGTAACATTGTGGTAGTTACGGTTCGTGAAGTCGTTAAGCTCCTGGTAACCCACGAGATTACCACAAGTTTATCCTCCATCATCGCACTCTCCGGGCGTTCAAAGCAACTTCATCACTACAACGGAAGGCCCGCCTCTCCATTCAATCGATTGGACAGTGGAAATAAACACCATGTCGGGCACTTTTTCCACTCGAAGATGCTTTTTTTTTTCAACTGCAAAAAACACGAGGCGCAGCAGGCGATAAAACGCGAGGCGCCATTCTCTTGGTCGGCGTTACGTCACAAATCATGTGACTTGCATAGCAACAAGCCGCCGCCATGTTTGAAGGGTAAAACAAACCGAAGGCAAAGCCCGAGCCAAATCAAAAAGGTATCTATTCACAGAAGTTTTGCTGTGGATTACGTCAGTTATGGATACTAACGGACTACTTTATCTATATCTGTGTATGCGAATGTATGTCGGTGGTGAGAAGTGAATGTAATAAAACACTCATGTAAAGCGCTTTGTGACTAACTTAGCTAACGTTACATGTCTGTGAAAGGCGCTATATCAGGGGTCGGGAACCTTTTTGACCAAAGAGACATTTTTTCATTTTTGGATAGCCACAGTAAAAAAAAAAAAAAAAAAAAACAGTCCATAGACAACTAAAAACAAACAAATATTCAGCAAACAATAAATAAGTTGCAATATGGAATTAATTGTGCAGGGCTTTCACTGTGAGGTTGAGTTACCAAGTGATGATTTTCTTTCTCATTAATTCATGTTTTGTTATTAATAACTTTAAACAGAATCGTCAACTGAAATCTGCGCGGATTATTACGACACATTTATAGGACATAAAGGGTCTCTGAGGCAAAAGTGAAAAGTACCAGCGGTCAGCAGGTGAAATGTCTCTTTGCGCAGTAAAAGTACCCGTTTCAATAAAATTATATATTAAAATTTATAAAGCCTACTTTTACATTTTCGCCGCTGTTCTAGGATGGTTTTCGCCAGTGCAGGAGCTGTAGCTGCTAGGTTACCAGAAACGTAAGTGGTTAACGTTAGCTGATTGCTGTGGTGACTCGTGACACTCGCGAACAGCACTGAACACGCACTTTTGCCGGTACAACTTTAATATTATTATTATCATAAACTTTTCATTAACTTTAGTAGGCTGTACTAGGCTACAACAAGGGAATTGTAATTGGTTGCTTTTTCTGCAGAGAGCCGATCTCTGTTGATGTGTCTTAATTGTTTCATCGATGGTTTGTTGAGGTTGAGTGAGACTGTGAGAGACGAGCCACATAATTTTTGCCAAAGAGCCAGATGCTCTGATGTGACTCGGGAGCCGAATACAGATCTTCTTCTTCTATTACAGAATGTCTTATCGGTATATAGACAACAACAGAACAGTTTTTCGGCATGATTTGCCGAAGGATTTGCGCTCATTTGCCTTCCGCTTCGTGTTGCTTAATGGCGGGCGCTTGTTTGTTTTACCCTTCGCCGCGTTGCTATGCGCGCGCAGTGCATTATGGGAGTAAAAGTCCCGGATGTCCGACCTGGAGAATAGGAAAACTATTGAAAAAAGGCGCCTCTCACTGCAAAAAAACGCGTTAGGTGTGATTTTTTTAATATCTCATAATTTGGCAGCAGGTATATTAGGCTGCTGTCACTTTATTATACTTTAATATACTTTTATGCCGCAACAGTTTACATTCACTTAAAACATAACTGACTGTGTTTACGTGAATACTCACCAAGACCGCCATTTTGACATTATTTTGTGTGTATTTGACTGTTTAAGTGCATTAAACAGTGAAAACGAACTCAAGGTGGTTTTATGTGAAGAGAGGCGGGTTTGTGTGTAACTCGCTGTTGGAGAGATGAGAGAGAGAGAGAGAGAGAGAGAGAGAGAGAGAGAGAGAGAGAGAGAGAGAGAGCGAGCAGCTGGTATTGTGTGTCTATTCTGCGGAAAATGAGTATTGGAAATGTTTCCGAGATTTCAGTATTTTGAAAACACTACATTGCACTTAGTTTTTGTTTTCTTTTTCAGATGCCTTTTTAAAAGACTACAATTGCAAAATGTATATTATATATAAAATTCAACCCGACAAAGTGGCTAGTAGGAGTGAGTGCGTTACACACTGCTGAAACACACACACATTTGGCAGGTGTTAATGTCAAGCCCTGCGTAGGAGAAATCAGAATAGCAACACTTAATATAAACCACATCAGAGTAAGAACTGAGGAAACACAGGGCTTATAAACATGAGGAATCAGGATGAAACAGAACAGATGTGTGGGCCTAATTAACAAACGAGGAAACTAATAGGAAATCAGGCAAACGGGAACAGATCAAACAGAATGAAAAATGGAACTGTAACAGACATCAGAACCGTTACAGTAGCAAGCTTTTTTTAAATAATTAATAGAGTAGTAAGTGTTCGTATTAATGGATCAAGTGTTGAAGAAAAATATGCGTCTTCAGCCGTTTCTTGAAAATGGTTAAAGACTCGGTGGGTCATTCCACCAGCAGGAACAGTCCAGATAAAGGTTCGTGAAAGTGATTTTGTGCCTCTTTGGGATGATGGCACCACAAGACACCGTTCACTTGCAGAACTCAAGCTTCTGAAGACACATCGGTCTGAAGTAGTGAGTTTAGGTGTGGAGGAGCACAGCCAGTGTTGTTCTGAAAACATCAGCGCATTGAATTGACAGGCGATCTGACCAATCACAATCCGCCATCCACCGAATCCGCCATTTTTGTCCGACAAAGCAGTCAGGAGAGTTAGTAGATTAACGTTGGAGGATTAGAACTTGAAAAACGGTGTGTTCTGACGTCTTCCCGCGGTTAAAACAACATTCCTTCTGATGTTCATTCATGTTTATTTGATGCTATAAATGAACTAGAAGGAAGAGATGATCGGTTCACGAGCAGCTTTAACTGATTGATCTGTCAGACACATTAAAGAGACACAAAACGGTATTTATTGTTTAAATTTCTTTAAAAAATGACCAAATTTGAAAGTTGAGACTTTGTTTCATATCAAAAGTAACCTGGTCTGTCCTGTCTGTCAGCGTGTTGTCAGTGTCCTCTCTGCTCCGCGATGTATTTTTCACTGCGTGAGAACATGGTGTGTGTGAGAGAGGCGTGGCTTGTCGGACATAGTAACAAAAACAACTAAAGGGGGCGGGTCTTTGCGAACGGTCAATTGGCAACCAGTGCAGGTTTATGAGGAGAGATGTGTGACGTGTGTCTCTTCGACTCGTTAAAGACACGCTGCAGCATCTGGATCCAGACTGATCTCATGAAATGGCGTATGTATGACACGCCAATTCGTATTTCCATTTTTAGCGTGTTATCAACACGCATAATCGCTTTTCAGCGTGTTTATCAACGCCGTTGACTTAACGTTACATTACCGTATATTTATATATGACCTACCCCAACCGCGTCCCTAAACCTACCCGTCACTGGGGTTAATACCATTTATGAGTGTTCCCCTACCATCCTAGGAAAAAAAATATCGCTCCCCAGATGTAGATATACATTTTGCTCCGTTTCGCTCGGACATTTAACGGCGTACACATACACGCGGAATCACTCTGACGTTTAACGGCGTGGACATACACGCGGAAGATGCCGGTTCGTTTCGGCGTGGACATACACGCAGATAGCTCAAAATGCGTATAAATAACACGCTACTTGACTTGAAAGTGGCATGTATGTTTACGCAAAGTCATGATGTCATGTTGCAGGATCAGTTGCAGAGGTTTGACAGTGATGCTGGAAGGATCCCATTATAATAGTCCAGTCTGGATAGAACAAGAGCTTGGACAAAGAGTTGTGTAGCTCTGATAGGAAGAGCCTGATCTTCTCATGTTGTATAATGCCCCGGTACACATTGTATGATTGTGGGCTGTCCCAGACGAAAGATGAGCAATCGTAGCGATTTCTGTGGTCGTGGCTCATGAACATCGTACAGTGAGAGAGGTTCACAGACTGTGTCTTTTAACCACAGAAAGCCTGAGACAGTGTCATAAATTTAGCATGAACATTTTACAGTGTGTTTGCTGCTACGACATACTTCTACTGACTAGCCAATAAAAATGCAACATGAAATAGCGTATTGATCAACTCCATTTGCAAAATTGGCATGCCAAGTGTAGTGATAAATTGTAAGTACTGAAACTAACCACTAGGTGTCGGTAGTATAACACTTACCTGTAGAGTGTGGAGATTAAAAAGCCAGTGTAATAGATGTTCGGTTGCTGAAACATTACATGGTACCAGGAGAGGGGTTGATCACCAACTCGTGTTTGAACAGGCCGAGGACAAAGGCAAATACGACGTGGTAATGGAGAAGTTTGATTCACACTGCACACCGAAACAAAACGAGACTTTTGAAAGGTATGTTTTTCGTTCTCGTCTACAACTACAGGGAGAGACTTTTGACAGTTTCTTAATTGATTTAAAGTTGAAAGCAAGGACATGCAATTTCGGACTGTTGCAAAATTCGATGATCCGAGACCAAATTGTGTTCGGCATCACTGATAAAAAAGTGAGGGAGAGGCTCTTGAGAGAGACAGAGCTGACCTTGAATGAAGCAGTGAGGATATGTCACGCCAGCTCTTCTGCATGCTAAAACCTTTGGTGACAACACAAAGATGAGTGGAAGTGATAATACAGCTGTGGCTGCAGTAACAGAGAGAATGCAGAAATGCAGAATGAATAAACAGAAACCGCAAAAAGAGAAAGAACAGTTTACCTGTAAGCAGGGCCATAGCTAGAGGATTCGGGACCCCACCACCCTCCACCAATATCATATACTGTACAAAAGATGAGCATGGAGGCTCACATATAACAGAAGATGGTGATGTTGGTGTAAATCCTTTATTTTAAAAGTTAAATGTTTATATAAAAATTACAACTCATAAAAATTAACAAAAAGCAAGAAATTGTTAAATAATAATAACACCAATTTAAAAAAAGTAACAGCACAATAATGTTTTTGTTTTTTATCCCATCAGTCATATTCATCAGAATCATGTTATAATTCATAAATCAAAAAGTAAACATTTAGAAATTGACAAGAATGCAGTCAAATTTAAAAAAATAAAAAAATGTATTGTCTAATTTTTTAATAAAGATAAATGGAACTGGTAATATTATTAAATAATGCTAATAAATGTATTCGACCAAGTGCCGTGTGTTGTATTCGTGTTCTCTTGATGTAATAAATACATCATCAGCCGGCAGGTCCGGTGCATAATGCATGACTCGTGACTCATTTACTCGTGTAAATGTTTTAACTCTATTCACAATAGTGTAAACAGGAAAAAACAGTAATCATTTAGTCGACTGTGGCGCGCACCGATAATGAAGGGTGACAGAACCCGGCAGGCTGGAGACGGTAGTTTTCCTATTCCCAGCGAAATAACAATACAACCTGTCTTTAAGGACTTATTGATCGACTGGGATACAATAACTCTTGGCCTCCCTCTCCTTCTTTCACAGCGTTTCTGGTTCCCTGATTTATGTTTTCTTTTCCCCGACATTTTGTCAGTCAGTCAGTCAGTCTCCTGCTCTTCCACCAAGTTCATCGTTAACTTCAGGCACTGCCGCCTCAACTCTGACTGGTTCTGTTCGCGAGCTGGGGTGGGAACCACAATTTTATTGGGTCCTTCTGATGTTTGTCACTGATTGAATAAATAAATACTTTAGATCGGACTAAACCATTTTTAGGGAGGTAAGAGAAGCAGATATCTGGAAAAAATATTTAACTAAATTGCGTGTTTTTGTGGTTTTCATTTAAATCTCAGGCATACAACTAACATAAATATTAGAATTATTCATACAACAGGGGCCTATATAGTATAACTGTTGGATTGTGTGGGGCTTTTTTATAATCGTCACCACCTTTCACCCCACTAGCGATGGCCCTGCCTGTAAGAGATGTGGCAAAAGACACCTGCCAAAGCAGTGCCCAGCCTATGGCAAAGTCTGTGCCAAATGTAAAGGGCAGAATCATTTTGCCAGGCAATGCTTTTCAAAGGGTGGACAGTCTCAAAGGGAGCGTGTATAAGATGAGGCGAGAGCTGGAAAGAGGACATCAATGGGAGTCATAGAAAAAGTGGAAGAGCCTACAGAGTGGGTTAACTCAGTGGTGTGAGTGTGTGAAGAAAGCCAATGGTGATCTACATGTGTGTGTGTATGGATCCAAAGGACTTAAACGCAAACATTCAGAGAGAACATTATCAAATTCCGACACGTGAGGAAATTATAAGTGAGATGGCAGGAGCAAAGTTGGATGCATCTCAGGGCTTTCGACAGCTGAAACTACATAAGGACAGCACAAAATAATGCACATTCAACACACCCTTCGGATGATACTCCTTCTTGAGGATGCCGTTCGGGATTTCCTCAGCTCCTGATGGATTCCACATGGGCTATGGAAAACATCATTGAAAGCATTGAGGGTGTGCGTGTGTATGTGGATGATATTGTGTTGTGGCACGATAGGCTCATGGAAGTCCTACAGCGAGTAAGGAATATGGGCTGAAGTTGAATAAAGACAAATGTCAGTTTGGAGTGAAGGAAGTCACATTCTCAGGAGACAAGCTTTCGGATGGGGGAACCAGACAAGAGTAAAGTGCAAGCAATACTCAAAATGCCCAAACCCACAGACAGAAAGGCTGTATTGAGAGTGATGGGGATGATCAATTTCGTCGGAAAGTTCATACCAAACTTGTCTTCTAAAACAGTGTGCTTGAGAGAACCGTTACGTGATAATGGACAGCTGATCATGAACAAGAATGGGGACGACTGAAGACTCTCCTCGCTACAGAGCCTGTGCTGACAGTCTTTGACCCATCAAAAAGGACAAAGATCTCGACCGATGCATCCAAAGATGGACTGGGTGCAGTTCTACTGCAGGCGGAGGGAGAGAACTGGAGGCCAGTCGCGAACGCCTCGAGATCGATGACTCCGTCGTAATGTCGCTATGCACAGATAGTAAGAGTGCCTGGGTTTGGTGCATGGAGTGGAAAGATTTCACAGCCATGTGTACGGCTTACTGACATTTATAGCAGAGACAGACCGCTAACCCGGTCGTCGAGGTCACTTACGTGGTTTGGGAAAAGCCTGTTAAAGTCCTGGCAGAAAGCAATGCATAAGGATGTAGTGTAATGACGCCCAGTTCCAGGAATGCACTAATATTTTGTTTGTAGTATCAGTTTGCAACCATTGTTAGTTAACACTAAGTTGTCAACACTTCAGGGAAAAAAAAGCCAATATACCAAAAATACCCGTTGACTTTTACAGGCTTTTCCCAAACCACTGAAGTGACGTCGACGTCCGGGTTAGCGGTAGCATGAGCCGTAAGACAAGTGTTATTTAAATAAACTCCTGATGTACTTACAAACTTTCCAATGCCTCATTTTATGAGTACAGAACCTATTTGTACTACTGTAGAAGTTTGGTGCCATTCTGGGCATTATTAGTGGGGTAATTTACGAGATACAACCTTGGATCCATTAGCGCCTGCACTAAACCATCCGGCTGATATCTCTAAATAAGCTTTAACTTTAATCATGTTCGACCAAGGTAAAAAAGCTTCTGGGGGGTGTTTGGCTCGACGTCATGGTGCAAAGGACCCTAGGTTGATTTTACTCCGAACCGTCCCTTTAATAGCCATCATTAAAAATAACTTGAATCAAATGTCTCCAAGAATCCAACGAATGATGATGCGATTGCAGAGGTATATGATATGGAGGTAATGTACAGTCTGGCAGATGCTTTGCTCAGGAATATGGGTTTCAACATGTGACATATTATATCCGCAGTCGAATGGAAAAGCAGAGAAAGGAGCACACATAGTGAAGCGACTAATCAAGAAAGCAGTGGACAGTCGGTCAGATCCTAATTTAGTGCTGCTGAATTACCGTGCTTCTCCACTCGAACATGGTGTGTCTCCTGCGGAAATTTTAATGGGGCGCAGAATACGAACCACACTTCCTGGCCTAACAACACTAAACCAGAACAAATACCTAAAAAGGAAACAAAAGCACCTGAAACGGAGACAAAAAGCAAATTATGACAAGGTGTCAAAATGCCAAGAACCACTCTCCAAAAATGACACAGTAAGACTTGAGGACTGCAATACCTGGACTAAAGGAGCCACAGTCCTGGAGGAGGTGAACCCAAGATCTTACACTGTCAGGACAGAGGATGCTCAAATCCATCAAATTCAATTCCATTCAAATCAAATGCAAAATGGAATCTGTTGATTATTACAGTAATTGCAATGTAAATAATTCATGAGATTGTAATTGTGAGGTATTACGTCTTCATCTTGTATAATTTGTACAGTGCTTGCTAGTGGTTAGCTAATCTATAAGTTTAAATAATTAATTGTAATAACTTGTTCTTTACTTCTAAAGGAAAGGGGATGTGGTGATAAATTGTAAGTACTGAAACTAACCACTAGGTGTCAGTAGTATAACACTTACAGTGCCTGTAGAGTGTAGAGATTGGATGCCAGTGTAATAGATGTTCGGTTGCTGATATGGACCTGAAAGGACAATAACAAGTTATAAAACTGTTTCTTCACTGGAATACGAAACATTACACCAAGTCGGCCTCTTTTCTCTAGCCGTGATCACGTCCATATTCTCCACTTTCGCTTCGTCTAAAAACCACAATTGCCAAAGTGCGATTCATCTTGCTCTATTTGTTCACCACTAGCGCATGCTGATGATGTTTATCCTTCTATACTAACTTGTGTCGTAGCCTACGATTCAATACATGTTATACCCAAGTTTATTAGATCCATGTCGTACCATCAGGCAAACTGCAGGATATTCCAGGAAAGAGATTGTGAGAAGTGGCATATACAGTATCTGATGCAATAAAGCCTCCCTCTCTATAAATTAAGTCTGCAACATAAAATAGTAAAGTTGCTTACAGACAACATGGAATGTGAAAAGCACTACACATCACAACAGATCTGCACAAATGCATTTCCACCTGTTTCAAGTTAAAAACTTATAGTCTCCCTATAGTCAAACATTTTATCCCTTAAAACTCATCTTTGATCACCAAAATGACATATTTGGAATTGCAAAATTCTTCATGCCTTAAAATAGCTTGAATGTAACTCGACACCCTTGCCTCATTTAGTATACACGGTTCTATGAATATGCAAATGAGCCCCGCCTCCACTCACTCACTCAGCTCAGAGATCCACTGGTTGACGATCACACGTTGATCTGATTGGTTACAAGGTAGTTTGTGACGTCAGAAACACCAGCGATTTCAAAGCGTGCTTTTGAGACTGTCTTTGGTTCACTGCAGTTTTAAGGAGAAAATACTCAGCAATGGTGTCGACTAATGAATTTACACATGGTTTGTCTTAAAGCTTATGAAAAACACCACATAGACATATAAACAACACATAAACAACATTAAAAGCTGGATTTTCATCATCAGTTGCTATCTTAGATTTGCAAGTATAATCAACTTGGTTAAGTCATTTCGACTTAAATTATATTAAACTCGAGTAATCTCGTTTAACTTTCAACAACAACAAAAAATTTTTGACATTTCGTAAATTATTTTGATGAGTCAAAGTAAAATTGTTCAAGTTGCCATGATTTACTGATCATATCATTTTTTACAATGTTTCAGGCACATGATGTATTTATTTTTTGTCACAGGAACTGAAACAATTACAGAAGCACCACGATAAAGGTGCACATCACCAGTGCATATCTGCGTTTCCCAAAGCATCGTAAGCTTAAGTTGGGAAACTCAGCCCAGTTCAGTTCTGTTCATTTCTGTTCAGTTCAGTTCAGTTCTGTTCATTTCTGTTCAGTTCAGTTCAGTTCATTTCTGTTCAGTTCAGTTCAGTTCATTTCTGTTCAGTTCAGTTCAGTTCAGTTCAGTTCTGTTCATTTCTGTTCAGTTCAGTTCAGTTCTGTTCAGTTCAGTTCATTTCAGTTCAGTTCAGTTCAGTTCAGTTCAGTTCATTTCTGTTCAGTTCAGTTCAGTTCAGTTCAGTTCTGTTCATTTCTGTTCAGTTCAGTTCTGTTCAGTTCAGTTCAGTTCAGTTCAGTTCTGTTCATTTCTGTTCAGTTCAGTTCAGTTCTGTTCATTTCTGTTCTGTTCAGTTCAGTTCAGTTCAGTTCATTTCTGTTCAGTTCAGTTCTGTTCAGTTCTGTTCATTTCTGTTCAGTTCAGTTCAGTTCTGTTCATTTCTGTTCAGTTCAGTTCAGTTCAGTTCAGTTCAGTTCAGTTCAGTTCATTTCTGTTCAGTTCAGTTCAGTTCTGTTCAGTTCTGTTCATTTCTGTTCAGTTCAGTTCTGTTCAGTTCTGTTCATTTCTGTTCAGTTCAGTTCAGTTCTGTTCATTTCTGTTCAGTTCAGTTCATTTCTGTTCTGTTCTGTTCTGTTCTGTTCTGTTCTGTTCAGTTCATTTCTGTTCAGTTCTGTTCAGTTCTGTTCTGTTCTGTTCTGTTCTGTTCTGTTCTGTTCTGTTCAGTTCAGTTCTGTTCAGTTCAGTTCAGTTCTGTTCATTTCTGTTCAGTTCAGTTCAGTTCTGTTCATTTCTGTTCAGTTCTTTTCTTTTCTTTTCTTTTCTTTTCTGTTCTGTTCTGTTCTGTTCTGTTCTGTTCTGTTCTGTTCTGTTCTGTTCTGTTCTGTTCCGTTCCGTTCATTTCTGTTCAGTTCAGTTCAGTTCAGTTCTTTTCTGTTCTGTTCTGTTCTGTTCTGTTCTGTTCTGTTCTGTTCTGTTCCGTTCCGTTCCGTTCCGTTCCGTTCCGTTCCGTTCTGTTCTGTTCCGTTCCGTTCTTTTCTTTTTTCTTTTCTGTTCTGTTCTGTTCCGTTCCGTTCCGTTCCTTTCTTTTCCGTTCCGTTCCGTTCCGTTCCTTTCTTTTCTTTTCTGTTCCGTTCCGTTCCGTTCCTTTCTGTTCTGTTCTTTTCTTTTCTTTTCTGTTCTGTTCTGTTCTGTTCTGTTCCGTTCCGTTCCGTTCCGTTCCGTTCCGTTTCGTTCCGTTCCGTTCCGTTCTGTTCCGTTCCGTTCTGTTCTGTTCTGTTCTGTTCTGTTCACTCAGCAGAGCGGATGTTCCAGTTCTCTACCACTAGGTGTCAGTCTCTTCAAAACGTATTCAAAATCAATGTAACATCAAAAGTGATAAAGTTACTAGTGTTCAGAACTTTTGTAACATCAGTGGGATTTCATCTGCGAATGGAAAGATAATTATATAATATAATAGAAAGAAAGAAAGAAAGAAAGAAAGAAAGAAAGAAAGAAAGAAAGAAAGAAAGAAAGAAAGAAAAACAAAGTGTGTGTGTGGGATATCATCTGCGAATGGGAAGATAATTATATAATATAATAGAAAGGAAGAAAGAAAGAAAAAAATAAAGAAAGAAAGAAAGAAGTGTGTGTGTGTGTGTGTGTGTGTGTGTGTGTGTGTGTGTGTGTGTGTGTGTGTGTGTGTGTGTGTGTGTCTTTCTCTTGATTGTTCTGAGAGAGTTCCTCAGAAATGAGTCTGTAAACATTTAGTCCAGCAGATGTCAGTGGAACATCACAATCAATGTTGCTAAAAGTACTCATTGTTTGAGAAATAGTCATATTAATAATAAATAATAATGCTCAGGTATTTTGCAAGAAGTGTTTCTGAAATGTGTGTTTGGCACTGTTATACTGTATGTTTATTTTAAAAAATACAGAAAAGATATTTAAATAGCAAAGATTCTGAATGTTTCTTACACTGTTAGAATGAGATCCCATAATAACTGAATATGGCTTTAAAGTATAGCAATGATTAATATTACATTGTATCATTAATATCATAATTTGTATTTATGATGTTTTTTCATTTTAAATATGGTGATTTATCTCTACGGTGGACACCCAACTTAAAAAAAATACATTAACCTTCTGAATATAGCCATACTGAGAAGAGAAGAGAAGAGAAGAGAAGAGAAGAGAAGAGAAGAGAAGAGAAGAGAAGAGAAGAGAAGAGAAGAGAAGAGAAGAGAAGAGAGGAGAAGAGAAGTGAACTGAACGCTGTATCGTTGGAGATTGATATTTTGTAAATAAAGTGGTAAATTATGCTTTTGCGTGTGTGTGTGCGTGTGTGTGTGTGTGTGTGTGTGTGTGTGTGTGTGTGTGTGTGTGTGTGTGTGTGTGTGTGTGTGTGTGTGTGTGTGTGTGTGTGTGTGTGTGTGTGTGTGTGTGTGTGTGTGTGTGTGTGTGTGTGTGTGTGTGTGTGTGTGTGCAAACAAAGCGTCGCTTCATAAAATGTCATTTAAACCCTTGGAGTCACGTGGTTTACTTCAGTGATGTCTTTACCTTTCTCGGGCTTGAAAGTGGAAGTTGCGTATCTGTCAATGGAGGGACAGAAATCTCTAGGTCCAAAGATGAACTAAAGTCTTACAGGTTTGTAACGACATGAGGGTGAGTAATTAATGACATCATTTTTATTTTGGGGTGAACTATCCCTTTAAAGAAAGAGTGAAGTAAAGAAAGAGCATGGATCTTGAGAACTCTTCCTGCAGTAATCAACACAGACCACTAGAGGACAGTCAAATCCTTCTCTTCATGATGCGATACACACACACACAACTCTTCAGGAAGTGTAGACTTTAAAGTTGCTGCAGACTCCACAGCGCACACACACACACACACACACACACACACACACAGAGTGACATTTATGTAACAAAACCCCTTCTGGAATAGATCTAGCAGAAAACCATTAAGGTGTTCTGGTTTAATGAGGTCAGACACAAGGGATTTTTACCCATTAGGGTAAATAGGTACTTAATTGAACTTCTCATCAGAGGTTTCATTTACAATATTTTTCTCTTATTCTAAAAACCACATTACATAGGCTACTCCTGCTAGTTCTTAATAAGTCACTTCAACATTGGCAATGTTAAATTGATGTGAATTGTTTACAAAATGGAATAATACGGAAATAATGACTCTAAAGAACTATCTGACACCAATAAACCTGTTCTACAGCAATGACTCACGCTGCCTGCTGTTTTACACCGTCCTCCTCCATATTCTCAGCCTTCTTGTACATATCAAACCACAACAGGGCAGCATTGCAGAACACCACAGCAATATTGTATATTTTTATTAAAATGGTTAGAAAGATTCCCAAGATATGGCAAAACATATACATCAAGTTCACGTAAATAATTATTGATTAACAATATACACAAAAGCCCTGCCTGTGTTTCTGAATCACACAATCCAGGTTCCAGAATAACGCTGCGGTCTTTAACCTAATTCAGATTTCTCTCAAGTAAACGTTATGTAACGGTACTCCAGTAATGTCTCGTTTCTGGGTCAAAGAAGCCCTATAAAGAAAGAGCTGGGATTTGTCTGATTAAAAAACGAGCCTCATCAGGTGAGATTGAATTGAAGACGTGCGTCAGGGATTGGATCCTGCGAGGGTTGGAGGGGAAATGGAACTTGAACATTGACATTTTCCAAATGATGTTCCTAAAATTGGAATCCCATTAGTGTGATGTGCGAAGAAACCCGGCCCTTGCAACACGCCGAGATATGAAGCCATAAAACATGTCACGCATGCTTTGAGGAATTATAATGATCGAGCAATTTTGTGACGCTCATGCACATTAATTATATTTCTATTTTGTGGTCTCATCAATTCTGTATTTAACGTGATTAACCCCCAGCTTCACTTGATTAGTCAGTTCCTGGTTTGTTCTCCATTCTGGATGCTCAGGCAAGCATTTGGGATTTGTTTTTGTGTAAATCTGAAGTAAGCTTGTTTCATATCTCTATGTTTTGGATTGTCTGACAGTTCAATAGGCCTATTTAGTCTGTGGTTGTTTGTTTCCTTGGCTATTTGTTCAATTTTAACCTTTGTATAAAATAATAATATTACACTCATAATAATAAAAATACACTCAAAATACACTGGCTACACCCCTGTTTAGTAGTGTTTCCAGTGGTTTCAAAGCCACCAACAAAACGGAGGCATGAAAGGAGATCACGGATACCGTGAACTCTGTTTCTGGACAACGTCGCTCAATTGAAGATGTAATTTTCTCAACAAATACATTACAGTAAAATACTATCATTGTAAACGACTGTAGAATTAAACAAAATGCAGTAACCAATTATTTGGAGCAAACTGTCATCACTCAAATGTGCGTAAAAGTGCTCTTGAGTGTGCGTAGATTTTGTTCTTTGCTAAGAACAAATCTAAGATAAAACATTAGTGAATGTCAGAATCTTCGTAAAAAGTGTGTAAGTGGGTTTTAAGAACACATTTCTTCGTAACAACGGTTGGTGAATGAGGCCCATTGTCACTACACTAAAAATAAATGTAACTTAAATAATTACATTTAAGTTATTTATTTTAATCATGGCAACTCTCTAAATAGTTTTAGCATGATATTGAATATGTCAGTGTTAATGTATTTGGTCTTGGCGGACTAGATCTGCTACACTGTTTATTATTGCTGCTGTGAGCGTGTAAGATATGCCGATGCTGCATAAATAGACAGACATAAACCCAGTATTAGATCTAGGCAGGTGGAGCTGGGGAGGTGGAGGGGTACTAAATATTCTGCCTCGTTTGGCATTTACCTGTTGCAGTAGAATTTGTATTTCAGAATTACTGAAGTTCTTTTTTCGTTTGGTGATCGGTGGACCACTAGCCTGGATGCCAGCCGAGCTTAGCCCCGCCCACAACATTTTTAGGTCGGCAAGTTCGGTCTGGACTTGATCCGTTGTGGAGCCATTATGCTCGAACCAGAACTGTTCGGACCAATCAAATTGTCAGGGCGGGCTTTATACGATGATGGACAGATGATCAACAGTAACGTAATCATCCACGTCACCAACGAGCGCTTGGGTTGAATTTGTTTACAACAAAGATGACTGCCGCTGGAGAACTGAGATTTCACGAGTTCACACTTACAAATAAGTCAGATAGAATAAATGCATATTTGGCGTGCTGTCCGAGGAGAGGCTCCGGGCTCGGTATTCGACCCGAACCCAAAGTACTCCCCCCGTATTCCTGGCTGTGGAAGAACAAGGCGAGAGTGAGTGGAGGGATGCTGAAAACTGTCAAGGAATGTTAGGTGAGTTGACATAGTGAATAAATATATGCTTCCTCTCGTGCTGATAGGGTAGACATGGTAATTCTTTGAGGACAAGTTGATTGGATTGATTATTTGAATGTGCTCCTCCTCCCAAACTTTGTTTATGAAACATCATGCAGATTCCATCATCGCGTCTGTTATAGAAGATATCGACAGCGCATTCATTTTAAAAGAGGAACAGAGAACCGCGATCAAGGCATTTGTCGATCGGAAAGATGAATGAAGAACATACGTCACTTACTCCGTTGCTCTGATTGGTTGTAGGTCTATCCAATTGAGTGCAGAGGCTTTTTCTTTCCTGGTTCGGTTGAAACACGCCCCTTAATCACAGCCCAACGGAGCAGATCAGACTCACATTCTGACTAGAATCTGAGTATGACGACATCAGGCTAGTGGACCACCACCGTCTGTGCGTCTTTCGGACATTCTCCATCTTTTCTTGCACACGGCCCTGAAGTGTCATGTCTTTATATGGGAATTTGCAGGGTGTTTTCTTATGCTAATTAGGAGTAACTGGCACACGCTTTCAATTACGAAGACGTGGGATTCATCAATCCTAAGAACACAGTTGCGAACAATTCTGTTGTTCAAGAACATGTCATGAATCCGACGTAGACTTTTCTTAGGATGTTTATTAAGTACAAAGTTAAGAAAATTCTAAGGAAGATATTAGCGAATGAGGCCCACTGAAATTGCTTCCCACAGAACACACACAAATTGTTCTTCTAAGTTATTTTTCTCTAGTCCCATCAGAAGCCGTAATAACCTCAGCGTGACTTCACATGTAAATCAAATGTTTTTCTGAATGTACAGCAAAGAACATCAGCATAAAATGCACCTCTTCCTCAACCGTTACACCTCCGCATCTCTCCTGGTGGTGAGACTCTTATTACGTGTGTCGGTGTTGCTGTGATACCGCGGGTCTTACTCATCAAATCATTATCTTCGCGTTCATGAGTTCATGATGGAGTGATGCACAACATGCACAACATGCCATATGAAGTGCGTTCACACTGACAGCGTTTTGGCACTACGGCTCTACTTGCATGCAGTAGAAAATAAAGGCATATGAAGATAGTCAGCAGAGGACAGTGTTACAATATGCATGTAAAAATGATTTAGAACAAAAATCCACCAAAATCCAACAACTAAACACAAGCACACTTGATTTCAGTGTATAAAATGTACCTTATATGAAATGTTAAATGCAATTAAATGAACGTTAGAGTGTTTTTTTTTTTGTTTTTTTTTCATTTAAGTACAATTTAAGTAACTTCATAATTACTTCTATTGTCTTTGAAATATGTTTAGTACTGATGAATGTACTGACAAGCATTTATGGCAAACTAATATACTTTAATGTAATTTCTATTGGAACTTGTATGGTATGTATTCAATTAAATGTATGTATTAGATAAACTTTAAATTTAGCGCATTTAAACTATATTAACTTTAAATGTAATATTGAATAACACGCTGTTAAAATTATAATCAAGTACTTTACATGTGCTTTAGTATGTTAGTCGACACTTCAAAATAAATGCACCTCTTTAAAGCACGACAAAAGACTATTAACAATGATTTATAATGTACTTTAAAGTAAAACATTAAATTTGGTGCTTTTGCATTTTTTTTAAAGTGTGTTTAGAAACAGTTGTGAAAGTACTTTAAGTGCACTTAAGAGGCCTTTTATTTACTTAATATTATATTATCTGCAAGTAGTTTAAAATATAGGCTACCTTTAAGATTTGAAGTACACTACAAGTGCACATTCAGTACAATTAAGCGCACTTCTCTTTTTCACAGTATTGTGTATTTCATTGAAATTAAGGCCTAATATTTAATTTAGCACATTAAAAATAGTGTTACAAGCCGTATTAGGGGAAGCGCATTACAATACCTTGAGTTACGTAATCAGATTACTAGATACTAAAATCAATGCATTACTTTTAAATTTCCAACAAAATATCTTGAGTTAATTTAAAAAAAAATAAGTAATGCAAGTTACTTTGTTCTGTATTGACTGACAGCTCTCTTGTCCTCATGTTGAGAGGAATTGAGAGTAAGTGCTGAAAACAGTAAAATGCTAAACTTATTAAATATGCTAAATAACACAAATATACTTGATGTATTTAATCTCACTTTATTAACCAGTCTTTCCTGCTGACCTTTGATGATCCAATTCAACCATACTAAAAATGACTAGTTAAACATCACATGTGTTTCCTTTTTTTTCGTCCTGAAGTAATAGATCGAACTTTCTTCTCCTGCATCCTCCTTTACTCTACTTCTCATTTACCGGTACTCTCAGATATTTAACGGCATGTTTAAACAGTGTTCACACTTGGCAGTAACATGTGACCTGTATCCGGATGTTGTCCACATACGCATTGAAAAGACAACCCATGTGATCAATGAAACAATGTTGACTCTGTGTTGATGCGTGAACGCTAATTGCATTGAATTAATGTTACAAAGTGATGTTGCTTTAGTATCACTCTTGCACCCTCAGTTAATGGTGAAGCAATGTTGAGATTTGTGCATTCTGTGTTTACATTCTGTGTGTACTTCTGAGTGTGCATTCTGAGTGTGCATTCTGAGTGTGCATTCTGAGTGTGCATTCTGTGTGTTCTTCTGAGTGTGCATTCTGAGTGTGCATTCTGAGTGTTCTTCTGAGTGTGCATTCTGTGTGTACTTCTGAGTGTGCATTCTGAGTGTGCATTCTGTGTGTTCTTCTGAGTGTGCATTCTGTGTTTACATTCTGTGTGTACATTCTGCGTGTGCATTCTGTGTGTACTTCTGAGTGTGCGTTCTGTGTGTACTTCTGAGTGTGCGTTCTGTGTGTCCTTCTGAGTGTGCGTTCTGTGTGTACTTCTGAGTGTGCGTTCTGTGTGTACTTCTGAGTGTGCATTCTGAGTGTGCATTCTGTGTGTTCTTCTGAGTGTGCATTCTGTGTGTGCATTCTGTGTGTACTTCTGAGTGTGCGTTCTGTGTGTACTTCTGAGTGTGCGTTCTGTGTGTTCTTCTGAGTGTGCGTTCTGTGTGTTCTTCTGAGTGTGCGTTCTGTGTGTTCTTCTGAGTGTGCGTTCTGTGTGTCCTTCTGAGTGTGCGTTCTGTGTGTTCTTCTGAGTGTGCGTTCTGTGTGTACTTCTGAGTGTGCGTTCTGTGTGTCCTTCTGAGTGTGCGTTCTGTGTGTCCTTCTGAGTGTGCGTTCTGTGTGTCCTTCTGAGTGTGCGTTCTGTGTGTTCTTCTGAGTGTGCGTTCTGTGTGTCCTTCTGAGTGTGCGTTCTGTGTGTTCTTCTGAGTGTGCGTTCTGTGTGTTCTTCTGAGTGTGCATTCTGTGTGTACTTCTGAGTGTGCGTTCTGTGTGTTCTTCTGAGTGTGCGTTCTGTGTGTTCTTCTGAGTGTGCGTTCTGTGTGTTCTTCTGAGTGTGCGTTCTGTGTGTTCTTCTGAGTGTGCATTCTGTGTGTTCTTCTGAGTGTGCGTTCTGTGTGTACTTCTGAGTGTGCATTCTGTGTGTTCTTCTGAGTGTGCGTTCTGTGTGTTCTTCTGAGTGTGCATTCTGTGTGTTCTTCTGAGTGTGCGTTCTGTGTGTTCTTCTGAGTGTGCATTCTGTGTGTTCTTCTGAGTGTGCGTTCTTACATGTCTCTTGTTCTAAAGCATCATTCAGAGAGTCTCTCAGTATCCTGCAGTATTCAGCCACCTTCAGGCGCTCCATTAAAAACACTCACTAATGTTACAAGCACCTGCGGTCACAATACACAAACAAAAGATAAAATACTGCCCAAGGATGTGTGTATGTTTTAAGTGTTTTATAATCCAATCCCCCTTGTGAAAAACAAATGTGCTTAATTGTATTGAATGTGCACATGTAGTGTACTTTAAATCTTAAATTCCCCCTAGTCAATCATTTTAGACCTTAAAACTCATCTGTGATCACCAAAATGACATATTTAAACGTTTTTACCTTGAAAACAATTATTCATGCCTTAAAATAGCTTGAATGTAACTCGACACCCTTGCCTCATTTAGTATACGTGGTTCTATGAATATGCAAATGAGCCCCGCCTCCACTCACTCACACACTCAGAGATCCACTGGTTGATGATCACACGTTGATCTGATTGGTTACAAGGTAGTTTGTGACGTCAGAAACACCAGCGATTTCAAAGCGTGTTTTTGAGACTGTCTTTGGTTCACTGCAGTTTTAAGGAGGAAATACTCAGCAATGCTGTTGACTTATGAATTTACACATGGTTTGTCTTAAAGCATATTAAAATGGCCCCACATCATCACATAGCCTTCACCATACCTAGAGATTGGCATGGTTTTATTTCAGTTAGCCTAATAGCTGGATTGATTTGCATTGAGAGATGATCTTATGGAAAGTACTCCATGCCAATCTCTAGGTATGGTGAAGGCTGTGTGATGATGTGGGGCTATTTTAATTCCAAAGGCCAAGGGAACTTTATCAGGATGCATAGTATCCTGGATCCATGAAGTAACTGGCCTTTAAAAATAAAAATCTGCCTGCCTCTATGGGAATTTAACATAGGGGTGTCCAGACTTATGCACCCTGTATTTTAAGGAAGAACATTTATTTATTTACGATACATTATTCATTCACAAAGAAAATTGGTGTCCTTAAAGGTTGGATTTTTCCAAATTTTTTTAATTAAGGCATTAAGTTCAATTTCCAAAAGATGATTTTTTTATTCCTCTTTTTAGTCAACTTTAGCATGGGTGTCTAAACTTATGCATAGCACTGTATAAACAACATTAAAAGCTGGACTTTCACCACAGGGGGACTTTAAAAGTATATTTTTAAAAACTGTGCTTCCAGATAATATAATATTAATGAAATAAAAGGCCACTTAAGTGCGCTTAAAGAGAATGCATGACTATGTTTCTTAACACACTTAAATATTCTGTTTGCAGTAATGTCAAAGTAAAAGTTCATTTTAAATCATTTTGAATAATCTTTTGGTTTCCCCTGTTTTGATGGATTGACTAGCATAATAAAGCATATGTAAAGTATAATTTTACCTGCAATGTGTTATTCTATATTACAATTAAATATATTTTAAATGTACAAAACTGTAACTTCATCATTACAAATGTGTGATTTGAATATATATTTAAATACATGATATACAGTTTCAAAAGAAATAACATTGAAGTATATTTTAGTTTACCATAAATGCTTGTCAGTAAATTCTGAAGTACATTTTACCAAAGATCAATAAATAAAAACCAATAAATATAATCATAAGCATCTTCAGTTTGTTCATCAGTTTGTCTGCTAATAGATGGCATCAGGTTCCAACCCACAAAAAAAGACAGAACCAGCCAAAAGTTGGAAAGCAACATGGTTTCATAAGCTTCATAACTTAATGATTCGCTAAACTGACAGGAGGAGCAGAGAGAACATGACCTTGTGTTACATTTCATTGCCAAGGAATTTCAAAGCCTGAAATCTGATTTCCTCGTAAAGACACGTAACGGGTGATATAACCACATTCCCTCAGGAACACTATTCTTTTCCCTGCATCACTGCATCGTTTCTCAGGAAGGAGTCACACCAGATCCGATTAGTGTTAACTGGCATCGCTCTTGTGAAAAAGTATAGTGCACTTTACTGTAATTCAATAAATTACAAGTATATAAACTGTACTTGTATAGATAATATAATATTAATTCAATAAAAGGCCACTTAATAGGGAAACACTTATGTCTCTTAACACTTCAGTGCACTTTTAAAATGTGAACTTTGTAATAATGTCAAGTTACTTTACATTTCATTTTAATAATTGTTTTAAAATTAATGCTGTGCTTTAAAGAAGCACACTTATTTTGATGTGTCGACTAACATACTAAAGCACATGTAAAGTACTTGACATGACATGTCATTTAACATTACGTTTAAAGCTTATACATTTTAAATGTACTTAATTGCAACTTCATCATTACCAAATGTGTAATTACCAATATATGTAAATACATGACAGTTTCAATAGCAATGGCATCAACGCATATTTTAGTTTACCATAAACGCTTGTCAGTATTCTTTATTTTTCAAAGACAGAGAAGAAATTATGAAATTACATATAAAAATGTGCTTAAGTGAGTCAAAAAGCACTCTAAAGTTCAGCTAATTGCAATTAGCATGCAGTTAAGTATTTGAAAACATTCAGTGTGCACTTACAGGTATGTTATTTCCGTATCAAGCACTCGTTTTAAAAGTATGTTAAAGTGTACTTATTTTTCACGAGGGTGATTAATAAGATCACCTGAACAGCTGGTCCTTCGTGTCGCTGTTAAAGTGATGGAGAATCTGTGATGCTGAAGTTACAATGGACAGTCTAAGCCGTCGCAGTTTTGGACTTCCTTCATTTTATTATTTTAACTTCTCATTGGATGCCATCCATCTTGAAAGATGCAGATAGCAGAAGATTGACGCACGAATGGAAGCTCAGGAAGGTCAAAATACGTGCGGAGAAGCACATAATATAATATTAGCAATCATTCGCATTAGATTTCCCAAGAGGACCATTAAGTCAGTAGAGCATCTTAACAACAAAATTTGTTCTGGAGTACGTAATTTCCTCTGATGCAAAACGTCGTTAGTTATTGTGTGTATTAATGGGGAGTGAGATTTGAGAGCTGCAGTGGATGGGAAGCTTAACAAAATGAGTAACTTTAATATTTGCAATGCATGAATGTTACATCACTCTTCCCAAGCAAGGAAAGTCTTGATTAACTTGTTTGCGGAACATCCAAATATTTTTTTTAATTTCAAAAGATCATATTGGGATGATGGATCTCACACCCCAGAGAAACTGAATGCTTTAGGGTATCGGTTCTCGACTCCCAGAGATCAAATGTTCTGTCCTCATTTAGCCTGCAAGTGACGCAAGTGATTTGTGCAACACAGACATGTCTATTGATTAAAAGACAACACCTGAAACTTGCAGAGAGGAAGAGGAGTGAACAGCTACATGATACACTATTCACTCTAAAACATCTTGGGTTATTTCTACCCAAATCCCGTGTTGAGCATTTTGGGTAATTATTTTTTCAGTGTGTGGGTAGTTTTTGTGTTACCCAGATCCTGGGTCAGACGTAACAACTCAGTGTTTGGGTAGTTTTTGTGTTACCCAGGTCCTGGGTCAGACGTAACAACCCAGTGTTTGAGTAGTTTTTGTGTTACCCAGGTCCTGGGTCAGACGTAACAACCCAGTGTTTGAGTAGTTTTTGTGTTACCCAGATCCTGGGTCAGATGTAACAACCCAGTGTTTGGGTAGTTTTTGAGTTACCCAGATCCCGGGTCAGACGTAACAACCCAGTGTTTGAGTAGTTTTTGTGTTACCCAGGTCCCGGGTCAGACGTAACAACCCAGTGTTTGGGTAGTTTTTGAGTTACCCAGATCCCGGGTCAGACGTAACAACCCAGTGTTTGGGTAACAACCCAGTGTTTGGGTAGTTTTTGAGTTACCCAGATCCCGGGTCAGACGTAACAACCCAGTGTTTGAGTAGTTTTTGTGTTACCCAGGTCCCGGGTCAGACGTAACAACCCAGTGTTTGAGTAGTTTTTGAGTTACCCAGGTCCTGGGTCAGACGTAACAACCCAGTGTTTGAGTAGTTTTTGTGTTACCCAGGTCCTGGGTCAGACGTAACAACCCAGTGTTTGAGTAGTTTTTGTGTTGCCCAGGTCCTGGGTCAGACGTAACAACCCAGTGTTTGGGTAGTTTTTGAGTTACCCAGATCCCGGGTCAGACGTAACAACCCAGTGTTTGGGTAGTTTTTGAGTTACCCAGATCCCAGGTCAGACGTAACAACCCAGTGTTTGGGTAGTTTTTGAGTTACCCAGATCCCGGGTCAGACGTAACAACCCAGTGTTTGGGTAGTTTTTGTGTTACCCAGGTCCCGGGTCAGACGTAACAACCCAGTGTTTGAGTAGTTTTTGTGTTACCCAGGTCCCGGGTCAGACGTAACAACCCAGGGTTTGAGTAGTTTTTGTGTTACCCAGGTCCCGGGTCAGACGTAACAACCCAGTGTTTGGGTAGTTTTTGTGTTACCCAGATCCCGGGTCAGACGTAACAACCCAGTGTTTGGGTAGTTTTTGAGTTACCCAGATCCCGGGTCAGACGTAACAACCCAGTGTTTGGGTAGTTTTTGAGTTACCCAGATCCCGGGTCAGACGTAACAACCCAGTGTTTGGGTAGTTTTTGAGTTACCCAGATCCCGGGTCAGACGTAACAACCCAGTGTTTGGGTAGTTTTTGAGTTACCCAGATCCCGGGTCAGACGTAACAACTCAGTGTTTGGGTAGTTTTTGTGTTACCCAAGTCCTGGGTCAGACGTAACAACCCAGTGTTTGAGTAGTTTTTGTGTTACCCAAGTCCTGGGTCAGACGTAACAACCCAGTGTTTGGGTAGTTTTTGAGTTACCCAGATCCCGGGTCAGACGTAACAACCCAGTGTTTGGGTAGTTTTTGAGTTACCCAGATCCCGGGTCAGACGTAACAACTCAGTGTTTGGGTAGTTTTTGTGTTACCCAAGTCCTGGGTCAGACGTAACAACCCAGTGTTTGAGTAGTTTTTGTGTTACCCAGGTCCTGGGTCAGACGTAACAACCCAGTGTTTGGGTAGTTTTTGTGTTACCCAGATCCTGGGTCAGACGTAACAACCCAGTGTTTGAGTAGTTTTTGTGTTACCCAGGTCCTGGGTCAGACGTAACAACCCAGTGTTTGGGTAGTTTTTGAGTTACCCAGATCCCGGGTCAGACGTAACAACCCAGTGTTTGGGTAACAACCCAGTGTTTGGGTAGTTTTTGAGTTACCCAGATCCCGGGTCAGACGTAACAACCCAGTGTTTGGGTAGTTTTTGAGTTACCCAGATCCCGGGTCAGACGTAACAACCCAGGGGTTGAGTTATTTTTCGCTGGCATTTTGCGACTTCTTCAGTAGAGAGCAGTGCAAATTGGCAAATCGTGCAAATCGTCAAATTGGTGCATTTCTTCGGTAAAATACAGGTTTGTGTACATTTTATTTTATCTATAAATTAGTTATTTATTTATTAAATAAATTAGTTATTGTGCTGTATATTATTTAATTTTATGCAAAGCAACATACAGGGGCGTGATGTGAGTCACCTAAATGAGTGTTGCGTCGGTCTTGTTATATGCCTTGTATAAAATGTTATGATTTTATTAAAAAAGATACACTGTAAGAAAAATCTGTAGAAATTACAGTATTACTGGCAGCTACTTGCCAGTAACTTACTGTAGATTTACTGTGTTATTTACAGTAAATAACATAAATTTAAATCTACAGTAAGTTACTGGCAAACAGCTGCATAACTACAGCAAATTTTTTACAGTGTACAGAATATAAATACTTAGGATGTTAAAATATGTCCTCAGAGCTGTTCACTGTTTGTTTATGGGCAGGTTATGGAGTCAGTCACAGCATATTTCGTCTACGAGTGAAACGCAGGACGGCGGTCTGAAGTTCGAAGTTCCTCCACTGAACACGACACAAGCTTCGGCACGAGATCCAGTGCCGTTACAGTAGAAACGGGACAACAGAGACTGGTCCATTACACTTCAATTACTTCTAAATGTTTACATTTTACTTCTAATATTTGTTAAACGAGCTTAAATGTAGGCAATATGTATAAATATGATTGAAAAGAATGTTTTATCATGCAAACCAGTGGTTGTGTCGAGTATTTTTTATTTTATTTTAAAGTTTAGAGGATTTAAGTTAACTCATAAACATGAATTCTTGTATGTAAAAAAGTATATATATATATAAAAAAAAAAAAAAAGTTATAGCTAGTATTATAGTAAAAATGAATCAACCCATTATGCTGGGTTAAATAAACAACTCCATTTGCTGTGTAAAATTAACTCAACATGTGTTCTGTCCTATATTTACCCAGCCCTTGGGTTAAAAACAACGTAAATTGGGTTGTGTTTTTAGAGTGTAAAACACCCAGTGTTTTTAGAGTGTAAAACACCCAGTGTTTTTAGAGTGTAACAATAATTGTTTCCACAAAATCTGTTTTTTATATTATATTAATTGTGGAAGAAGCATCCGGATGGACATGCACACACGTTCTTAAGCTTCTTTGAGCCAGTAATCACGGTGTGAATCCAGAATATCGCGCGCTGTGCAGAGGTCACAGAGAGATCTTTGGAAAAACGCCATCTCTCAATTGGATTTACAGAAAGACGTGAGCGGAGCTCAATTCTCCTGCGAATGTGCGTCATACCAGAGTCACAGTGAATTTATATTTGCAGATAAATTAGGAATATGTTCTACTTCCACATAACGCCTGAAACTAATTGTGCTCGTTCTTTTGGCCTGAAACAGAGATGTTCAGAGATGCACAAACCTCTTCTACATTAAAAATGTCTGTTTAAACTCCCTATTTGTATGCAAAAACATGACCAACAACTCACAAAAGAACTATAAAATGTTTTGTCTTGTTTTAACTGCATCGGGTGTAATGTTTGGAAGTGTTTTTGCAGCTACTACAATGCAACAGAGTAAACTTGAGCATTAAAAATAAATACACAGCCTTCTGTTGCAGAACCACCGACTGTCCAATGCTCTCAACACATCTCACAATAGATGTGGAAGCAGTGGATAGGCAACATTCTTGTTTACTTCCATGCATTTATGGTGAAATTGCTATTTTTCATGTTCATTAATCCATAGCAGCCTTTGCTCTGCATGGTTTCTAACAGAAGGAGCCTCAGCTTGCGCTCGAGAGAGCCATAAAGCGTGCACACATGCTGTTTGAGCATCTCAGAATTGTTAACTGGTGCATACAGTTTTTCATGTCTGAGGCTATAAAAAAATCATACAGTCATTTCTTGAAGTGTGTGAGTACTCACTGATAGTACCTGTGCTTGGATAATTTAGTACCTGAGGTTCGTACCACCGCTTTTGAGAGTCTTTAACTTCAATCTAAGGCAATGGGTGATTCGGGGCTTGTTGTGATAAGTGCTCGATGTGAGCAATTTCCCGGATTTAACACCGGCAGCTTGTTTAACGTTTGACTGTGATCATACTGAGTATGTTTGTTTGACTAGTGCAACAGTGCTTATACACTTTTTCAGCAAATAATATTTTCCTGTAGGGATTTTCGAAAGTCTTCATTAAAGAGTTTCAAGCTACGAACCAAACAAACCAGCAACGAGCTGAAAACACAACATTACAAACTGTGATTTGAAGCAAAAATCTGACAGTTTTTCACCAGGAATTCTTCTGTTAAAAACTATTGTTTAGGAAATAAGTTGAAATAGTGCAGGCTTATAGCTTTAACAACCTCGACAGAGTAGGTCTTAAAGTTATCGTTATAAAGTTATGTCTTTAAAGGGATACTTCAGCATTTAGCATTTGTATCAGTAGAAAACCTGTAGTATTTTCAAAATACCGTGCTTCCCTCCCTCATATCCCCCTGAGACGAGAGATTTATGTATTTTTCGTCTGGACAAAATCCTCAGATGACTCAAAAATCGTCATTTTGCGTCATCGGAGGATTTTTTGGCCAGAGGCGAGAGACTACAGCCAGTAGTAGGAGCTCGTCCCGCATGTGTTCAACCCGCCCATAGAGGGATCTCACTCACAGAATGTACACATAGTGTCAGCCATCTTTTTTGGAAGGTAAGCTAACGGGTTCTTATTCTGTGGAGAAAGCTGAGTAGTAGGGGTTACCATCCTCTTTTTCCAGGACATGTCCGGCCGTCGAGATCGTCCAAAATGTCCGGGATTCGGCTTTTGCTTTCTGCGGTCGCCATTCATTGTTTACATGCACACCTTTTGTTTCAATCTAACTGAATTCACTCCGATTGGTGAATCTGAATGTAGTGTTTACATGAACGCTAAACAAGTGATCGGTTGATGTGCGTTTTAGCATTGCTAAGAAGATTCCCGCTCCACCGTGAGAGATACGAGACCGGTGCGTCTCACAGGTGTCGCTCATTGGTAATCACGCCACTGGCCTCGCGCCGTTCTCGCGTCGCCTCGCCTCGCATCGTTCTCCCAACAGCGCCCCTCAGCCTCGTCCTGCTCGCCACAATAAACATAATGAATGGCGACTGTAGAACGCAAAAGCCGAATCCCGGACATTTTGGGCGATCTCGAAATCCCGGGCAGACTCGTCACGGAGACTCACGATAAAACGGCATCTTTTCAGTTTCGAGTCAACTAGTAGCTGCCCTCTGTAACCGGTGGGCGTGGCTTGGGAGTGTCCTCGTAGGGCAGCGAAGTAAGTGCATTCTGGGAGTTGTTGTCTTTCATCCACAAGAGCCAAAAATATTTTTTGGGGCTTTTCTCAGTCTAGAAGGCTCCAAATTCAAAAATAATTTCACATTTCTACTACATAAATGACCCAATTTAAATACACATTCATCTTTCCAGAGGTGAAGTATCCCTTTAAGTTAGCACTAAAAATCAATTCCACTATGGAGAAACCGATTGTTTTTTTTCTTTTTTTTTACTTCAGGAACCCGACTGTTGCAGTCTATAGTGCAGTTCATCACACTTCTAACTAGAATAAAACATACACAATAGCAAAATTAAGCTAACTACATTAAGTTACATGAAGCAAAACCAGAAAACTCCCTAATCCGCATGTTTTTCAAAAAAATATTAGCTAACACTTCATTTCGGTGGTCCACTTTAGACATTCTACTGACTATAAGTAACTTTGCAACTACATGTCAACTTATTCTACTAACCTGAACCCTAACTTAAAAAAAAAAAAAAACCTAACCTTAAAAAGTTACTTATAGTTAGTAGAATGTCTAAAGTGGAACATTGAAGTGTAACCAAATATTATAGTTAATGTTATTATCATACCATGTAATTTCCCTGAAAACACCCCGAATTAAAATTTTATATGTCATCATTATATATTTCTGTTTAGACTCTTCTTAGTTCTTTTGTCTTCAGGTGTGGAAAAAAACAACAACAAATACAAGCCAGTATAACTTACTTTAAGTGCACCTTTACTGAGTGACCTTTAAATCAAATGAACTTTAACTCCAAACCTATAGTAAGCAATCCACAGAACCTGTATAAAGTATCAAAAGTTGATGTTAGTTAAGTTTCCCCTAAATTGTCAACTTGACACTAGCATATAGATAATGTTAAAGCTACGAATTGTTCCCAACCCAGTTTATGGGACAGATCACACCTTCAGACACTTTCACTTCTAAAATCGTATCACTCTTCCTCCCCTGTCACATAATCCAATTCTTGGGGTAATAATAGCACAGGAAAAAAAGTACAATGAGGGGATGGGGCTCTTGCAATATTTATACAGACACGTTATGCAACCGTCTGACGTCGGACCAGAGGCCAGAGATTGAGTCTGCATTCCTAGCGAGTCGAACTCCTGTGGAGAGAGGCCTGGGTGAAGAATGTCAAACTAACATTATTTTTCTCCAGCAAGGCCAGGGCTCAAGTGTGAGGTTACTAGGTTAGCGTGGCGAATCAAGAATCTCATGATGACAACTTATAATATAAGGTGGAAAACTACTGGGCTTGGTCACTCATGCATTACTGATGAGATACTGTCTCTGACCACTTCTGAAAGTGTTTGCACCCCAAACCACATGAGAGTTTGAGAAGAGTAAAGCTTGAGAGGAATTCATTTGCACACAAAGCGTTATGAAAAATGCTTACTTAGACTTTGCAGTGTGTCTGTTCTCAGATCAGTGCATCTGGCACTGCTCCACCTTTTAATATGAGCTTCTCTGTGTCGCAGCTGACAGCTTTGTGGACACCAGAGTTTTAATCTCATCTTGTGGTCTTTCTGATCTCATCCACACTTTGCTATCTGTCCATTTTCCACTTTACAATCTAATGAAGGCAAAAACACCACGAATGAAACTGCATAACCATTATATTTTATATGGTTTTGTTTGAAGCGATCATATGTAAAACAATATATTGTTTATATTTGCAAGTTTATGAAAACAACCTACATACAAAAATCCTGCGTGCATATACAGTATGTATTTCTTAGTCATTTTTAATATGCTTTTGAAATGCAGGAGCCCAGAGCGTATGGAGAATCCTTCAGTGTTGCATCCATTTGAAGGAATTAAATGTGTGAAAGGTGGAAAGTAAATTATAAATTTAATAAATAATAAATTTTCGCCATGAAAATTCTTCAGAATATTGCAGTATTTATTATAAATGATTTATCGGAGCACATCATTATTTTTTGCAGCTCATCTCTTCTCTGATGATGTGGGCGGGGCAACCTGTCAATCACATGAGATCCACCAATAGCAAACCACAACCATCTCAACAGCTCTGTCACGTTCACTTCATAATCTCCCTTTCTGTCGAAGCGGGATGTTTATCCTCGCTTGGTTCAGATTATGATTTTTCTTTTTTAAAGAGGGACCCAATTGGGTGGGTGATTTATTTTAATGCTTTCTGTGAGATTATTTTGATCCACAGATGGATTTGATATCCTTCACAGGGATTTTAGCTCTAAATATAGACTGAAATTTCAAAACACTATAAAAGGATTGAAGACTTGTATATTTTGCAGTTCAGGGTCAGTCACGCACGCCACTTTATGATTTTAGCAAAGTGGGGTAAAGCGGTTAAAAACAGCCATCTCGACTGATCGTGACATGCATCTCAATTATCGATTGCATTAAAAATGAAATCGCAAGACTTCAGTATTTATATTACTGTAATATTGTTGCCATGTTTTTCTTGTTGCAATTATTGTAATGGATATATTGTTTTCCCCTCAAAACAATATTTAATTTCCACGCAATTATTTATTTAGTCATGTAAAAATCATGACTACTGTACATTATCCCTTCTGTTCATCTTGTTTTAAAGTCCTCCTGTGGTGAAAATCCAGCTTTTAATGTTGTTTATATTTCTTATATGTCTATGTGGTGTTTTTAATCTGCTTTAAGACAAACCATGTGTAAATTCATAAGTCGACACCATTGCTGAGTATTTTCTCCTTAAAACTGCAGTGAACCAAAGACAGTCTCAAAAACACGCTTTGTGTTTCTGACGTCACAAACTACTAGGGTTGTCACTTACTTTACCGAAAATCGATCGGACCAACCAACACAAGTTTCGAAAACGAAAATAGGGAATCAATTCACGAAACTTCACGCCAATAAATCATCAGGAATATTGCTGACGTGTGCGCATCTCAAGCGTCCTCTTTACGTTCGTCCTAATGCCTGTTAGTTGTCCGTGGATTTGCCTGTATTTGGCGTTTAAAATGGAAACGTCTTTAGACATGGAAAATCGATTTTACAATCGATTCAATGAACACTTATATGTCAAAAATCAAACAGGATTTTTTCACAAAAGTGACAGCCCTACAAACTACCTTGTAACCAATCAGATCAACGTGTGATCGTCAACGAGTGGATCTCTGAGCTGAGTGAGTGAGTGGAGGCGGGGCTCATTTGCATATTCATAGAACCACGTATACTAAATGAGGCAAGGGTTCAGTTACATTCAAGATACATTCAAGATTTAAGGCATGACGAATTTCTTTCAAGGAATTTTTTTTTTTTAAATGTCATTTTGGTGATGAGTTTTAAGGGATACAATTATTGACTACGTGGACTTTAACATTCATCTTAGCTAAAAGCTGCTTGCTAAGAACTGTTATATTTCAAGAGAGCTAAAGAAATATATCAACTGAATATTTTGTGTCCAATGATTTACTTATGTGGCAAATAGCTAGTAATAAGCAGCATTATGTGCAATCACTTGGTTGATTAATGTCTGCTTCACGTCATGGTCTTAATTTGCAGACACCGCCTCCATTTTCCGTTACATACATTCAACTTGATTTAACATATTTTACCATTTTAAATCCATTCCCCAACCCCTTGTTTGATATTCATTTCACCCCATCATGCCTGAGTCTGAGACACAACACTGCTTGACATTGAAAGGACACAAATGGACTGAAGAAATGAGAGCAGAGACTTTGTGCTCCATCTCTCACAGGCTTCACTTTCAACCTCAAAAACAAGCTCACCAGTGGGAGATAAAAATAGGCGGTGGGCATTGTGACTGCTCTGAGGCTGAGCTTTATTTAGATGTAAGTAGGGCAGATTCAGATCTTAGAAAGATAAATGAAGGTGTGCTGCATCACACAGGTTATCTGCCGCGAGTTATTCATCTTCTCTCATTTAACAGGTGGAGGGGCATCAATGTCTCGCTCGAGTTCAAAGGGGCTCACGTTTATTTTAAGATCAGCTTTCCAGTTCAAACACGTCTTTGACTAGACAGTTCTTTGCACTGATCTGTGCTATTATTTGTGAAATTTACTCACCCTCAAGCCATCCTAGGTGTGTTTGACTTTCTTCTTTCAGTCGAACACAATCGGAGTTATGTTATAAAATATCCTGGCTCTTCCAAGCTTTATCATGGGAGTGAATGGTAGATTTTGAAGCCCCAAAACACGCATCCATCCATCATAAAAGTAATCCATTGGGTTAATAAAGGCCTTCTGAAGCGAAATGGTGTGTTTTTGTAAGACAAATATCCATATTTATAACTTTATAAACCATAATCACTGGCTTCCGGTAACGGCCGTACACGAGTCGAGTTCCGGCAGAAGAGTGACCTCTGACCTCGGCAACAAACTCAAGCTCCTCCCACATTTCTCTTTAAAAAAAATCGTTTTAGACTTCTAATTTGTGACCGGTGTTTTATTTTTCTCTATTCTCTGCACTTCAGCATTCATCAATATGTCATGCATTGGGTCAGAGGTCACTCGTCATGCGTGGGGTCAGAGCTCACCCGTCATGCGTCAGGTCAGAGGTCACTCGTCATGCGTCGGGTCAGAGGTCACTCGTCATGCGTCGGGTCAGAGGTCACCCGTCATGCGTCGGGTCAGAGGTCACTCATCATGCATCGGGTCAGAGGTCACCCGTCATGCATCAGGTCAGTGGTCACTCTTCAGCCAGAACTTGACTCGTGTACGGCCGTTACTGGAAGCCAGTGATTATAGTTTATAAAGTTATAAATATTCTTCCAAAAACGCATGTCTTCGCTTCAGAAGGCCTTTACTAACCCCTGGAGCCATGTGGATTACTTTTACGATGGATGGATCGTAAAAGTCAAAAAGGCATTCAAATCTAAGTTAATGAAAATTTGGGGCTGAAAATGTGCTTTATTATTGTCACAATAGGTATAGGTAGGTATAATAGGCTTAATTTTTTTATTCCTATGGTTTTGGCATGAAACTTGATCTAGACGTGCGAAATTAAACATACTCATTGCTTTTTAAAAATGGATTTATATTCTCATCTTCATTTCAAAGCTGGTCTGACTGGTATTTTTCTCCACTGTACAGTGTAGTGTCACTCCCATTCAAGTTTCTCATGACATTGTATATCTACAGTAAATACATATTGCACGGGGGAAATATTGATATTACTTGCTATAGATATCATGGAACATGTTACTCATAATCCATATGTATGATACACAAAACCATATGTGATAGGGCTTCTATTTTTAGCACCATGTTAGCCTTGTGGGTTAATTATAGTCTGGTTTCGAGATGGCCAGTCTTCACAGATACATGTACAGAATACTAAATGATTGTGATGAGTCATTCCACTGCAGATCCTCACCGTTTCGCTGACCGACGGCAGAGACTGGGTGTGTGGATAGAGAACTCATAGACAATATGTTATGCAGATGGGATGGAATTAACAAAACAAACAAAAAACCTTTGCTAGCCTTTTGTTTTGAACGAGTCACAGGTTGCATTAAAAGACAGCAGATTACTGGTGCGTGGAAAGTTCATATTAATGAGTTGGTAAGTCGTCATTTCAACATCAGGTGCGTTCAAGTCACTTTTCGTCTGAGCAAGACGGTGGTGGACCTTCTCTTAACTCTTAAATATGTTGCCAGCCAGCACCAGCATTTTTGATCAATTTCACAGTAACACTTTATTTCAATGGTCCAGTTTTGACATTCTACTAAGTAACTTTGCAACTACATGTCAACTAACTCTCATTGCAAAGTTACTTATAGTCGGTAGAATGTCTGTTGAAAAGCATCAAAATAAAGTGTTATTAAGCAGACAGTCTACTACTCTAAAGAGAGTTAGTTGACATGTACTTGCAAAGTTACTTATAGTTAGTAGAATATCTAAAGTGGACTATCGAAATAAAGTGTAACCAAAAGAACAGAGCCTCTGAATTTAAGCTATAAATATATGTATATTGTATCTTCATGCATTCTTTTTTTTTTTTTTTTTTATCAACACTTGAATGTGGGTAAGGTAAGTTAAAAAAAAAAAACACAATACTGAACTAAAAGCATTTTTGTCAAAGACTACGTCCGTATTCAGAACGATGATCAGAACATAGACCGAGTCCACCAACACCCACATAGCTAGAGTCATTTCCCTCTTCATGGGTTTGACATTTCATTTGGTAACATTAGGCACTAGGCAGTGTTTGGTGATCACGAAAGGGAAGACGCAGATATTTCCCTGCAGTTTGGCCTCTCATTTACACGAAAACCCTGTTTTTATCACGGAAAACGATTATTTCTAAAAACTCCGGCCAAAGTGGAGATTTCTAATAACGCCGGTTATGTGTTGCCGTGTCAACTGGGAGAAACGGGGTTTTAGGTTCTCAAACGTCACATTATGCGCCAGAAAATGCTTAACGTCATGTGAGCGCCCTAGGAAGTCGCTTGTGTTGTTCGTTGTTGTCGATTCTGAGGATTCTGATTGGCTTGCATGGCTTTATCCTTCTCCCTACACTGCCACCCATAGGTTTGGCATAGTTATGATGGCGCTCGACGGCGTATTTATGCGGGTTTATGTAAATGACAACTTTTTGAAAACGATGTTGTGTGCACAATGTTATTATTGAAAAGGGAGGGAGGGAGGGGGGGGGGGGGGGTATTCATTTCTCTAAATACCCGGCTATGTGTAAATGTGGCCTCAGAGGTCTGCTGTCCTGCAAAGTTTATTTCCAGCCGGATTCAGCACAACTGTCTGTGATTTTCAAGCGACTTCATTTGCTGGCTCAGGTGTGTTTGATTAGGGTTGAAGACCTCTACGCTACCATACTTTTGCTTCTATCCGCTCCCGCTCCTATCCCTGGAAAACAGGGATCGCCGGAATAACTCGTCAATGGCGAGGAAGCATTGTGTTACAAATGATGGAAAAACTTGTCAATGGTGGGGAAAGGGTTAATATTCAGTAATAGCTATTACTAATTTGACTGCACTGACACTATTGAATGAGAAGAAAAATGTAGCTGAATTGAGCTGGATGATGAGATCACTGATTTCTGCATTATTGCTGATTTGACTTCTTTTCATAATTGATGAATTTTGTTATTGAAGTGAACTGAATCAACATTGAACTGACTCAAAGTGAATAAATGAGTATTGTCGTCTGTAGAGCTAGCTTATGGATAAATTGAACTCATTTCATAACTGATCAACGTTACACTGTTATTAAACTTAACTGAATCAACATTAAACTTCTTAGAGAACTCGCTGTTTGCAGATAAACAGTATTTGTATTTTGCAATGGATTATGGGAGCTTTTTACAGCAAAGTCATGAAAAAAATTACTTTTGGGATGGCCATCGCTGAAATTGGGATTCCTCAGAGCTAATGCAGGGGTATTAGAAATATAGCTCTTAAATGTTGCAAAATCCTGGTCATTTAATAGATTGCATGAAGGAAATTATTTGTCAAGTGTCAACAGTGAGCAACTGTAGTTAACTGTATAGTATTACCCATGTCAAGTAGACATAAAAATAGACGTAATTATTATTGAAATTACTGATTTATCTTAAATCCAGGACAGTAAACCGGTCAGCACTGTTTTTAAAAGTGAATGAGGCACTGAAAA
The DNA here is from genome assembly GCF_951802725.1 of Rutilus rutilus. Lineage (NCBI taxonomy): Eukaryota > Metazoa > Chordata > Actinopteri > Cypriniformes > Leuciscidae > Rutilus > Rutilus rutilus. The sequence continues at coordinate 2,792,037 of NC_140221.1, forward strand.
ATATGAACTAAAAATAAGGCTGAATCCCTTATCTGGGTTGGTGTTACTCAGAAGTGCACGCTTTAATAACAGGCACGTGTGCAATAGGCCTTTAATCTAGAGCGAGACCCAAACAGATGAGACCAAAAGATGACCGTATACGCCACAGTTAAATAAAAGCAGCATTAGCACTAGTAAACATTATTTTGAATCAAAAAGTACTACCCATGTTTCAATTTTTGAAATCTGGTATTGTTTAAGTTAACAATCAGAAACCAAGGAAAGAGAATCAATCAAACAGTGCATTGGTGGTGTTTATCTCATTTATTTCCTGTGGGTTTGACTCATTCTACAATCTGCGAGATTACTGGAAATGCCTCCGTCACACAAAAGCAAACTTACTCATCTTCCATGACGTGTAAATCCTATGAAGTAAATGGAGGGTTTTAATATCTGAACTGGTAGCCACGAGAGCAGTGAATGGACTGCCAATATGGCCATTAGATGGAATCACAAGCCGGGTTTTAATGGGATAAATCCCTGAATATGTCCATTGGTGGTTAGCTTTATACATTGAATACTTCATGTGCAGGTTTTGAAATGAACTTTTTCACTCATTTTAATGTCTGAAATCCACACTCATTTGAAAATGGGCAAACTATGCATCAACAAGTAACAACACTGCTCTTTTGGTATGATTTATCAAAATTATGAGAAAACATTGTAAAACTTACTCATCTACAGTGGGTACGGAAAGTATTCAGACCCCCTTAAATTTTTCACTCTTTGTTATATTGCAGCCATTTGCTAAAATCATTTAAGTTCTTTTTTTTCCTCATTATTGTACACACAGCACCCCATATTGACAGAAAAACACAGAATTGTTGACATTTTTGCACATTTATTAAAAAAGAAAAACTGAAATATCACATGGTCCTAAGTATTCAGACCCTTTGCTGTGACACACATATATTTAACTCAGGTGCTGTCCATTTCTTCTGATCATCCTTGAGATGGTTCTACACCTTCATTTGAGTCCAGCTGTGTTTGATTATACTGATTGGACTTGATTAGGAAAGCCACACACCTGTCTATAAGACCTTACAGCTCACAAGTGCATGTCAGAGCAAATGAGAATCATGAGGTCAAAGGAACTGCCTGAAGAGCTCAGAGACAGAATTGTGGCAAGGCACAGATCTGGCCAAGGTTACAAAAAAAATTCTGCTGCACTTAAGGTTCCTAAGAGCACAGTGGCCTCCATAATCCTTAAATGGAAGACGTTTGGGACGACCAGAACCCTTCCTAGAGCTGGCCGTCCGGCCAAACTGAGCTATCGGGGAGAAGAGCCTTGGTGAGAGAGGTAAAGAAGAACCCAAAGATCACTGTGGCTGAGCTCCAGAGATGCAGTCGGGAGATGGGAGAAAGTTGTAGTAAGTCAACCATCACTGCAGCCATCCACCCGTCTGGGCTTTATGGCAGAGTGGCCCGACGGAAGCCTCTCCTCAGTGCAAGACACATGAAAGCACACCTGAAGGACTCCAAGATGGTGATAAATAAGATTCTCTGGTCTGATGAGACCAAGATAGAACTTTTTGGCCTTAATTCTAAGCGGTATGTGTGGAGAAAACCAGGCACTGCTCATCACCTGTCCAATACAGTCTCAACAGTGAAGCATGGTGGTGGCAGCATCATGCTGTGGGGGTGTTTTTCAGCTGCAGGGACAGGACGACTGGTTGCAATCGAGGGAAAGATGAATGCGGCCAAATATAGGGATATCCTGGACGAAAACCTTCTCCAGAGTGCTCTGGACCTCAGACTGGGCCGAAGGTTCACCTTCCAACAAGACAATGACCCTAAGCACACAGCTAAAATAACGAAGGAGTGGCTTCACAACAACTCCATGACTGTTCTTGAATGGCCCAGCCAGAGCCCTGACTTAAACCCAATTGAGCATCTCTGGAGAGACCTGAAAATGGCTGTCCACCAACGTTTACCATCCAACCTGACAGAACTGGAGAGGATCTGCAAGGAGGAATGGCAGAGGATACCCAAATCCAGGTGTGAAAAACTTGTTGCATCTTTCCCAAAAAGACTCATGGCTGTATTAGATCAAAAGGGTGCTTCTACTAAATACTGAGCAAAGGCTCTGAATACTTAGGACCATGTGATATTTCAGTTTTTCTTTTTTAATAAATGTGCAAAAATGTCAACAATTCTGTGTTTTTCTGTCAATATGGGGTGCTGTGTGTACAATAATGAGGAAAAAAAAAGAACTTAAATGACAAAGAGTGAAAAATTTAAGGGGTTTTGAATACTTTCCGTACCCACTGTATAAATACTGGTGTGTGGTAAGAAAAGCTGAACATGTTTTTCTGGATGAGAAATGAAACAAAGGAGCTCATTTTGGCCTCTGTTTCTGCAGACAAGCATCCACAGGGACACGCTAGACGACTGGTCATGAATGAGGGGCTAATTTTAGCTCTGACGTATCCGATGGTTAGCTGGATCTAAATGACCACAGCACAAGACGGCTCACATGGATCTCCAGGGATTGAGTCGTTATAATGGGATGGCTGAAAGGAAAAGGGCACGCTGGTCTAAGAACAGAGCTAATAGATTCACCTGGACACTGGATAAAACAAGTAGAGTAGAAAAAGAAAAAAAACGACTTAAAGAGACAAAAAACGACTCATGTGATTCTTCACAGCGGAGAAAGACAAATATATATCTCACATATGCAGTGTAGGAAAAGCTGATTCGTCAAACTGATTATTTCAAATACTTAAACTGAAAAAGTGTAAAGCGGAGTCACTTGTAGTAAAGTTAATACTTGTTCTAAACTATCACTTCTGCTCGTACTATATTTTGTTTTAATGTTTTAATTGTTCATTAAAGAAATAACAAAAAAATTGTAATTAAAAAAGTGACTTACACTGCTTGAAGGAGATCCCATCTAATATAGCTTTACAGTAGTACTATAGTTAAATTTTTTTTATCAAAGTATCATATTAATATGACTGTTAATGAACTTTATACAGTTTTTTAACCAAATTGAATTAACACTGAACTGACTTAAGCTGAACAATGACTTTAGAGCTTTTCCCCGTTTATCACTGTAAAGCTGCTTTGTATTGTATAAAGCGCTATAGAAATGAAGGTGACTTGACTTGACTGTTTCATTATAAATATGGTGATTATCTCTAAGTTTTATTAATTAATGAAATCGACCATTTGAATCCAACCATGTCATGTCAACAAATGCTTATTATCATGTCAATTATTTTGCTTTTAGCTCCAACAGCAGAGGTGCTTTTCACCCCAAATACTTGCATATTCTTCAGTTATTGAAAAACTGTTGATTTAAAGACTTTAAAGACCTTTGTCTCAAAATATATTTGGTAATTTTACAGAATCAATATTGCTTTGCCTCCCGTGATCACGTCAAGGATCAGAAAATTGTCCACGTGCATAGTGAGAAACAGGTGTTTAGGAAAGTGCTGCAGTGAGTTTCTTTCTCATTTGTTACCATGGTTTCTCCCTGTTTCGTTATTTCGCAGTGTATTTAAGCCCTCTGTTCTTTTATTCCTTTGTTCAGCATTCAAGTTAATGGCATATGCTGTAGTGGTCTATCATTAGATGTGTTTATTAAAGTTTCTTGGTTATTCGATCATTCTGCGTCACACATCTCTTTTGGAAAAGCTACCCCATGAAACATTGTAAATTCATGTGTATTTGATTGCTTTTAAGCTTTCGTTAACGAGAAGCCTTTTTTTTTAGTTGGCCCTATCAGACTTTGATAACACTTTATTTTGATGGTCCCTTTTGAACCTTCTGTTGACTACAAGTAACATGTCAACTAACTCTAACCCTATACCTGTCTACTAATACTCTAATGAGAGTTAGTAGACATGTAGGTGTAACGTTACTTGAAGTCAACAGAATGTGTTAAAGGGTCCATCAAAATAAAGTGAAACCCATACAGTTAAAGCACCACGGTTATAAGCAGTAATCAGACTGAAAAAGATCCCTAAGGCTCTAAAAACAAACAAACAAGCAAACAAACAAAAACAGCACGGTGCAGATTACACAGGAAGACATAAAGACCGGCAGAGCAATACTTAAGATCTTTAGTCCTCTCTCTCGCCTTGGCTTTGATTGTATGTAGCTTCACCATTTGCTTTTTCACACAGGGGCACTTGCTGTTATAACTTTTATGCATTCTTACATTTTGGCAAGGATTTGATGACACATCAGTTTAAAAAGTGAATCAGACTGGGGCAAAACTTTTTAATATCATGTGGGGTTATTTCCCCTCACAGATTACGAAACCGATTATGTAGAAACTGCTAATTATCATCTGACTCAACAACAAATGTTGTTCCAGGGTCCGGAACTCATTGCATGCATGTCTCCAGAGGCGCGATACCTCAGAAACCCTATCCTGTAGGGACTCTAGTGAATGAATCCGAAAGCGCCGCTTCATTTTTTCTCGGTAATGGAAGTTTACTTCCTAGGGCTGTTGGTTACTGACCCATTTCCTTATTATGCAAGTCTCTCCTTGTGTGGAAGTGACATCCAAATAACCTCATATTCCCCAGCTTCATCTCTGCAGTCGGAGCCTTGGGATTATACTTATGAAATAGGACTCACTTTATATTGGATATCTTTAGCTTCATGTTGTTTGTTCATTTACCTGCATGTAATTGCATCTGTGGTGTAGTTACACTGTTGACCCTTTATAATATCATAGGCTACTTATTTAATATTGTTTAATAACAGTGACACAATGTTGCTCAAATTACTTAAATGAAATAAACATAGTTCAAAGTTCACAAGCAAGTTAATGACACAATTAAATAGCCTCATTGTCATCATTAGGGTGCTTTAAAACAACTACATTTACCTTTCTGGTAGATGTAGTACATCTGCTGTTTACACAAGCAACAGATTCAGTGTTTTTTTTTGTGTGTGTGTGTTTTTTTTACTGTTAAAATCACCATGAAATCAAATGGAATATTGCAGTATTTATTTCTTTTTTAATCCATGTGCCCTCATAATCTTTAATCAAACAATACATTTGTCAAGTGAAGCGAAGTGACGTTCAACACACTGTACAAAATGTACCTATAAATTTACAGTAAAATACTGGCAGCTGCAGGTTCCAGCCATTTACCGTAATTTTAAACATTTTTTTTCTTCTTCCAGTTTACAGCTGTTTACCGCAATTCAACAGTATCTGTTATTAATTTGACAGCTTTACTGTAATTTCACGGTAGAGTACTGGAAGCTATGGTTCTAGCCATTTACCATAATTTAAACACCCGTGTTTTCCAGTTTACAGCTGTTTACCATAATTCAACAGTGTCTGTTGTTAATTTTACAGCTTTACTGTAATTTCACAGTAGAGTACTGGAAGCTGTGGTTCTAGCCATTTACCGTAATTTAAACACTGTTTTTTTTCCAGTTTACAACTGTTTACCATAATTCAACAGTGTCTGTTGTTAATTTTACAGCTTTACTGTAATTTCACAGTAGAGTACTGGAAGCTGTGGTTCTAGCCATTTACCGTAATTCTACCATTTTAGTACCGGTTTTCATTTTACAGCTATACTGTAATTTCACAGTAGAGTACTGGAAGCTGTGGTTCTAGCCATTTACCGTAATTCTACCATTTTAATACAGTTTTTCATTTTACAGCTATACTGTAATTTCACAGTAGAGTACTGGAAGCTATGGTTCTAGCCATTTACCGTAATTCTACCATTTTAGTACCGGTTTTCATTTTACAGCTATACTGTAATTTCACAGTAGAGTACTGGAAGCTGTGGTTCTAGCCATTTACCGTAATTTAAACACTGTTTTTTTTCCAGTTTACAACTGTTTACCATAATTCAACAGTGTCTGTTGTTAATTTTACAGCTTTACTGTAATTTCACAGTAGAGTACTGGAAGCTGTGGTTCTAGCCATTTACCGTAATTCTACCATTTTAGTACCGGTTTTCATTTTACAGCTATACTGTAATTTCACAGTAGAGTACTGGAAGCTGTGGTTCTAGCCATTTACCGTAATTCTACCATTTTAATACAGTTTTTCATTTTACAGCTATACTGTAATTTCACAGTAGAGTACTGGAAGCTGTGGTTCTAGCCATTTACCGTAATTCTACCATTTTAGTACCGGTTTTCATTTTACAGCTATACTGTAATTTCACAGTAGAGTACTGGAAGCTGTGGTTCTAGCCATTTACCGTAATTCTACCATTTTAATACAGTTTTTCATTTTACAGCTTTACTGTAATTTCACAGTAGAGTACTGGAAGCTATGGTTCTAGCCATTTACCGCAATTCTACCATTTTAATACCGGTTTTCATTTTACAGCTATACTGTAATTTCACAGTAAAGTACTTTCAGCAATGGTTACACATATGCTGTGCTCAGACAGTAGAGATCAGTGAACACTGTCAATCGCAGGGGAAGAAGAAGGACGCCACTTTATATCACATTGCAGTTTTTGCGTTCTTTGAACGTGAAAAGGTCAAAACTCACAATCAAGCATACACCTGTTTACAACATATTTCACCATGCTTTATTTACCTTGAAAACAAGAAGAAGATGCATTTTAGGGCTGGTCTTGATGTTTTACAAATCTCTTCCATATGTCGGTATTCATGAAGATAAAATGAATCAAGAATGATCTTTTCCTATTTTTTGTTTCCCATTCACCATAATATAATACTTACTGAGTTATTGACTGAATAATAACATTTTAACTTTTTCCCACACAGAGAAAATAAGCAGTGAAAAGTCAATAAAAAGATGCGTTTCACAGAATATTTAATGCACAGAGGGGGTATAAATGTAATCGCACGGAAATAACAATTGTCCAAGTTATTTGTGTATTTAATCAACGTTATGCCACAAATGCTGTTGATTGAGTCATCTTTCATTTTTCTTTATAAATGGAATGAATGGAGACTTACTCTCATGGTGATGGTCTTTGGACCGCAGCTGAGAAATATGATACAGTATTATGTAAAGAATGTTTTCCTGATTCGAGGAAATCATAGGTAATGCTGTGAGCTCACAGGAAGGAAATAATATTTGCATTTTGCGGTTCGTGTTTCCTGGAGGGAGCGTCTGGCTTGGGACTCTGGAGATATTGGTCATCAGATGCTGTGTTTTCTGTTCTCTGCAGATGAGCACCTCTCATGAGACCAGCATTACACAACACACACATGCATTCACGCATTTAGAGCTTAGACTTATACTGTTTTTTATAGAAACATTTTTACAAATGCAGTTAACCCTTTCCCTATCAGTGCTTCCTAAAGAATATAATAATATTATATATATATAAAAAAAAAAACATTTAAACAAAAAGTTGAGAAAATTGCATTTTTTACTTCAGAGCGATTATCAAAACATAGATGAAGACAGATTGTTTGATGATCATGTTAGCTTACATGTGTGGATGCAGTCCTCTATCTTGGATTCAGAGATTCTGAACTATTTCAGAAGATGCGTAATATCGCCCCCTATCGCATAACAGGGAAAACACAGATTTCAGTTAAAACTTGTTAATGGCAGGGAAAGGGTTAACAAATAATAATAATAATAATAATGCATTACATTTATATAGCGCTTTTCTAGGTCCTCAAAGCGCTTTTACATATGTAAGGGGGACTCTCGTCAACCACCACCAATGTGCAGCATCCACCTGGATGATGCCACGGCAGCCATATTGGAAAATCATTAACACACACCCTAAACCTACCGCTAAAAGTAAAAAAAAAAAATAAACAAACTGCATATTATAAATTGAGTCCTTTGGGAATGTCCCCAAATGAAGATTTTGTCAAATGTAGTTTTAGAAAAAAAATGATCACCCAAATATAGCTAAATATGCACAAACACAACACTGATTAAACTGAAGACTTTTCTTAAACTGTATGTAAGCTCAGTGGTGTTTGGTGGACTTATAAGGAAGCAAATCCCTGAAGGTTTTGTTCTTTTAGAACAATTGTGTTCCCTGTGTTGAACAGGGTGAAAAATCAGCCATTTCAACACAGTTCTGTCTGCAAGCAGTGTCATTATAAAAAAAATGTGTATACCAAATCAGTAGTTTATGAACATTTATGAATAACTGTACCTAAATGAGTAAAAGTTGTATTACATTTGTCATCTATCATTTGTTGATGGGTCCACATTCACTGTTATAGAGATCACTCTGTAATAGGAGGAATGAGAGACACATCTTGTCTTTTGTTATTTGGGGGAAAAAAGATTCACAATTTCAGTCACAATTTAGTGACGACTGATAGGCAGGAATGCACTTTAAATCTCAGTGCAATAGAACAGGTGATTTCACTGCAACAGCACTAAGCTTGTGGAGTGGTTTTAATGCTACATATTTAGAGTTTGAAACTGGACAAAACAATCTTCAGATATCTTCTTTTGTGTTTTTGCAGAAGAAAGTAAATCATGACTGTTGAGAGTGACAAATGCAATATTTCATTTTAATTTAAATCATTTCACATTTATTTGTATACAAGTTGTTTCAAAGCAGCTTTGCATGCAGAAAATGCAGTTGTGCTAAAAAACACAATTGGTTGCATGTTTTTTTTGTTTTTTTTTACAATAAATGTAATGATTGACTAATAGCTCAGACAAATTTCAGAGAGAATCTCACCAGCTAAAGGAACACGACAGTTTTTATAGAATAGGAGCATAGCAAAAATGACATGAAACATTAGGCCTACATAATTCCCCAACAATTTGATTGGTTCTTCATATGCAATCCCTTCTGTTACTAGGGAGGAGCAAATCTCAAATCATTAGAAAAATAGAAAAGGGTTAGAAGTTCATTTGATTACTCAATATGTCATGAAACTATTCTAGACAGTATATTTTTGATATTGTCTAGCCAGCATCTCAGAATTTTCCACTGGTATCTTCAGAGTACATTTTGTTCAAGTGTTAGAATATTAGGCCTAAAAGAGAAGTAAGGTTAGATGTAAGAGTTATGATTAGTTTGATATACAGTTTACTGTACTGTAATCATTAAAAAATCCATCACAAACATCCAGTGAATGGAAAGTGTGTGTGAGCTCCTGTAGTCACACATCCAACTCCCTCACAGATGCCTAGAGTGGAACTGGTTTCACCCCACATCGGTCACCTGACGTGTGTATATTTAAACCAGAGCATGGTAATAATAGCAGTCCCATTACATGCCCTTTAGCATAGTAAATTGTTACTGAATTAAGTGTTTTGTGTGGATGAGAAACTGCTTAGTTCCACTGTGGCCTCACACAATGAGAAAATTCATTGAAAGGGCGAGTAAAGATCCTCCTAGGTAGAGACGTGCAGTATTCTTAGAAACGTACAGTATTCTTAGAAACCCACGCTAACATGTGAAAGCAGCGTGAGATCATTCCTCTGCCTTGTGACCGATGAACTATGAGGCATAACAGAGAATTAAAAACAGCACAGACATCATCTATAGAGTTTAAAACGTCACACTAGTCTGGTTCATCCCTGTGTGTGTGTGTGTGTGTGTGTGTGTGTGTGTGTGTGTGTGTGTGTGTGTGTGTGTGTGTGTGTGTGTGTGTGTGTGTGTGTGTGTGTGTGTGTGTGTGTGTGTACACAACCAGTCGGCAATCATTTAACATAATTTATCAAATCTTTATTTTTCAAATAAATCTGTTTCAACACAGAAATATTTGTATATAAATATAGCGGTGGACATTTTTGTTTGCGCCATTTCATCTCAAACTTTGATATAATGCACCAACATTTGTATGCTACAAACTAAAGTTGTTTTAAAGAAGACTAATTACGCTTTTTCCATGTTCATCTTTCTTTAGTGTGTAATGTTGCTGTTTGAGCATGAAAAAGCTCTGAGTTCTTCTTCTATATATCAGTGTCAGTGTTTCTGAACTCCCTGAAACACCTCTATTGTAGTCTTGAGTTTCTTCCGGGAACGAACACGTCACAATATTCCTCATTTAAATAATTCATGCGCAGAATAAAGGGGCGGGGCCTGGTTGAGTTAGTTAGTAGTGTGTTAAACTGGCGGTTATGGTAAGGGGCGGGACATTTCCCAAACACACTCGAAGCGCTCGACCAATCACAACACGCTGCTCCAGCCGACCAATCAGAGCACAGTGTGCTTTTCAGAAGGAGGGGCTTCATAGAGACAGGAACTACCCAAAAGCATCATTAGCCAACTATGTTCGCAAGTTCAATCGTTATCAGCAGTTCAACGAGTCGCTGTGGTTTCAGTCGTGACTAGCAAGTTGATTTCTTCAACGATGCATCATACTACGGTAGCGAGTTACGGCATTGTTCGGGACAGAGCATTACTGACAGACTGGGAAGAGAGGAGCTGCAACAATGGAGAATATGAGGAAAATAATCAACATTCACGCAGGACTGGGTGAAAACATGGACGAGCAATTTATTGTTAATGCAATTATTTTGGTAAAGAAAAATAAAGAACCTTGTTGAAGATTATTTTACAAGAATGCCTTCCCCAACTAAGATTTTCGCAAATCAACTTTTTAACCAGATGTAGAACACATGATTTTTTTACCTCAAACTTTGTTTTTGCCCACTAATTATTCCATTTTTCCATTCCACTTTTAACATTTCTCAAGTAGTCAGGTAAGCAGGGATATGTCCAAAGCACGAAGAATTACTTGGTAACGAAAACTACAGAATAATAGGAATAATATTTGTCATTTGTTAGACCATTACACAAGCACAAGGATAAAGTGATATTGTAATCAACATATTTAAAACTACAGAGTTTGTGTAGTCAATATGACTGAATCTATTGACAAAACTGTATGTTTATTAAACGAAACAAAAAAATGCCTTGGAACGAGGGATCAGAGGAAAAATGCAGGAGTTCACTTAACATTACACAGACAAGAACAGACCGCAGAAATATTGATAGAAGGAAGTAAAGATAATGTTGCATAGCAACTATGAGTCATAGTCCATTAGAGGACACAAACAATGTGTCATATTGTTTCAATGCATTATCACAAATAAAAAATGCACAAAATCGTACAAATTTTTTAACACATTTTTAATAATATTTGATTAAACGATGAAGTTGTTGATTTGAATCGTCCGTGTGAATCACTCCATCAAACAAGCCTTAACGCTTGTGTCTGACAGGCGGACGCTTCACATCACAAAATAATCAGAAGAAAGAATGGCAACAGTGCACTTACAACACAACGTGTATTTTGAGAGAGTAAAGACAGAGAAGATAAAGGGCGTTCATGTTACATAACTCACAGTCAGTCCATTCATCTGAAAACCAGGACCTCCGGATATATACAATCCTCCAGCAGACTTTTCAGAAACTTGTTGAGAGTCAGTGAATGGGAACATTTGGATGATGCTGACTGCATCTGCTGATAATGTTGTGCGTATTTAAAGTCCCCATGAAATCAGAATCAACGTTTTTTGGGCTTTTAATATGAATATGTTAGTCTTACTGTTATCTATAAGCTACTGTGCTCCAAAACAATGACAAAATTCACATTTAGAAGATATAAGTGTTCAAAACTCACAGTCTCTCACTTCCGCCAATATGGATCAGTGATTTTGATGACATCACTCTGCACTTCAGCTTCTCATCAGATTTTCTGTCCAATCAAATGCTCTCTAGAATCTGAAGCTCCGCCCCCTACACTATAAATAGACGCTGAAGCCGCGGCTGAAATCGGTCAGTTGTTCACACATTTACTATTTTCTACAGGGTCGATGGCACATAGTGCACTATATAGGGGATAGGGAACGATTCAGTTTGTCTGTGGGAGTTTGATCAGAATTTTCCAAAAGTGCTTCATTTAGGTGGAGATTTTTGTTGTTGTTGTTGTTGTTGTTGTTTTCACAAAAACAGCATTAAAATCATTCAATTCTGATGAATTTGGGTGCATTCTTTTTTTTACAATTTTTTTTATATGCTCATATTTGTAAGTATGGGCTGCAGATAAATCGTCTGTAAATATTTTTAGGTAGGTCTATCAAAAGTGGATACGGTTTGGTTAATGACAATTAAAATGACCTTGTTTCACCATGGTAATTTTTAAACAATTTCCCCAACGGATCATGCATACATACCGGCATATGGATGGTGCATAAAACAAATGCATAAGGAAAAAAAACTGTGAATAAAAATCAGCTTCATAGTGGATTCAAGTGATCAAGGGCTTTAAACCCATCGCATAGAGGGCAGAAAACACTGGACTGAAACACAGCCTTGTAATCCTGGAGAACTTCATTAGCTCGTTCAGGTGTGTGTGATTATTGGAGCTCTGCGGGACAATGGGCCAGAGTGGAGAACATTATAAGCAAAACATTCTATATTAAATATTAGTCTTATTATAAGTGCATTAAGTGTAGCATCATAAGGGTACCTCATAGAACAGTTTCAATATATAAAAAAAAATCATGACCCCTTTGAGTGATGAGTGATACTTACACTCAATATAAAAAAAGAAGGAAAAAAATAATCCTTCATCCAACAATAACATTTACTTTCCCTCGTGTGTGTATCATGACACACAGCAGACTTCAGCGGGATCCAGCACTGTTCTTCTCAAAGCTCTTCTGTAAACTAGACATGAGGCTCGTTGCTATGAGCTCCTTCAAAACATGTTTAAAGTTCACTGGTACAGCTGTCAAGGGTTTTCTCCTGTGTGTGTGTGTGTGTGTGTGTGTGTTAGATGGGGGGGGGGGGGGGGGGGGGGGGGGGGGGGGGGGCTACTTTAAAAGTAATCTATTTTACATTTTTAATTTACATGTATTACACACACACACACACACACATTTGCTTTGTTATCATGGTAGGGACTTCCATTGTGTTTCAAAAAAATATATTTTCTCTTTTGAGCAAATGTTCCTCACTCCTGCATGGACCTCACAAAAACCTTCAAGACATTATTGAATATTTTCATAAAGTGCCCAGTTTTCATATCGGGGATTTCTGATGTTACTATCCTTATAAGGACATTTGATCCTCAAAATATAGGCAAAATATCAGGGGAGAACTTATTACTAAAGAGAACTTAATATACAACTTTTTTGTATGTTCCTTTAGCTCACAAGACCAATGTATGTTTCCCAGAAAATACATTTTATATAATAAATATATATATACAATTAATATTTTTGACTTTGCTAAGAATAAAATTGCACCTTCCAAATGAATAAATGTGCATTTAGTTGATGTCTTTCACATACAGTGATTTATGTGATATCTTGGGTGAGATGACTCACTATGTTGTAAGTATAGGAAACTTTTCTAAATTATAAAATAATTCAACTGTCTAGCTCTTATTTTAGATATGAGTTTCCGCCCCTTTCATTCTGAGTTTCATATAATTTTGCCTCTTAAGTTTAATGTTTGGATGCCAGAGAAACCACATCTGACATCATCCGCATGATTCAACATCACAGGTTTCCATTCCTGCAGAATATGAAAGATTGCCATTCACCGCTGAGTCAACGGCTCCTGAAGAGCTCATTTTCCTGCAGTGTGTGGGTGTGCTTGGAAACTTTATTTGTGCACGCATTAAAACGAGGGCATTATTGTATATTGTTAACCGCTGCTTAAGTATCTCAGGATTTCAGGTTATGTTTCTTGTTCATGTTTCAATGACAAATAAGGATGTCTGAGATGATGGAAAATCTAGTTTAAAACACGTATGTCTTGTAGCCTTCATATTCATGTTAGTTTGTAGTTATTAGTATAACCATCAAGTACGATTTTTGACAGGTTTGGCTCAGCTCATTAAATATATATTTATTCCTGTGATCAAAGCTGAATTTTCAGCATCATTACTCCAGTCTTCAGTGTCACATGATCCTTCAGAAATCACTCTAATATGATGATTTGATGCTCAAGAAAAAAATTATGATTATTATGTTGAAAACTGCAGTGAAAACATCTCACGCTTTAGCTCAGATAAAACAGCACTGTATGGACAGATCTGAAATGATGTAAGTCATTTTAATTAATCTGATGAGCAAATATTTTAAACCATTATCCAAGCACTAGATTGTATGATGGGCCTAATTTAACACTGTACAATTTTGTTCACACTTTAATTCTCAATTCTCACTACTAACCATGACTTTTTCCTCAATAACCTCCTAATTAATAGTTAGTAAGGTAGTTGTTAAGTTTAGGTATTGGGATTAATGGATGTAGAATATGATCACGCAGAATAAGGCATTAATATGTGCTTTATAAGTACTAATAAACAGCTAATATCATAGTAATATGCATGTTCATAAGCAACTATAAGCAACCCTAAACTAAAGTGTTATCACCATTTTCTAGCATGTTATTTGTCCTGTTGCTACACACTGTGAAGTGTGTGTGTGTGTGTGTATGGTGTGTAATGAATTACGCTCAGAGACAGCGAGGGATGATAAGAGACTCAGGCTTCATCTGTTACTGGAGAACGCAGAGCTCATGGGACTGGGAGATTCCCAGAATAGAACTGGAACACATTTCCAAACACTGAACTCTATTAATGGGTTTCACCTGAAGAAGTGTTTTCAGTCATTCGCAAGAAACGTGTAAAAACAAAGCTGTTATGTGTGAGAGCTTCCAGAGCGTCCTCACGTGTGCAGATCAGTGTGTGTGTGTGTGTGTGTGTGAGGGGCTTCGTCATGTGATGGGGGACAAACAAACTCGTTTAACTGGGAATTCAGATTAAATCAAAGGGAATGAAGTGCATGAGTTTAGGGCCAGTGCACATCGTGTCAAAAAATGCATTTGTTAGCAACTATTCAGACTTTCTTTATAGTGAAATGAAGGAATGGGGTAAATAAATGTAGCACACTGCTTTTGTAAAACAAGGGAAACTCACTATTAAAACAAATTCCTTTTCCGATTATTATTAGTTATAGCCATAACTGTGTCAGAGAGCAGAAGACTGGGAATCCTCTCATAAACGGCGGATTCTCGAAACCAGATTCACTCGCAGACACAGTCACAATTATAAAAGGGTGTGAACACTTATGCAGTAAGGCTGTTTTGTATTTTTATTTTTATCTTTATCTTTTTGTCTCTGAAATGTGTCACTTTTGTTTAGAGTGGCATTGCATAGTTTTAATTTTTATTTTTTATTTTTTTGCATTAAAGGTGCAGAAGTTCTGATATGTATACGGTTTCGGTAACACTTTGTTTTACAGTGTCCTTGTAACATATGTAACATGTACTTACCATAGTAATAACAGTAAATTATGCATAATTACATGCAACTAACCCTCAACCAAACCCTAATCCTACCCTAACCCTATAGTAAGTACATGATGTAGTTCATTAATATTACTCAGTACTTAAATTTATAACTACACTGTAACAATGACACCTTAAAATAAAGTGTAACCAAGTTTTCTGTGTTTATATATATATATATATACAGTACACTCACCGGCCACTAGTATAGTGTTTGACCCCCTTTTGCCTTCAGAACTGCTTTAATTCTTCATGTTGGAGATTCAACAAGGTGCTGGAAACATTCCTCAGAGATAAAAAAAAAAATAATAATTGATAGTAAAGACATTTATAATGTTACAAAATATTTCTATTTCAAATAAATGGTGTTCTTCTGAACTTTAATCCTGGGTTAATAATCGTAAATGTTTCTTGAGCATCAAATCATCATATTAGAGTGACACTGAAGACTGGAGTAATGATGCTGAAAATTCAGCTTTGATCACAGGAATAAATTACAGTTTAAAATGTATTACAATAGAAAAAAGATTTTTAAAATTGTAATAATATTTCACAATATTAGTGTTTTTACAGTATTTTTTTATCAAATAAATGCAGCCTTGGTGAATGTAAGAGACTTCTTTAAAAAAAAAAAAAAAAAAAAAAAAAAAAACGTTCCCAAACTTTTGAACGTCAGTGTATAATTTTACATCTTTAATATAATTTAATTTTTTATTTTTTTCAGAGCAGGGCATTACTACACTCACGTGAATAGTTAAGAAATACAACATTAAAAATCTATTTATTGATTTTGGCTCCACTTCTAACAGTATGCAGCTTCTCTAACCCGAGTATAAAGAGTAATATGTCACACTTGGTCAAAGACTTGCTTTCAGAGAGTTTATGTGGAATATTTTCTGGTTTTAAACACGGGCTCCTCGGGCCATGACCGTCCTTTAGGCTTTCCTTATTAGTAATAAAGCAAGTCAAAGACTGTTCTTCATCCAAACAGAGGTGTGATGTTAGCAGAGCGGCTTTGGAAAAGGTCTGAGAGTGTCCTGGTGTGTATCATCAGCCGCTGTGAGAGATTGGGATTAGCTGGAATAAACAGATTCTCCAAATGGTGGGAAAAACTGATTGGCCATCAGCAGTCACATGCTAAATGTCAAACGATTTATTAGTGCCACCATGTTTTTATGTGTGCGTTTTGGGATCTTTATTGTACATGAAGCCTTTTATAGATTGTTAATGTAATATGTAAAAGATAAACAATTAGAGAAAGAGTTATTATTTGAGTTTAGAGAATATAGTGAATGAGTTAAAAGGTCTTTTAAGGCAAAAGAGACAAATTACCTTCTATAGATCTTCCTAAAATAGACTTCTTTGTAGTTTATGGTGGATTAAATTAACTTAAAATGTTAAGTTTAAGTTAAGTTTTTTTAATGTTTGTTTTTAGACATTAAAATGTATGTTTCATTGCCTATACACTGCATTGTTTTATACATTAAAGGGTTAGTTTAACCAAAAATGAAAATTCTGTCAGTAATTACTCACCCTCATGTTGTTCCAACCCCGTAAGACCTTCGTTCATCTTCGGAACACAAATTAAGATATTTTTGATTAAATCTGAGAGCTGTCTCACTCCTCCACAGGCTTCTATGGGATCGAAACTTGCCGGCCCAGAAAGTTAGTAAAGACAATGTTTAAAATAGTCCAAGTGACTACAGACGACGTTCTCCCTTTGCCGTCTCCAATCGACGATCCCTAACGTCTCCAATCAATGTTTAATATATAGTCTACCTAACTAACTTGCTTCCCTAACTAGCTTTCTTCCTGCGCAGGAATAATCGACAAACAGACTTTAGCAAATGTCCTTTAAATGCTTTAATCACGGCCGGAGGATCTCTCGAGCAGTTCTCAGAGAATCTCCCCCAAGAAGAAGCAAGGCCGGAGGATCTCAGACAAATTCCATTGAGAATCCCACCAGCTAACACGAATACAACCGTTTTTATAGAATAGGGAGCAGTGGGGATTTCTTTAAGACTGCAAGGGAAGCTCGGCTTCCCCTATAATGTCAAAAAAATAATGGTCAAATATGTACTATTGTGTTAACATTTTATTGACTGAAAATGCGTTAGAAAACGTTCATCTCAAAGACGAGTTCGTTCAGAATCAGTTACATATAGCAGGTCGGCTGACTCGATTTCCTTCTCATACATTCCCGTAGCGTCACAGTGCATTTCCCTGTTGAAGCCCAGCGTCCATTGACTTCAATGGGGCTTCTTTGAACAGTTTTTTTCAGTGCTTCTAAACTAGACGTCATTGGATAAATGCTGCGATTATGTATATTATTACGCTCAGCGTCTCTGGGGTGAATGAGGAGTGGGCTGGCCTGGACTCCGGCTTCTGCGTGATGATTGGAGGGTCTGTCGAAAGGCTGCGTCTCCTTTTGATTGACAGCGATTTCATACAATAAAAAGTCGCTGATGCTGAAGCTGTTCGAGCTCAGTCCCATCGCGGACTTTGCAAGTGATAGTCGAAAGACAAACTGCTGCAACCTATTTCTTGGTATTTGCTTGTCGAAATTGCTAGCCATTTTTCATAATACATTTCACACAATTATACATTTATACCATTATTATATTATTACTTATTATAATTTTTATATTATTAGTAGTAATAATTAAAAAATAATTATTAAAATAATTAACAAAAATATTATTAGTAGTAGTATTATTATACTTTATTATATTATTATTTATACCTTTATTATATTATTACATTTATACAATTATACCTAACTCTGCTGGCCATTGACAGGACACTGGTCAAGTCACTGGAAAAGACGCCTAGTTGGTACGACAGGGTCACGGAGCATTTTCTTGAAAAGGAACATAGGGCAGAATTTACATATAAATAAATGGACAATTTGTATGATGTAGGCCGAAAATGAGCTTCCCCTCTTTGAAAGACCAGCAGCCGTCACTGATAGGGAGGTATGGCAAAATGATATGAATTTGATTGGTTCTTCATAGACAAACCCTTCTGTTACTGGGTTAAGCAAACTTTGTTTTAATGATTACTCCATCGTTAATCACAAGGTTCAAGTTTAGTCATCTGTCTAGTTTCATTTCCCATATTTGTTATTTTTACACTCACACAACCAAAGCAAAAGGGGTATGACAACACAACATACAACATTCAAAAACACAAGACAGAACGTTTTAGTACATTGTGTTTCAAAGTGTTATCATGTTAGGCTTGAAAAAGGAAGTAAGGTTAGATGTTAGAAACATGGTTAGTTTAATATACAGTTTACTATTTTATTAATCTATTAAAAATCCACCACACTGGCCAATAGTGAGCCTCCGTTCTGACGTACAACCCAGAAGCGCTGCGCTGTTACACTACGTGAACTCACTCAGAGAAACACAGAAGAACATGAATAGTTGAATAAAGTCGTTATTTTTGTTGTTTTTTGCGCACAAAAAGTATTCTCGTCGCTTGATAAACTTATGGTTGAGCCACTGTAGTCACTTGGACTATTTTAACGATGTCTTTACTAACTTTCTGGCCTGGCAGATATCAATTACAGAGAAGCCTGTGGAGGAGTGAGACAGCTCTCAGATTTAATCAAAAATATCTTAATTTGTGTTCCGAAGATGAACGAAAGTCTTACGGGGTTGGAACAACATGAGGGAGAGTAATTACTGACAGAACTTTCATTTTTGATTGAACTAACCCTTTACAGTTTTTTTCAATCGCTAACAAGCGCTTACTCATACTTCAGATACTTTTTCTAAACTCTTACACCTACAAAACACAATTGGCCAAATGGATAATTTTCTTCTCAAAGACACATTTTGTTAAATATATACTAACTCTTCATTTCAAAATAGAACACATCTTTCTCTGCACACACTAACTTTACCAAAACACTGGAAATCTGACTCAAAATGAAATTATTCTGTCAAAGAATAACACTTGTTTTCACTTCACAAGGTACATGCAGTCAATCAAAGTACACTAGGTTTCAAAATACTGGCTATTGCTGACATTACAAAAACTGCATAGACTTTTATGTTTCAGTTTTACTGGTATCTGAATGCAAAACATGCAATCCACCGGTTTTACACTAAATTTCTTGGTTGGGAACTGTATGTCCACATGTACAGTAATGTTCACATTCAAAAGCATTCCAGTAAAAAGCAAATCAGTTTTCCTTTACTGTTTACTACAGGAGGTACAGTAGAAGCACAAAATGACTGTATCTAATCTCTGTGATCTTCAGGGTTAGGCCACATGTTTTCATCAACATCACATCTGATATTATCCAAGGCGATGCACCTGGGATAAAACCGCTTGGTATGTCGGATCCACCCTTGGCAATCATGAACTGTGATGTCCCTGCAGCCAGCATCCATGGCTTGACATCTGGTCATGTGGCTGATGGTCATAAACCTTCCACCTCCATGCAGAAAAGAACTCCTCTATGGGGTTGAGGAAAGGTGAATAGGGAGGAAGGAAGAGACTTGCCAGTCTTGGGTGGACTTCAAACCATGTTGTTATTGCTTGCGAATGATGGAAAGCCACATTGTCCCAGGTAATTACAAAGGTCCTCATGTTTTCACCCTCCTGATCCTGCTCTGGATCCAGGCGCTGGTGAAGATCACTGAGAAAGGCAAGGAGGCGCTCGGTATTATAGGGTCCAACCTGACATCTGTGAAGGAGTAATCCTGCATTTGCAATTGCTGCACACATGGTAATGTTTGCCCCTCTCTGTCCTGGCACATCAACTGTGGCCCTTTTTGCAATTACATTTCGTCCACGTCGACGCCTTTTGGCCAGATTGAATCCTGCCTCATCTACAGTATGTATATGAATTCATGAGGGGCCTGGTTGGCCTCCAATTCCATAACTCTCTGAAACAAAGTTTATGTAAATCATGTCATTACTGTATACCATACTGTACTGTAACCTATTACTGTATAGGTTACCTACTTGCAAAGTGCAAAGCTTATAGAACTGGACATTGAATTGAATATACACTATACCTGGACATACTGTTGTCGTAGCTCCTTGACTCTCTCACTGTTCCTCTCAAAGGGAACAGTGTAGAGCTGCTTCATCCGCACTCTGTGTTTGGACAATGCCCGCGTAATGGTTGTGAGGCTGATGCTATCGATACTGTCAAATATCTCATGGTCCTCCACAATTCTAGTTTGAATTTCATGCAGTTTTATTGCATTATTTGCAACAACCATTTCAACAATGGCAAGCTCTTGATCATTATTGAGGAGCTTTCCTCTTCCCACGTTGCATTCTTTAGAGGGACAAAAAATTCAACATATGCATTACTGTATGACATTATTGACATGTCAAGTGAGAATAGAAACAATCCATGTAAAATGCAATACTTACCTGTCGATTTGTTGAAAGATGCGTATAATGGAGGCAACCGTTGACCGCCTCAAATTGGGCTGCACTCTTTCACCATCCTCTCTTAGTGAAAGACTGTGGTTGATTACATGGTCAATGATAGTGGCACGAATTTCATCACTGACTACTGTTCTTGCAGCCCTTGGAATGCCACCACCACGCATTCTTACACCTCTACCTTGCCCTCTCCTTGGGCCTGCTCTTCTCCCTGGCCCTGCTTCTCTCACTGCATCTCTCCTTGGGCCTGGTCTTCTCCCTGGGCCTGCTCCTCTCACTGCATCTCTCACTGG
Organism: Rutilus rutilus; assembly: GCF_951802725.1. Lineage (NCBI taxonomy): Eukaryota > Metazoa > Chordata > Actinopteri > Cypriniformes > Leuciscidae > Rutilus > Rutilus rutilus. The sequence goes on from NC_140221.1 coordinate 2,812,996, forward strand.
GCCTGCTCTTCTCCCTGGCCCTGCTCCTCTCACTGCTCTTCTCCCTGGGCCTGCGCTTCTCCCTGGCCCTGCTCCTCTCACTGCTCTTCTCCCTGGGCCTGCTCCTCTCACTGCTCTTCTCCCTGGGCCTGCTCTTCTCCCTGGCCCTGCTCCTCTCACTGCTCTTCTCCCTGGCCCTGCTCCTCTCACTGCTCTTCTCCCTGGGCCTGCTCCTCTCACTGCTCTTCTCCCTGGCCCTGCTCCTCTCACTGCTCTTCTCCCTGGGCCTGCTCTTCTCCCTGGCCCTGCTCCTCTCACTGCTCTTCTCCCTGGCCCTGCTCCTCTCACTGCTCTTCTCCCTGGGCCTGCTCTTCTCCCTGGCCCTGCTCCTCTCACTGCTCTTCTCCCTGGGCCTGCTCCTCTCACTGCTCTTCTCCCTGGGCCTGCTCCTCTCACTGCTCTTCTCCCTGGCCCTGCTCCTCTCACTGCTCTTCTCCCTGGGCCTGCTCCTCTCACTGCTCTTCTCCCTGGCCCTGCTCCTCTCACTGCTCTTCTCCCTGGCCCTGCTCCTCTCACTGCTCTTCTCCCTGGGCCTGCTCCTCTCACTGCTCTTCTCCCTGGCCCTGCTCCTCTCACTGCTCTTCTCCCTGGGCCTGCTCCTCTCACTGCTCTTCTCCCTGGCCCTGCTCCTCTCACTGCTCTTCTCCCTGGGCCTGCTCTTCTCCCTGGCCCTGCTCCTCTCACTGCTCTTCTCCCTGGCCCTGCTCTTCTCCCTGGCCCTGCTCCTCTCACTGCTCTTCTCCCTGGGCCTGCTCCTCTCACTGCTCTTCTCCCTGGCCCTGCTCCTCTCACTGCTCTTCTCCCTGGCCCTGCTCCTCTCACTGCTCTTCTCCCTGGGCCTGCTCTTCTCCCTGGCCCTGCTCCTCTCACTGCTCTTCTCCCTGGGCCTGCTCCTCTCACTGCTCTTCTCCCTGGCCCTGCTCCTCTCACTGCTCTTCTCCCTGGCCCTGCTCCTCTCACTGCTCTTCTCCCTGGGCCTGCTCTTCTCCCTGGCCCTGCTCCTCTCACTGCTCTTCTCCCTGGCCCTGCTCCTCTCACTGCTCTTCTCCCTGGGCCTGCTCTTCTCCCTGGCCCTGCTCCTCTCACTGCTCTTCTCCCTGGGCCTGCTCTTCTCCCTGGCCCTGCTCCTCTCACTGCTCTTCTCCCTGGGCCTGCTCTTCTCCCTGGCCCTGCTCCTCTCACTGCTCTTCTCCCTGGGCCTGCGCTTCTCCCTGGCCCTGCTCCTCTCACTGCTCTTCTCCCTGGGCCTGCTCCTCTCACTGCTCTTCTCCCTGGGCCTGCTCTTCTCCCTGGCCCTGCTCCTCTCACTGCTCTTCTCCCTGGGCCTGCTCCTCTCACTGCTCTTCTCCCTGGCCCTGCTCCTCTCACTGCTCTTCTCCCTGGGCCTGCTCTTCTCCCTGGCCCTGCTCCTCTCACTGCATCTCTCCTTGGGCCTGCTCTTCTCCCTGGCCCTGCTCCTCTCACTGCATCTCTCACTGGGCCTGCTCTTCTCCCTGGCCCTGCTCCTCTCACTGCATCTCTCACTGGGCCTGCTCCTCTCACTGCTCTTCTCCCTGGCCCTGCTCCTCTCACTGCTCTTCTCCCTGGCCCTGCTCCTCTCACTGCATCTCTCACTGGGCCTGCTCCTCTCACTGCTCTTCTCCCTGGCCCTGCTCCTCTCACTGCTCTTCTCCCTGGCCCTGCTCCTCTCACTGCTCTTCTCCCTGGCCCTGCTCCTCTCACTGCATCTCTCACTGGGCCTGCTCTTCTCCCTGGGCCCCTTGCTCTTACTCTTCCTCGTCCAGACATTACACTGTTTGTCTTTTTCTGTTTCTGTTTCCAAAAACATCACTCCTCAAAGTCCTCCTTTTACTGTATAAGTGTCAATGTAATAAAAAAATAATAACCCCTGCCACTGAGTCTAAGCCAGACTGGAATCAGCTGTGGTTGGCCCAATTTACCCAACATAAATCAGCTGTGTGTCAATTATTCAATTGTTTGTTTATTACCAGCTGAGATATATTGTTTTTGAACTGATATCATTGCAGAAGCAGAGGTTTTTATACTGTATCTAAGGTTTGGAATATTGTTTTTGCTATTGTGGGATGTTGTGTGTTAACATTCGTAAACACTACAAAAACAATCCATCATTTTGTTGGGAGGTATAGCTTGTCTGTTAAGAAAGTGTAAGCATTGTGGAAATGTGTTCACTGACTGCACATTGTGTGAAAACGACATGAAATGTGTGAATGGTATGGCCACAAAAGACCGATGCTGTGCTAATTGTGTTTAGAGTTTTGAAAATGTGACAACTGGTTGGACAAACGCTTGTTAGCGACTGAAAAAAACTGTAAAGCAGTAGAGTTGTCTCTTTTAGTAATATAATGATGTCAACATCGACTCATCTTTAGCAGGTTATTTCAGTCCAGTCGCTGTTATTAAGTCTTTGTCTTGAGTTTCCACCCTGGTGACGCACACTGTGGTCAAGCCGCTCAACGTCACACTGCAAAGGGAAACTCATAACGGATGACAGATAATGCAGCAAATAAAGAGGAAGTTCAATAGACAATCTACAATGATGCAATGTGTCAAAATTGGATATATTTTTTATTTGAATGTTGTGAAGGTTTTATGCTTTGTGTGTGGGCAGAACGCACCAGCTGTTTCTGTTAGATTTACTGTAGATCTGTTTCATTCAGGCTTTTTAAACATTTGCAGTGCCATGTTTGAAGTGTAAAGCTTTCTGAGATAAATGTTGAGATTTCAAGCAAATTCAACAGTCCTTGGTTGAGTCCATAGCTCTGTGTGACATGCTTGCCAATGAGTGATTACTTGCTTTACGATGAATTTTATCCAGTATGAGCCCAGATCCTACAACAGCTGTCTAAGAAACAACCAATATTAGCACTACAATTGATGATGGTGTGTGTGTGTGTGTGTGTGTGTGCGCGAAAGAGAGAAATGCAACATTAAAGGGATACTTCACCTCTGGGAAGATGAATGTGTATTTAAAATAGGTCATTTAAGTAGAAGAAATGTGAAGAAATTTTTGCATTTGGAGCTTTCTAGACTGAGAAAAGCCAGAAAATGTATTTTTGGCTTATGTGGATGAAAGACAACAACTCCCAGAATGCACTTGCTTCGCTGCCTTAGGAGGCCACGCCTACCGGTAAGGGAGCGCAGTTTAAAACAACAAAGCTAGCCTACGTGATGAGTTTGCGAGGGATTTAGAGATAGCCCAAAATGTCGGGGATTCTGCTTTTGGGTTCTACAGTCGCCATTCATTCATCATGTTTACTGTGGCGAGCAGGACGAGGCTGACGGCCGCGGGAGAACAGCGCGAGGCCGGTGGCGTGATTACTGAGACGCGCCGGGTCTCGCATCTCTCACGGAGGAGCGGGAATTTTTCTTAGCAATGGTAAAACGCACATCAACCGATCACTTGTTTAGCGTTCATGTAAACACTACATTCAAATTCACCAATCGGAATGAATTCAGTTAGATTGAAAGGTGTGCATGTAAACAAGGAATAGCGACCGCAGAAAGCAAAAGCTGAATCCCGGACATTTTGAACGATCTCGCCCGCCGGACAAGTCCGGGAAAAGGAGGATTGTTACTTACTCAGCTTTCTCCTACTATTCAGCTTTCTCCACAGAACAAGAGCCTGCTAGCTTAGCTTCCAAAGAAAGACGGCTGACACTGTGTACATTCTGACTGAGTGAGATCCCACCCTGTATGGGCGGGCTGAAAACATGCGGAACAACGCCATCTACTGGCTGTAGTCTTTAGCCTCTGGCCAGAAAATCCTCCGATGACGCAAAATGACGATTTTTGCGTCATCGGAGGATTTTTTCCAGACAAAAAATACATAAATCTCTTGTCTCAGGGGGATATGAGGGTGGAAAGCATGGTAATTCTAAAATACTACAGGTTTTCTACTAATACAAAGCTTAATGCTAAATCCTGAAGTAACCCTTTAACGTGTTATTTAGCGTTTGCGTTACATCATTGTAGGCTAAGTGTTACTTTAGTCTGTTGTAAAGAATGAACAGTACACAAAATCTTGTTTTTGCCTGGACTTCAGACACTTACTTTTTTAAATTATTACATTTAAAAAATAAATAAATAATTAATGTTTGATTATAATAACCAGGGTTGTTTCTAGCCTTTTTGGCACCCTAGGCGAGATTCCTATTGAGCCCAACCCTCAGTCTACATTACATTATCTCCGGTGTTTATGGTTTATATAAGTATTCCTATGACGTAAAATCCATATAGCCTATAAATGTACTGTAGCCTATATAAATGAATATTTCAAAAGTATATTTTACATTACACTATAGTATAGGAAAATGACAATACATTTGTCCTAATTTATTCACTTGCAAGAAATGAACCCTTGAGCTTTTATTTTTGAGAAAATACCAGATCCCCATTAGCCAGGAAATCCAGACCTAAATCTGAAAGATTAATGGTCTGGCGTCAACTAATGAAAATCGGCCAGCTCGAGGGGCGGCGCCAAGCGTGCATTTGAAAATCTCACTGCACGCAATTGGATAACACTATGACCAATCACAACAAGCTCCATACGCTTAGCTACCAGCGGAGATAACTGGTAGATTAGACTCTTGCTGTATCCGGTCGGCAAAACAGCAAAAACGTCCTTCTTGCAAAGGAAGGATTCGAGCGGCGTCTTCTGTTCCTGTTTTAGATAAAAACCCAAGTCTAACTCGTTCACTGTAGCGGCCAAAGCCGTTTCAAACAACTGGTGTTCACCCATAGCCATCTTGCAATGTTTACTAATGACTTCGACGTCACAGCGCTGTCGTCTTCTGTTTAGCTTGCCTCTGGCCCGCCTATATCAGATAACCCGCTGTGATTGGTGCAGCTCAGATCGATATATTAATATTTATATTTAATATTTAATGAGCATCATTACTCGACACCAGAGTAACTCGCTGAGCAAATTCAACTTTTATTTGGATTACCAGGGTAGATCCCCATGCTGATCGCGTGAGCAGTGCGCACTTCTCTTTAAATCACGCAGCACTATATACGATAATTAATTAAAGTATTGTGCTGTTTTATAAAGGCACAAAGCCATATCACGATTTCGATTTTAGTTCGTTGGCAAAATATAACGCTAGAGACCTTTATGTTAGGCTATAGATAATCTCATGTGTTGGGAAAAGGGAGAAGAGCGAGTTCGGCAAAAGGCGGATTCGAACTCAGGTCGAATGTGTCACCTTCCGTTATCGGAAATGTAAAAAAATAAGGATTTAATAAGGAAATAAAATCTCTTGGCGTGCCTCAGCTCTCATGGCGTGACTCAGCTGTTTGCGCCCTTGGCGACCGCCTAGTTTGCCTATGCCTAGAAACGGCCCTGCTAATAATACCTAATGTATCAGAGTTAGATAAGACTTCTCATATTAAGATCTGCCTCCATTTTGGTTCGCAATTCTCTGTTTTTACAATCCTATTCAAAGCCAATGTCATCATGACCTGCTTTTATTCTTCTTTAATGAGCTGTTTCACTTGATTATCCGTCACAATAAAGTCTGATTCAGCTTCAGACTCATGTCGATGTCTGTCTTGGGCTCGTGCCCGGCTGTATCGTCTCATCAGTGTCTGATATGAGTGCACTCTTCATCACTCCATCTGTATTCTGAGCGTCTTTAAAGCCTGGCAAGCTCTTTATAGCATCGGGTGACTTGGCTCAAGCCCACACTATTCACATCTGGCAGTGTTGCTACTCTCTCAGAAAAAAAAAAATGGTACAAAAGCTGTCACTGCGATGCTACGCTTTCAAAAGGAGATAATGCGTAGCCTACCATTTTTTTAATAAGCTAAATATATTTCGGTCATTATCGGCTGGTCACTGTGATAATAATGTAAATTTCAGTGCGTAATTTATATTTTAAGAGCTCATTATTATGGTTTAGCATTTCTCTGTAATGTAGAACAATGTTAGCAATGTTAAGTCGACTAATGGCTTAAATTAAGGACTACGAGTTGACTAGAAAAATCTTTAGTTGAGTAATTTATCAAGGACCATTATATTTATAAAGATTTGTGTTGCAATCTAAAATAATTGCATATATATAGGCTTATTATATAATGATATTACTATCGAATATATTTTTATGATATTATAATGTTACATTTTAAAAAAACGCTGGGTTGTTTCAACCTGACTTTGGGTCAAATATGGACAAACCCAGCCGTTGGGTTACATTTTTAAATTACATTTTTAACCCAACATTTGGAATTTGTCCATATTTGACCCAAAATTGGGTTAAAACAACCCAGCGTTTTTTAGAGTGACACTATTAAATATTTATAATGTGTATTATGTGTTTATTGTTGTGGTCTAAAGTTTTTAAATATCAGTTCTGCATATTGGTTATTATCATAAACTTAAAAACATTTACAGTTGTAAAAAGAGAAATGTTAGTTTCACTCATCTGACAAGCAGAAATCATAAAAAAGTGTGTGTCTGGAGCGTCGGCTGGATTTACGAGGACTCAACCTCTGCGGTGTGGGAGATTACACACTGTTTTTATTAGTCTTGCACAAAAACACAAATGAAAGACCAGTCAGATCCTCCTTGAGCACAAGTTAACAGACTAATAAAGTTATTTAAAGATCATACTGAACATGACGAATGTCCAATCTTGACAACTTCCTCTTTTATTAGGTCTTCACAGTTATAGGACTCTCATAATAATTATGTCATTATAGTTATGTATAGCAATCTTATATTAAGCAGTATGTGAATTTTCACACTTTTGTTGCTTGTTCATGCTTATAATGTTGTATTTTAGCACAAAATTTCCCTCTAGAATCTCTACAATCCCTCCTGATGTTTCTCTCTCTCAACAGCGGCTCAGAAACACACGTTATGCTGGGTACACACCAAAAGATTTTTTACATCTTATAAGATTTTCAAAATGTGACAGACCACAAACATGAGGACAAAAAATCCTAGATTTAAGCGTTTTGCTCCTTTAGTGTGTGGTGTGCCATGATGTGACAAAGACAGCACACCACACACAAACAGATTTTCAACCAGAGTCTCGACTGTGAACACAGGAAATCTCGCAAAATCTCGCGAGACTTCAGAAAAAGCATGACGGACAACATGCAGGAAGAAATTGCGATAGTGTTTGTAATGATTTTCACAGAAAATCCACGTGAAAAAAACATTGTACCTACCATTATATATAACCTTTTATACAGAAATATATTCATTCTTTATTGTCTTTATTTATTCTTTATTGGATTTATTGTCTCTTTAGAAAAATTTTTTTAATCCCTCTATAGAACCTCACTGAACCCTTAACACTCAGCTTTTGAATTTCAACACTTGATTTTAAGAATGACAATTACAGTCAGGGGGTACAAAGAGTAAAGCCGATAAACAAACATAAAAAAGACATATACATAAACAGTGACAAACTTAAAAGTTAAACAAAAATTTGAAAATGTTTACAGATTGAAACGCACTTTGCAGCTTTCTTATTTTTCAAACCCAATATTGTGTTTAGGTATTGTAAAATTTCTGCACTTAAAATGAAAAACAAAGGCTTGTTTCCTCGAAATTTACACTTATGAATAGGCCTACTTAATCTCAACATTAAGCTTCCTGCATGTGTGTGTGTGTGTGAGAGAGAATGGCCGTGTCTTCCATCATCTCGCTTTCTGATTGGATATTGTTTTGTTTCACGTGATAATCTCCAGAGCGTGCGCGCGTTTGTCCTCGGGGTTCCCCCCACACATCAGGATTTCTGATCGTAAATATTAAACATGTTTAATATTTACGATTCGCGATCGGAGCGGCTCCGACGTTCTTCCGAGCAGGTTTGGACACTCTTAACACACCTCACACCAAGGGAAAATCTCATAAAATAATCTGTTAAACCATCAAGATAATCGGGACATAGCTAGGATTGTCGGAAGGGGGGAAATCGGCCCAAAATCAGCCCGATTATCTTTTGGTGTGTACCCAGCATTACATGAAGAGATCGGGAGGAAGATGAACAGAAGCTGGTTTTCCTGAAGATCCCGGCTGCGTCCCAAATCACATACATCCCTATATAGTAGGTGAAAAACAGTGTGTGACAAAATAAGTATGTCTGAATTCACAGTGATAAAACAGTGGACCAAAGGTCCCCGGATGACCTATACTACTTCTGGTGAGATTCTGAAGTGTGTTCACGATGGACACTTTACTATCCCATGAGGCCACAGGAGAGGATTTATGATTGATAGTGAAGCGACACGACTGACACCGGTTGATCATGTGATAATGACAACATGTTGAATGTAGTACGTCCAGATTGCATTCATATATAGAACATAATTTTTTAGCAGTCGTGAAGTAATTACTGATTCAAAAACAGTAAGAGAGTGTGCGCTTTTGGACGCAGCCCCTGTGTTTATCATTTGAGCCTCATATATATTTGTCCATGTTCATATTCAGACTTTTGAAGGTTATGTAGTTTCCATGTACAGTGCTATGCATAAGTTTAGACACCCATGCTAAAGTTGACTAAAAAGAGGAATAAAAAATCATCTTTTGGAAATTGAACTTAATGCCTTAATTTAAAAAATTTGGAAAAATCGAACCTTTAAGGACACCAATTTTCTTTGTGAATGAATAATGTATCGTAAATAAATAAATGTTATTCCTTAAAATACAGGGTGCATAAGTTTGGACTCTATGTTAAATTCCCATAGAGGCAGGCAGATTTTTATTTTTAAGTATTTTTTTTAATTTATTTTTTAGGATACTATGCATCCTGATAAAGTTCCCTTGGCTTTTGGAATTAAAATAGCCACACATCATCACATAGCCTTCACCATACCTAGAGATTGGCATGGAGTACTTTCCATAAGATCATCTCTCAATGCAAATCAAATTAGCTATTAGGCTAACTGAAATAAAACCATGCCAATCTCTAGGTATGGTGAAGGCTATGTGATGATGTGGGGCTATTTTAATTCCAAAGGCCAAGGGAACTTTATCAGGATGCATAGTATCCTGGATCCATGAAGTAACTGGCCTTTAAAAATAAAAATCTGCCTGCCTCTATGGGAATTTAACATAGGGGTGTCCAAACTTATGCACCCTGTATTTTAAGGAAGAACATTTATTTATTTACGATACATTATTCATTCACAAAGAAAATTGGTGTCCTTAAAGGTTCGATTTTTCCAAATTTTTTAAATTAAGGCATTAAGTTCAGTTTCCAAAAGATGATTTTTTACTCCTCTTTTTAGTCAACTTTAGTATGGGTGTCTAAACTTATGCATAGCACTGTATGTAGTAACCAGTCACATGGGTACATTTTCTGAAATTGAGATTTATACATCATCTGAAATCTGGATAAATAAGCTTTCCATTGATGTGTGGTTTGTTAGGATAGGACAATATTTGGTCGAGATACAACTATTGAACATCTGGAATCTGAAGGTGCAAGAAAATCGAAACATTGAGAAAATCTCCTTTAAAGTTGTTCATTTATGTTGGCGATTGTGCTGCATTCACTCACACAAATATATGTTTTATATATTTACGGTAGGAAATGTACTAAATATCTTCATGGAACATGATCTTTACTTAATATCCTAATGATTTTTGGCATAAAAGAAAAATCGATAATTTTGACCCACAAATATACCCGTGCGACATGTGACTGGTGACGTGATCCAGGGTCACATATGAACATTTGGATCTTAAGTCTAACCCTGGCTTTTCTTCATGCCTGTTAAATTCAATATGGCGTCTAACTTGACTAAGTTCATTGCAAAATAAGAAGTGGCCATTAGGCTTTAGATCCATGACGATGAGAACCGAATGCCTTCAGGAATTTTTTTATTTTTATATATATATATTTGTATTGCATCACTAAATTGTATGATTTGCTTTGATCCTTTCTGAGTAATCGATTGGTTAATATTCACCCTACATAGATTGCTCACTACAAAGCAAAGAAATCGAGTTCAGAAGAGAAACACAGTATTGTTGTGTGTATGATTGAGTAAATTGAACACTGTCTGTTTTGCTGTGTTTTAGCGGGTGTCTGAAGAGCAGACAGATGCTCATGAGTGTGTTCAGATACATCTGCCATGATTATTGTGAATTATTCTGATCAAGTGCCCTTGTTGGGTTGGCAGGGCTTCTTGAAGCCATCGAGGGCCACGGGTTCTCATCAGCTCTGAAGAGCTCACTCAATTTTGATTTCAAGAGGGGCGAGCCTTAAAATAAAGCTCATTCAGATCAGAGAGATCTCGGGCCTCATTTATAAAACACGCACGGATTGGGTCTAAGAGAGTGTGTACACTATCCACTCCAACGTTTAGATTTATAAAAACGGTTTTCACGTGATAAAAGTGCTTAGCGCCACATCAGGACCTAAACTACCGTACGCACTTTTCCTTGTGGCAGAGTCGGAGAACTGCCGGTACATATGTGGACATCTAATGCAATAATAATACAATTACACAGCATTAAAGTTCAAATATTTAGTATGCATACTTTGGTTCCAGAAATGTAAATTATTTCGCTCAGTCTATAAATAGTCCAGTCATTTTAAGCCAAAATGGGGGTCAACCTTGAACAAATTGCAACAGAAGCAAACTCAACTGATTTTGTATCCTCAATATGTCCTGAGTAAGGAAAAAAAAAGCCCCGAAGAATCCCATTAGGGGAAAGTTTCGAAAAAGGCCCAAATATATCCTATTCATACGCCTATTCATTCTTATTCTCACATGAATAGGGTAAAATTTTTAACCTTTAGATATCACCGTGAAAATGACTGAGCTGATTACTTACATCAAGACAAACAAAAAATGTATTACAAGTTTTTTGAAATTGTTAACATGGACAAACGGTGCATGATCTAATTACGTATGTGCTAATTTGCATAAATACCACAACAGATCTAAACATCGGGTCTAGCCAGGTGAAAATGTCTTGTTGAATCTTGACATATAACAGTAAAACACTTAATGTTAAGGTCTGAATGGAACCCATTTAGGTTACCCATGAACATTAATACATAGAGGCAGGAAGAAGTACTTCAGAAACCATCCTTTATTCATTTTTAAGAGATGGGGTTTGGGGCTGTGTCTGTGGGACTGTTTCTGGGGGACGAGTCTGAGGGAAGAACAGGAGACAAGGGTAAGGAGAATGCAGAAGACAAAAGGTAGGCAAAATAAAAAGTGAATCCCCAGAAACAGTCCCACGGACCCATCTCTGCAATAATAATTAATAAAGGCTGGTTTAAAGTACTTCTTCCTGCCTCTATGTATTAATTTACCCTATTCACGTGAGAAGAAGAAAGAATAGGTGTATGAACAGGCTATATTTGGGTCTTTTTCGAAACTTTCCCCTAATGGGATTCTTCAGGGCTTTTTTTTTTCCTTACTCAGGACATATTGAGGATACAAAATCAGTTGAGTTTGCTTCTGTTGCAATTTGTTCAACCTTTTTTCATCAAATGACTGGACTAAAAATGGCCTATAATGCGGAAATATATTTCACATCATATGCATGTTTTTTTGTGAGTACGTTTGTTAACTGCACTTACATCTTCTCTGAATCGCACGTACGCACATTTGATAAATGATCTTAGACTGAATGTAGGACGGTTTCTACACAGCATTTGATAAAAGAGGCCGCTCCTCTCCGAAACATTCACACACATTCCGCTGGGATTTGTCCGATCCTCAGTTCTAAATGATGGGAAATCCTGGGAAAGGGTGTGATGAATATAACAGTGAGGAATGAGGGAAAACAAATAATAAATGTGTCTAGCTCAAGTTCTTTTGCATAAATTGGTGGTGTGTGTGTGTGTGTGTGGGGGGGGGGGGGGGGGTTGTCTTATTTTTTCTTCAAAATAATAAAAAATTTAGGTTGCTCTTTATTTTACAGTATGTGTACTTACCTAAGAGAATACTGGTTAATATAAGGTAACTACATGGGTTAAAGGAGAACTCCGGTCAATTTTAACATTGAGCTCATTTTTTTGTACATTTGGAGTGCTGTCAGTACAGAGAACAACGACAAAAATCGGTGCTGCCTACACCGTGTTATCCTCTTTTTAAAATTTGCACCCTGTTGACTTCAATGGGGCAAGTTTTATACCTGCTTTTAGCCTCTTAACATCCTTGATGTGTCATTACAAGTGCACAGGTCATGTGAGTGATTCCTTCGGAGTGAACGCGGGTGAATCTGACTGCAGTAGATGTGAAAGATATGAATAAAAATGATGTTTATTCAGCCAGCGCACATACCTGTATTTACATCCTGTTTTCGGTCGAAGTCCACAGTAATCGATTGTCGAGTTCACGCGCCTAGGTTTAGTACCTATGATCACGCGCGTGAACTCGACAATCGACTACTGTGGACTTCGACCGAAAACAGGATGTAAATACAGGTATGTGCGCTGGCTGAATAAACATCATTATTATTATTATCTTTCACATCTACTGCAGTCAGATTCACCCGCGTTCACTCAGAAGGAATCACTCACATGACCTGTGCACTTGTAATGACACATCAAGGATGATAAGAGGCTAAAAGCAGGTATAAAACTTGCCCCATTGAAGTCAACAGGGTGCAAATTTTAAAATGAGGATAACACGGTGTAGGCAATACTGATTTTTGTCGTTGTTCTCTGTATTGACAGTATTGTTGACTCCAAATGTACAAAAAAATGAGCTCAATGTTAAAATTGACCGGAGTTCTCCTTTAAGGTTAGGTTCAGGGTTAGTACCTAGTTATTACCTTGTAATTACTAAAATAAGTACATAGTATGTACATGGGGAAAAGGACTGTAAAATAAAGTGCTCCCCAAAATTACTCTTTAAAGCTATTCATCATAATTTACTTTTCAGGCTGCAAATCAGTTCATGTAAGAGTGTCATGCTGGATTTTTAATATACGCCTTTTGAAAACTTCCACACCAAACCTCCAGAAGCAACAAAATCCAGATCATTTACCAGGGTTATATCATGTGACAGTGTGGCATTATTTATATGTCTTCATGACAACTGAGCATATGCAAAATCCCCAGCCTATATTTTCATTACTATAAAAAAAAAAATTGCCTAAATTGCCACGAAACCACCTTCTGGACGTCTTTCTTTTGGTATTTCTCTCTGTTGATTGTGGGGTAAACATTGACCCCGGACATCTTCATAGGTTTTATAAAATACACTCAATAATGCAATACTACAACTACTACTACATACAGCAATAAAAGAGAGGCAGGAGGCAATGTTGTCGATTTTTACCATCTAAATGTTTTATTTGTGTTTTGTAATGACACTTTTTAAACCTCTATTTTCTCTTGCACTTGCTATCTTAGGAGATGCATTGGAATTGTAAACAGTTAAAATGATAAAATACATTTCATATAACTAGTTACAAGCAGTGTACGTCCAAAGCAGAGGACGACCATACCTGCGCCATCCCGGTTTATAACAATACATGTCATTTTATAGCTTTAAGGTTCACATATTTACATAGGTACAGCATGGTACAGCGCTTCTCATGGTACAGCGCCCACAAAACCTTGTGTGTTTTTATCTTTTTTTTTTAACCATTTTTTCTTAAGAATCATATATACATCCATTAACCCGGCTGCCTGCTGCCAGGGAAACACAGTTAGAATAATTTGTGTACTAATGTAATCCTTACATTACCAGTAACTTACAATAATATTAATGCAGAGCTCAATCCATTGTCTTTTTTTTTTCATACAAAAAGGTAAACTCATCCATAAGATGAGTCCACAAATAAAAATAATAAACATATTGCACTTACATCAGGACAGCTGCTGACCTGGATCAAAGTGGAAAAGGGAAATTCAGCTGAGTGCAATGAACAAAGCAACCAGTGAAACTTATTAATAAATAACTACATTTTTGTACTGGTAAAACATGTCGTCGTTCTTATTAACAAATGAAGGGACAGATCCTAACTGACCTCGTGCCCTATTAAATATCGAGCGCATGATTTAACCTAAAGTCCGAAAAGTGAGGAAACAAAGGGTTAAATAAGTCTGGAAGCTTCATAGTTGAGTGCCGTAATATCCTGAGAATACTGTCTCTTTCATTCCTAATATGTGGCGCTACAATGAATGGCTTATTGGCTTTACAGATCGCAGCTAAGCATGTTTTGTACAGTCTTCAGAGACCAACGACAGTCCATTTCAAGCCCGGAGCCAAACGTTCGGTCCAACATTCGCTCTAGTGCGTTCCTTTGTACATTTACTTGATTAAGTTATATCTTGTGCCAGCGACGTCATCACGTGGCGTGGAGTCGACAGACACGGAGGAGGGTTCACAGGAACACCAGTGAGCGTAAGTGCATGATCGTCGACGATTCTTACGTGCCATCCAGACGTCAAACCCCGTAGAGACGAGACGCTTTTCAGTGTCCGGGAAAGTCATCATGAAATGGAGAACGAAACGAGGTTGGTGGCTCGATCAGAAGAAGAGGAAGAGGTTAAACAGTACCCAGTTGTCATAGTGTTAAAGAGGCAATAGCGGCCTCGATAATCTCCAGCACACAAATTAAATAACATTCAAATGGGAATAACCAGCATCATTCAGCGTGGTGTTGCCCCACTCGTCCAGCGCCACACTATCTTTCACCATTTGTAAACGACGCCTCGTGCATTTCTCCACCCTCTGTCTTTCTGCCACGTTAACAGATAGAATGGCTGATGACAATGAAATGCTAAGTGAAAGAAACCTTGCGGATGCTACTGTATATAGTGTCTCTCTCTCTGTGTCGTCTTAGGAGGAGGATGATGTCGATGTGCTGCTTGGTTTCTTCTGATTCACTAAGTCCACGTAGAGCTCTGAGCGCAGGAATCGAGCGTACGAGTCTTTCTCCATCAGGCCGTATATCCTCCTCTGGGCCAGGTCGAAGCACGAGCGATTGATGTCTTGCAGGTTCTCTTTAGTGTGTTCCCTGGTGTAGGAATCCAGATTCACCTGCGGGACAAAAGGAGAGCCGTTACTTCCAAGTCCGCAGTCGTTTTAGTCAGAGGTGCAGGGGTGTCCGATGGACCCTTTCACCGTCTATTTTCACGTCGTTTTACTTTGTGCTTTATACTTTGGGCATTCAATTACAGAAAACTAGTTCAAACTGAATGTGAGCGTTTCGAATACAACGGATGAGGGAGTGATGGCAAATTTGACATCTTTGTATCTTTTGACCAACAGAATCAATCTCTTGATATTTTGTCCCCCTCTTTTGGTGTCCGATGGACCCTTTTCACCGTCTATTTTCACGTCGTTTTACTTTGGGCATTCATTTACAGAAAACTAGTTAAAACTGAATGTGAGCGTTTCGAATTCAACGAGTGATAAGTGACAGAATCAATCTCTTGATATTTTGTTCCCCTCTTTTGGAAAGTCATAGAAACTTGGAAAATCATGGATTTTTTTTTTTTTTTTTTTTTTTTGCAGGGGCAAATGGGAATGTAAAAACTTATATTTGTTGTAGTTCACCACTAAAGAAGTCTACCCAATTATGATGACTTCTGAGAGCCATGGAAATGAGAACTTGAACCAAATGACAAACTGCTGCTTCCAATGCTATTTAACTGGATTTACGGAAGTTAAGTCGCACAATAATTTTTATAATCCACATTGAAACAAAATCATGTTTACAATGACTCTGAATAATCAGTTCATACTCAGGGTTCGTACAGATGCTGTAAAATGAACTTTCAAAGACTATTTTGTTGGTTTTCAAGGACTACAATCAGAGATCTTACTTATTAAACGATATCTTTATTATCGTTCAAATTCTAAAAAAGGTAAGTAGATAAACATATACTAATAAGACAGAGAGTGGGAACTTTAACAAACCCCTAGAACTTTCAGTGCATAGAACAGCAAATAGAAAGTGGGAATAAACGTCTAACACGATTCTTATTAAAAGATGTAATAAGAAAACAGTTGATTTCATTTGTAAAATCTAAAGAATTTCATTGTAAATAACTACAGAGTAAATTATATTGCAGTCTAATGACTTGTATGCACTAAAAAGATTACAGATACAAGGTATCCAATATACAAATTGCAACTTATTTAATCATATATATTCAATACAAAGTATATAATGGCTATTATTGTTCAATAAATAATATTTTAGATTATAATGTTGACGTACTTGGTATTGAGAAGCGGTCTGATGGGGGTTTATCAACGCCTTCAGTGCAGGTTACATACGCCAATAGGGGACTTTAAGAGTGAGTTAGTGGAACATTCATTAAAAATAAAAAAGCTGATTCATTCTGGAACGAAGAAAGGTTTAAACAAGGGGATTATTTTAACTTTGAACAACACCTTATAAGGTGCAACGCTTCTGACGCTTCGAAGAGATCGATGCATTGACCAGCGCTGTCAGTCACGGGAAATCCCCGTAACCATTGAAAGGATAATATGACAAAGATAATGATATTTCCTCATTCAAACTATTTTTTTTTTTTTCTTGAATATATGATTGACCTGAAGAATGAAAGCTGCATCATATACTTGGAAATAAATGAGCAATATAAAGCTCATAGACATATCAGATGGGCAGCAGCGTAAATTTTGCGTGAAAGTATTTATTTATTTATTTATTTTGAACAAAAATGTAACTTTAATTTGGCTGTTTTCAAGGGTTCTCCAGGACTTCAGTTTCAAGCACTTTAAGCACATTGTACGAACCCTGCATGCTATTTGTGGATGTACAAAAATTCTGATCATACGCAAGTCATGTAGACATTTTCTTTACAACAGCTCATGGAGATTGGCACACAACATAGACAAGCTTATTAACGTTTAAAAGGGAGAAGAAAACACTTCCCATATCTTCTGTTGTTGACATTGGTAGTGTTTGATTATTGTGTTAGGTCGCTTCATTTTAAAATCTGGGTTCTGAAGCTAAAACCAGTCGAGAAAACCAATCTTTTTATCTTTATCTTAAAGGGATAGTTCACCCAAAAAATGAAAATGTTGACATTACTTACTCACCCTTAACAGCACCCATTGACTTCCATATTAGGAAAGAAAGTCAATTGGTTCTGTCACCTGTCTTGTTACCAAGATTCTTTCAAATATCTTCTTTTGTGTTCAACAGAGTCACAACTCCTACAGGTTTGAGTAAACTATGACCAAATTTCCGTTTTTTAAGTGAACTATCCCTTTAACATTTCAGTGAAACGCTCTCTTTCCAGTCTTTCCAGAATAAGCTGAAATCTGGACTGGACTTCATGCTGGAAGTCAAAGATCTGGCAGTGTGAGTCTACACAAAGCTCAGCCTGACTTTCACCGCTGGAAAGTTCAGCGAGCTCCTGCTGCTCGTCTCATTTTGAGTTTCCAAACTGCCTTCCAAGTTTGGAAAATGAAAACACGCACTCAAACTGTCAGATGTGTGTGTTGTGCGGCCAGCAGGGAGTCCATTAGTCAGGCATGACATCATATCCTCCATGGCTCTGACAAATGTTTTAGTTTCATGACACAATGCGGAGCATTTTAAGAATATTTCCAGCCAAGCTGCTAAATAATACAGAATGGCATTGATACTTAACTTTTTCAATTCCCAGTTAGAACTTTTAACGGTGGACGAAGGTTCAGATGAATACGAGACTTCATGCTCACCTCTTTACAGGACTGGATGGCGATGAATTCCGCATAGATTTTCTTAGCTTTCGATGTCATCTTGGACTGGGATTTAATCTTCTTGTAATCCTCGCAGGCCAGCCAGAAATCCAGATTCTCTTCACTAAACTCTGTGCGCAAGAAAGCTCTGAACGCCGCCAGCCCATCTGATGAGGGAGAGGGAGGAAAGAAAGAGGCAGAAAAAGGGGAGATGTTATTGGATGGATAAACAGAGAGCCATGGCAACGGCAGCCTCCACGCGCGCCAACCCGTGAGTCAATACTAGCGCATTAACCAGACAAGAACACGATTCGCTCTCATCCAAGGCTCTCGCTGCTGTGCCTCGGACGAAACATTATCCTCTTATTAATTCGACATTTCTTGCATTTCTGAGACTCAAACCCTCACATTATTTGTGTTGCAGCTTGCTATAACTAGAATGCAGTTCGAGCTAAATTATAACATTTGGACTGATTTTAAATCATCTTTTTCGTAACCAGGGATGCCATTTCCATTTTACATCTCATTCATTATATGTGACTTGCAAGTGAATTTCCGTGCCTAAAACAAGCGAAAACAAATGTGCCGGTTCTACACTGCAAAAATGCTTTTCTTTCTTAGTATTTTTGTCTTGTTTCCAGTCCAAATGTCAAAAGATTCTGTGGAAATTAATCAAAATGAAGTGAGTTGTTGCTTAAAAAAGCTAAATTATCTTTCAATTAAAGAGAAATAATCTTAATTCAAACAGAAACAAGATTATTTTTCTTACCCCATTGGCAGATCATTTTGCTTGTTTAAAGCAAAAACTCACTTCATTTTGATTAATTTCCCCAAAACACAAAGACATAATACCTTGTGGCATTTTACTACTTTAGTAAACGCATCTTGATTTACGATTTTTTTGATATTTGGACTGGAAACAAGTAAGAAAAGCATTTTTTTTGCAGTGTGCAAGACAACATTTAATGAAGGATGTGATTGTTTTTCCAGTGCATTCTTGAAAGTGTCTTCCTTACAGTAGCGCTGCATACTGACATTTCCTTTCGGATCTAAAGGCGGCCAGCATTAAAATAGAAGGAAGTGTGGCTCCGTCCCAAAGCACGCAATCACCTTTCCGTTCCCATCAGAGCCTGCTGATAACAGCATGTGGATGCTCTCAGCCTTTCAAACATTCGCTGCGGAAAAAGTGTCTCACAAGCACTCTGAACCTCACAAAACCACTGAGTCTGATCAAAAATGAAAAGCCATGATACAGATGGTGGGCTTTTGCCGGAATGCTTTAATCTGTGGTCTTTCTCTGACTCCATACGGATCTAGGACTCATCTGGGATTACTATGAAAGGCATAGAGCATGTTCAACAGAGCGTTCATTCAGTGACTCAGGAAGTCAAGAGGAAACATGAATGCCTAAAACAATGCAACAATGCAAGCCGACCTCCCTGTGGATTCAAGCCAAGCCAAAAGGAATTCGGCAAATACAACAAGTTCATTATATTACATCCACAGAAGCATTATAATAAAGAAAAAATGTCTTACATTTGTGGACGAGCAGCTTGTCCAACGATTCTCCCCACTTTATCGCCTCTTCCGGAGTGGGCCTGCAAATAAAGGCAGTGCGGTTCTTCAGCAAACCCATCTCTGTCAGGTTTCTCATTGTATGACCCATTCGAAGCTGTGCCCTTCTCGCTCGAGTGTGAGTATGTGTGTGTGTGAGTCTGAGCATCTGTCTGAGTGAGTCTCTGTTGGACGGCCTCTTTTATATGTGCCTCTGTGAAGAGGCGGAGCTCAACCAATAGGACGGCGTGTTAGACAGAGGCTCCGCCCACTTCTTCTATCAAAGACTCATTCTTGTCTACATCGTCTGTCTAAGCTCAGCTCCTACAGTTTGCAGCCTTAACAACACTTACTATGACACTGCCTAATAAGGGAACGTTATCTAACAGGGAAGCATTTTGCGAGATAAAATCATAAAGTGTGCTGAAGCAAAGATCTGTGCTTTACACCTGTGAATATTCTGACCTACTTACAACTTCTGTGCATTCATTTGATGACATCTGTTCCATGCAACAACTCATATTTTGCAGGTTATGTATACATACTTAAAATAACAATGTTGCGCATCAAAACATCTCTGCAATGTTTAACCCTAACTCTAATGATTTAACCCTGTGATGCATGACATCCACTACATTAGACAGATCTTAGGAAGGTCAGTGTTGTTTTAGTAGCATTGAGATACTGTTAATATTTGGATTCTTTGGAGTTGTCAATATTGGGGAACACTTTATTTCGAGGGTCCACTTTAGACATTCTACTAACTATAAGTAACTTTGCAACTACATGTCAACTAACTGTCATTAGAGGATTAATAGACTGTCTGCTTAATATTCGCTAACACTTTAGTGACATTCTACTGACTGTAAGTTATTACATGTCGACTTATTCTACTAAACCCAAACACCTAAAAGTCTACTAATAATCTAATGAGAGTTAGTTGACATCTAGTTGCAAAATGAGTTAAAGTTAGTAAAATGTCTAAAGTGGGCCATCAAAAGAAGGTGTAACCCTAGAGGGGTTTTATTCATTATTATTTAGTTTTAGTTATTTTAGTACTTCAAGTTCAAATGAATGAAAATGAGAAATGCTGCCTCGGCAACTAGCTGAAATAAAACACATTTATTAAATAAAATAAAATAAAATAATAATTCTATTATATTTTATTTCTGTTCTGGTATCCTCTGAACTTTATATTATTTATAGACTTTGATGACTACTAATCAGGGCTTAACTCTTTTGCTCACCGGCCACTGTGGCTAGTGGTTTGACATAATGCCATATAGATGTTTTTAACATTATCTCATAATTTGGCTTCAGGAATATTAGGCTGCTGTCACTTTAAGACCTGACGCACGGATCCATTATACTGTTACACGTGTTTTCTGTCTCAACTGTTTACATTCACTTAAAACATAACTGTGACTGTGTTTAAGTGAATATTCGCCAAAACCATGCATTTTGACAATATTTTGTGTGTATTTGACTCACTCGAGGTGGTTTTATGTGTGCATACTTTAAGTGTGAGCACAAAATCTGCGGAAATGAGTAAAATTATGCGCAATACACGCTAAAATTCAAGCCCTGAAACACAAACAATATTCATCCGGAGAGAATGAAACGAGTGAGTGCGGAGAGGCGGGTTTGTGTGTATTAGAAGCATTTCAGATATTTCAGTATCGGTATAAAAAAATCTATGATTTTGCACATAGTTTATTATTTTAGATGCCTTTATAAAAAAAAAAAAAATTATATATTACATATACAATTCAACCCGCCAAAGTGTCTAGTAGGAGTGACACACTGCTGAAATACACACACACTTGGCATGTGTTAATGTCAAGCCCTGCTGGTAATCGTTAATATCACAACATTTTCCCTTCCAAACGTATTGATCTAAAAGACATCCTTTCAGTTAGTCTGTCTCTTTCATCCCACACACACATGAGCAGAGAGCCACCAGCTGGATCATTACCCAGCAAGCAGGCGGACACCACACACGCACACACACACACACTCACACACTTACTTGATAGACTTCAAGGTTTTGTCGAGCTTGCCGACTGGGGTGCTTCCGGGAGACTCATTCCTCCTCCTCAGGAAAGCGAGCCGGTTCTTCATGTCTTTGGCCCTGCAGAAAAACGCACAGAAGAGTGAGAGTTGAGTTCTGCAGCAGGTCATATCAAAACCAAACCAACACATCCATCTCAGTCCCGGAAAACACAACGGCATAAATCCAAAGCGGGGTAACCCATACATGTTCTCCTCAATCCGCAGTTATCGAAGTTGAGCCGCCGCTTGAAGTTCCTCTCAGTTCTTTCTGCCTCTCGTCGATCTCTCTTCTTCGTCTGAGCGAGCGGATGAGTGAAGGGAGGGTTCTCAACTCTCCACACCGTCGATCCGCTGTTCAGGAGCCACCGGGGGTCCCGGGAGCCCTAACCTAAGGCCGACGGGCCCCGGGGACTGACTGTTCACCCCTGGATCCCGGTCTCACGCAGCTCTTCCAGAGGAGCACTGATTTCCACTGTGGTTTGTGGATCCTCTGCCCTCATCAGCTCATCTGACCTCTCGCACCACCGGCACACGCTCATGACAGCGCCAAAAAAAGACGCTCGATCCCATTTTTGGCCCTCCCAAGGCCAGCGTTCCTACATAAAGCACACGCGGAGAGTTCCTGCGGTCCAGGATTGAGCGATAAACCCTCTTCACTGGGTTGAGGGACAGTGTAACAGCTTTGAATGTGGCTCATCTCATCAGAACTAATCACTTTTGAGATTTGACACTGTTTATCGATTTGTTTTCCTGGCGGTTCGTATAAATCTGTAAAAACATGTGTATACACACACCACCGTTTAAAAGTTTGGGGACGGTAAGATTTGTTCATGTTTTTTAAATAAATCTCTTCTGCTCACCAAGGCTGCATTTATTATTTGATCAAAAATACAGTAAAAACGTAATATTGCCAGATATTATTACAATTTCAAATAGTTATGTGAATATATTGTAAAATGTAATTTATTCCCAATTTTCAGCATCATTACTGTCACATGATCCTTCAGAGATCATTCTAATATGCTGATTTGCTGCTCAAGAAACATTTATGATTATTATCAATGTTGAAAACAGATGTGGTGCTTCATATTTTTATATTTCAGCATTTTTTGTCACTTTTGACCAATGTAATGCGTCTTTGGAGAATAAATCATTTATTTAAAAAAAAAAGGTTTATACAGGACAGTGACAACAGTCTGCTAAACAAGTCAAACAAGGGCATTATACTGTATCATAAATACTACAGCACTTATGGCAGTATTAATTGTTTATACAGTGTTTCTCGTCAGTAATGTCAACACAGCGACGGCAGAAACAATCAAGCCGGGTCCCGTAAGAACCACTGTTAATAATCCGAGCACAATCAGCCCCTCGGGGTTCGACGACGGAAAGCGTAGACGAGCCTCGACAGGAAAGAGGAAGTCTGCAACTATTTATGACATATTACGTGGTCCTGTAGGCCGGAGCGAAGAATTCCCCTTCTTCAGAGAGACCAATACTGGACAAAATACAGCACTGGGATCTCCTCTATCCAGGTAAAGTCTTGAAGTAAACCATCAGGATTTGAAGACCAATACTGGACAAAATACAGCACTGAGATCTTCTCTATCCAGGTAAAGTCTTGAACCAAACCATCAGGATTCGAAGACAGAAGTTGTTTCATTTAAGACCGTTAGTGCCTGAGAATCCAATCTGCTCAACAATCTGGGAAACGGGATGATGAAACATTACTCAGCTTCGCTGTGACTAACTGACAGGAAGCTCCTCACACCAGATGTTTCAGAAAAAAAGCAAATCCACTTTGAAAAATCAACTCCGTGAAATAATTAACGAGTCCAAATGCAATACACACATGCTATACAACATGCAACTGCTATAGTTCAATATCATTGATTACAGTGAAGTTTGCCTTATTTAATATGGTGTACACCCTCCAAAGGAAAGGTTTGTCAGATCTAGATAACTGGAAACACTCACACTCATTTTCAGTTCTGTGGTAAAACATTCAAGTCATTACTGTCATTTTGAAGATATTTAAAGTCTTATCTGAAATGGTAAAGTCCGATCTGGTTCATATTTACTGTAGCTATCTCTGACGTTTGCCGAAGGCATCTTTTTATTTGGGAAATAAGAACGTGAAAGCTGAGAATTGAAACCCGCGGGAGTCCGATCAGATAACATAATAAGCTGAAATCATCAGGATTTTGGGGAGATGAACTGACTCGCACGCATAATTTCAAACAGCTCTCAAAACATTGGAAATGCCAAAAAATGCAGTATTTTGGATGGATTATGATTCCACTTGCAAGCTTGGATGTCAAACCTTGCCCACTTGCGAAAGAAATGGAGCAGAGGAAACAAATAAATCAAATTCCACAGCTCTTCTAGAACGAAAATAGTGCTTTTACAAGGAATAAATGAACGCCGGCCAACGGCAACGTATCGGAGAGATTTATTTTTAACTTCCAGTGGGAAGATCTGGATTGAATTGTGAGGGCCTGTTGGATCGAACACACTGGAGGAAAGTTCTCGCCAGTTTATGGGTTCTGGAAAATATTTAGAAGTGTAATGAATCAGTTTACGGTCCAGGTCAGGTTTCACTGCGATCTCAGAGCTTTGGTGAAAACAGATCAACACAAGCAATATAAAAACTGAGTCCTGCAACTAATGTACTGTAGCAGACAGTGATATAAGGCTGAGTTTGTCCTCATTCAGTCTGCAGGATTGTTATGGATGTCCAAGTGACATTAAATGCAATGCTGCCACCTACTGGATATGATCATTACCAACACTATATATATATATCACCATCAGCCTCTTGAGATGAACGAGTACTCTGTGTAAAAGATTTTAACGTTGCAATTCGGTATGAAACCTATTTATATGAAGTTGTTTATGAAGCCTATTTGAGTATATTCAGGGTGTGAATTATGGGGAATTAGCTGAATATGAAGCTTTACCTGTAAATGTGAAGATGCATTTCTAGACGCATTTAGCATTAAAGTAAATATGTTATAAAACCGCGCTCATTCAGGGGTGTGCATTTATTGCATGAACAAATAACATAATGTGTTTAAAATGCTTATACACTTCAGTTGAAGGATGACGTTTGCCTTCTTTAATGCTGTTAAACTGAACGTTCAAAGCAGATGTTTGCTGAAAATATAACTCTGGATGTCAAGTTTTTGCATGAAAGTGATTGTCTTATTACTTTTAAATCACGTCATAATCATCTTTTTAAATGAGCTTTTCCTGATTAGTTATAATTTATGTATGATTTTAATGCTGAACTGATACTGCTTTGATTGTGTATTGTATGACTGTCATTAAGTTGTTGAGTGTTTTGAAAGGCACCTCTAAATAAAATGCATTATTATTATTCTTAGTGTATACAGTTTGTACAGTATAAAAACCATTACACCTATGGGGAGTCCCCGTAAACCACATATACGTGTGTGTGTGTGTGTGTGTGTGTGTGTGTGGCCATTCAGTGCCACAGTGTTGAGATTCCACACTGCTTTGCAACACTGTTAGTAATGGCCATGTTGCATCAGTCAGCGAGAAAAAGCCACGCCAGTGAAAATATGATACAGATTATTAATTGAGCTATAAAAAGAGGAGGAAAGAGCACTGAAAAATCATATTCAAGAACTCAGTTACTCACTGGGCCTTTGGCTGAGATCAAGCATAGTAACAGTGGTGTTTACTTCTCAAACAAGGTAAATAAGGACGTACTGCATCCCAGTTAGACTTAAAGGTATAGTGGAGGATCTTTCCGAATTTTAGATAAGACCCGTCCCCTCCACTTTTTGAATAAGTTTGATTGATTCACCAGAATGATTGACAATTAGGAGGACCAATAGTATAGGTGATCCACCCGGAAGTAAAAAAATCCTCCATTATACCTTTAATAGAGATATGTACAGAGAAATGTTATTAACATCTTTAATGTCACCTAAAATTCCTTTACATTACATAGGAACTTACTTGCATTCAAAGTTTATATTTTATAAGTTCATGCATTCGTAGGGAATCAAACCCATGACCTCGCTGGACTGTATGAACTACAAACTACAAAAAACACACAAAAAACACAAATGAGTCAGTTGTTAATAAAGCAAAATACAAAGCTATTTAATTAATACAAGTTTTTTTTAAAGGTCTTTGGGATGTGCTGGAGGAGACCAGCTTGAATGCATTGTCCATACAAGATCTTGACCAAGAAATTGATGCACTTCTTGATGTAAATAAATGTTGTGATATTATTTCCATGAAGAGATGCATACATTTTTGGCAATGCAAGAGTCCAGCACTCTGTAAAGTCTCCTCCAGCACATCCCAAACACTTTCAGTGAGTTTAAGATCTGGACTCAGAGGAGCAGATTCATGTGCGAAAATGATTCTTCATGTTCCTCACAATCTGAGCCTGATGAATCTTGAGATTATCATCCTGGAATATAATCATGATGTTCTTCCTACACAGCTGTTTAAGAAATGAAAAGCTTAAGCATTTGCCTATTTAAATCCGAACAGCGGTGTGTGTGTGTGTGTATATATTCACATCTCAAGAGGCTGTTGATCTCACCTACTAATTAACCACTAAGCTCTTTCAGGAAGACTTTTGGAGAAAACAGGCCATGTCATCTTTCTGGCATAACGCATGATTATTAGCGACGTCCAGTTGTGTCGGCAGTGTGCGGTGTGGAAAGACAGAAGGCAGTGTCTGCATTGCTGTAGTGTGGCAGCAGTCAGAGGTCTCTCACGCTTCAGAGCCGATCATGACCCCTCATTTACAGAAAACACTGGGATAATTATCCAGCAGAAGCAGCTGCTCACGGGACAGGCCTGTAATCTCTCGACAGGAACACACACGCCCTCGCTGGAACTCATCAATCTAGCTCTTCTGAACCCGTCGACGCTCGCAGGACACAATTATCTCCAGGCTTTCCTATTCCCACTCAGCCCAGCTCACATTACTGCCCATAATAGAGTCAGCGCTATTCCCGGCCGTGAAACCAGGACACTTGCTGTGGGAAACGCATTTAGAGAATGACAGCGATTTAAAACCGGTGTGATGTGGGATCAGATCCCAACAGGAGTGCAGTTTCTGAAGCTCTGGATTTCTCCACCGAAACACATGATGTTGGTGTTTCTTTAAATAGTCATATTTGTTCTGGCAATGTGTTTTTGCACGTGTACACGAACCACACAACACATCTGCTGTTGTTAAGAAGTGTGTGCAAGTGTGTCTCAACATCCAGTGTCATCCTCTCATTAATGCATCAACACTCCTCGCGCGCATGCGGATTCAGTGAAGCGAATGTTCATAATGCATTTTATGGTATTAACTTATATTTATGCAGTAGTTATTTATGCATTTATTACCTGTTAACCACTTTTTGAGCATAGAATTGAAAATATAATATCCAATTTGAATGCCTTGGAGCTCAGAGTTTGTCTCTTTCATGAAGACAAAATCTTTTTTTTTTTTAAAGTGGTAGAAGTTTAAGTTTATTGTTAGGAAAAATGCACAAAAACACTATCCAATTTTTATATGAAACATATATTGAAACTGCGAGAATTATAGGCATAAATATAAACGAATTGTGTTTCAAATTTTAGGTTGATATCTCAAAAAATGAGCTTTCAGTAAGATGTAGTTTGGCGCAGTACCAAACGTTTCCACTAGATGAAATTCATCTGTGTGTGTGTGTGTGTGTGTGTGTGTGTGTGTTCACATAGCAAGTGCCAAACCTTTTACCAAGTTTTGTACCATTTCAAAGAAGCAAAAAAAGTCTAAAAAACCAAAACGTACAGATTTTCAGCCAGAAAAGACTGAATCGCAGCGCAAAGCCCAATCTCAGTTTCATGGACTTCACGATTAATAACTCAAAGACTTTAGAGCAGTCGTATGAAATCTCCTCACATTAAAGCTTTAAAAGATCATGTTCAATTTTTGAAAATTGCAAAAGAGTTTCACAAAAAAAAAAAAAAAATCTATATTTTGCATTAAAAAATGAATTCAAGCTCATTGTGGTGACGTTTTGCATTTGTTTTTCTTTTGTTTTTCTTTACCATTAATCTCTATTATGATTCTAATTCGATTTTCATTACTTAAATTATGAAAATGTTTTTTATTAAAATATGAAATGACTGAAGTATAGCAACAGATTTAAACCAACACTAAATAGTAAAGATTCTTTCAGGCTAATAATAATAATAATAAAGCACAGAGTTTCACCAACAACAGTCCAGAGCTGGACCTCTAAACATCAAAACCCAAGGCTTCCCGTGTCCCGCTCCCGAACACCACAGGAGAGGTGAACTCACGTCACCCTCATCTCCAGCTTCTAAAATATCCTTCTATTCCTGCTTTCTCTCTCCCTCCCTCTTCTCATTAGCGGGAGAACTCTCGCAGCAACAGAGGAGAACACTTGTAGGAGCGTTTGGTCCCTACCTTTCCAGGTACTTCTCCGAGAAATCCACCATTGTGTGTAACGTGTGTGTGTGTGTGTGCGTGTGTGTGTGTGGGACGGGGCGGTCGAACACTCACATTCCTCCAACAGAGAGAGAGAGTGTGTGTCTTTATATAGCACATGATCTCAGAGAGGCAGAACTACTGTGAGCCAATCACAGGCCAGATCTATCTATCTATCTATCTATCTATCTATCTATCTATCTATCTATCTATCTATCTATCTATCTATCTATCTGTATGTCTATCTGTCTGTCTGTCTGTCTGTCTGTCTATCTATCTATCTATCTATCTATCTGCATATCTATCTATCTATCTATCTGCATATCTATCTATCTATCTATCTATCTGTCTGTCTGTCTATCTATCTATCTATCTGCATATCTATCTATCTATCTATCTATCTATCTGTCTGTCTGTCTGTCTGCATGTCTGTCTGTCTGTCTGTCTATCTATCTATCTATCTATCTGTCTGTCTGTCTGCATGTCTGTCTGTCTGCATGTCTGTCTATCTATCTATCTATCTATCTATCTATCTATCTATCTTCTGTCTGTCTGTCTGTCTGTCTGTCTGTCTATCTATCTATCTATCTATCTTCTGTCTGTCTGTCTGCATGTCTGTCTATCTATCTATCTATCTTCTGTCTGTCTGCATGTCTGTATATCTATCTATCTATCTATCTATCTATCTATCTGTCTGTCTGTCTGTCTGTCTGTCTGTCTGCATGTCTGTCTGTCTGTCTGTCTGTCTGTCTATCTATCTTCTGTCTGTCTGCATGTCTGTATATCTATCTATCTATCTATCTATCTATCTATCTATCTATCTATCTATCTATCTGTCTGTCTGTCTGTCTGTCTGCATGTCTGTCTATCTATCTATCTATCTATCTATCTATCTATCTATCTATCTATCTATCTATCTATCTATCTGTCTGTCTGTCTGTCTGTCTGCATGTCTGTCTATCTATCTATCTATCTATCTATCTATCTATCTATCTATCTATCTATCTATCTATCTATCTATCTATCTATCTTCTGTCTGTCTGCATGTCTGTATATCTATCTATCTATCTATCTATCTATCTATCTATCTATCTGTCTGTCTGTCTGTCTGCATGTCTGTCTATCTATCTATCTATCTATCTATCTATCTATCTATCTATCTATCTATCTATCTATCTATCTATCTATCTATCTATCTATCTATCTATCTATCTATCTACCTGTCTGTCTGTCTGTCTGCATGTCTGTCTATCTATCTATCTATCTATCTATCTTCTGTCTGTCTGTATGTCTGTCTGCATGTCTGTCTATCTATCTATCTATCTACCTGTCTGTCTGTCTGTCTGCATGTCTGTCTATCTATCTATCTATCTATCTATCTATCTATCTATCTATCTATCTATCTATCTATATATCTATCTATCTATCTATCTATCTATCTATCTATCTATCTGTCTGTCTGTCTGTCTGTCTGTCTGTCTATCTATCTATCTTCTGTCTGTCTGTCTGTCTGCATGTCTGTCTATCTATCTATCTATCTATCTATCTATCTATCTATCTATCTATCTATCTATCTATCTATCTATCTATCTATCTATCTATCTATCTATCTACAGTATCTATCTATCTATCTATCTATCTGTCTATCTATCTATCTGTCTATCTATCTATCTATCTGTCTATCTATCCGTCTGTTCATTAATGTGATGTTTATATATACTGTTAGAAATGTAGGGTAAGTTAGATTAGCTTACACTTGTTTTTGAAGGTCCACTTCACACATTCTAACTATAAGTAACTGTGTAACTCCACCTCGACAGTCATGACAGTATTAGAGGACTCTCTGCGTACAGTTCTTCTCAATCGCTTTGGCTCAATTCTCACATGAGACTTTTTTCACAAAACAGTACGTTCAGATCTCTGAACAATCAGTTTCTTGTTCACATCAGATTTAAATTTCTTACTGATTTACTCTAAACAAACTGCATGTGCTTGACACATGTGTGCACAAGAGTAAGTATATTTATTTACAATGTGCAGAATGACTATATGAACATGGCTTGTTGATCAAAACTGATGAGTTGGTTCTCAGTGAAACAGTCAAACTCTTCACAACTTCTAAACATTCTCCGTTCACATGCAAAATTATCCATTCAGTGATCAAAATCTGTCCGACATGTAATATTCCATAAATATTTATGACATGGAATGTTCGTAATGTTTGCTAAATTGGCCTGTCGTTGTAATGAATATGAATATGAATCTTATCCATCAATCTCTGAACAGCAGCAGCTACATCAGTACTGTATTAATACATCAGTATTTAGTGCATGTTCAGGTTAGATGTAACACATTCCAGCAAAAAATGAATGTACTGTATAAATACAAATACTTTTTTTCTTTTTGTGTACTACAGTATTGACTTTTCCCAGTCAATTTTTACATACTGTCTGAATCTGGACATTAAACATTTTAATTTAATTTGTATATAACAAATATTTCCATGGTGAAAAAAACATGACTCACACAATGACAAAAACACGTATTTTTGGTATACCATTGGCCAATACTGACACAATAACGAGGTTTTGAAGCATGAATTAAATGATTTGGGTGAGCTACTACGGTTTGCAGACATGCCATAGAGTTCTGATGTTCCGGCAAACAGTTGTGACAACTTAGCTTACAGTGTAGAGAATGTTAAGACTGCGACTGAGAATAACTGTGATATCTGCAAACTCTTTATTTTGATGCTCTCCAACAAACGTTCTACTATACTTACATGTCAACTTATTCTACTAACACCTAACACTAACCTTAAAGGAACACGCCGACTTTTTGGGACTTTAGCTTATTCACCGTATCCCCCAGAGTTAGATGAGTCCATACATACCCTTCTCATCTCCGTGAGTGCCGTAACTCTGTCTGACGCACCCACTGCTAGCCTAGCTTAGCACAAAGACTGGAGGTAAATGGCTCCAGCTAGCATACTGCTCCCAATAAGTGACAAAATAACGGCAACATTTTCCTTTTTACATGTTGTGATTTGTATAGTCACAGCGTGTACGAATAACAAGGTCACATGAGACACAACCATCTTCTAACCGTATACATACTGGGAACTATATTCTCAGAAAACGAAGCACTGCTACTTCTGCGGAGTGACTGACAGTGACAAGTGACTGTCTTTATGAGTGAACAATTGAACTTTAAACTGATTAGTGCCAAAAACATTGATTTAACGCAGGAAAGAAACAAGTTGCTGAAACCAATCTTTAATGCTAATATAAATTGCTCATTTGCCTCTGGACACAATAAGATTGCACTGGTTTTTGATTGAAATGTAACATCTATGCAAAGTAATCCTTAAAGATTTCTCATTTAAGGCCATTCCTGTTTGGAATATGTGATTGTCAACAATAAGCAGAAACATTCTGCATTTCCATTTTGTAGTGTGGATCATTCATTTCAATATTTATCCTCGTTCTCATTTTTAAGAATCTGTTATCTTGACAAATAATTTATGCTACTGCCCACTGACATGCTTTTAAAGCTGTTGTTATCCAAAGTTTTGGGCCTTTAAACACCTTAAAATGTACATATGTAGGTCCGAGAAATCCAAATTTTATAGGGGGAGCATGCCCCCGAACCCCCCTAACTACCTCACATTTGAATACGCATGACTGTGTGGTAATGTGTGCTGGTGTGGCTACAGTGCCAGGGCTGAATTTTTGAGTCAGTTTGACCCTGCATATATACAATATACATTATTCTCTGTATCAAATCATTATTACCCAGCCCCTGATGTTTCGGGCTCATCCCCTGATGTTTTTAAAACCTAGAAACACCCCTTCAAATGCATATACAATAATTGTAACTTAAACTTAAGAGACAATATATTAACTTTTTAAAAGTCTTACAGTTACAACCGGCCCTTTGAGGGCAGCCATAATGCTGAAGTGGCCCTCAGTGAAAATGAGTTTGACACCCCTGCTTTAAACAGTCCAATACTCTAATGAGAGTTAGTTGACAAGTAGTTGCAAAGTTACTTTGTAGAACGTCTAAAGTGGACTACTGAAATAAAGTGTAGCCTTAAGATAAAATATTTTTGTTAAAAAATGTTTTATTTTTTTTGATATTTTATGTTTATCCAGCAA
This sequence comes from Rutilus rutilus, assembly GCF_951802725.1. Taxonomy (NCBI): domain Eukaryota; kingdom Metazoa; phylum Chordata; class Actinopteri; order Cypriniformes; family Leuciscidae; genus Rutilus; species Rutilus rutilus. Next base: position 2,844,928 of record NC_140221.1, read on the forward strand.
GGATGCATTAAATAGATCGAATGAGACAGTAAAAACTGTTACATTATAATAAAAAAAGCCTATTTCAAATAAATGTCATTCTTTGAAGTTTCTATTCATCAAAGAATCCTGAAAAAAATAAATATATCACAATTTCCACAAAAAAATATGAAGCAGCAAAACTGTTTTCAACATTGATAATAATCATAAATGTTTCTTGAGCATCAAATCATCATATTAGAATGATTTCTGAAGGATCATGTGACTCTGAAGACTGGAGTAATGATGCTGAACATTCAGCTTTTATCACAAGAATAAATTACAGTTTAAAAGCTATTCAAAACAGTTAATATCTCACAATATTTTGAGCACATAAATGTAGCCTTGGTGAGCACAAGAGACTTCTTTATATATATATATATATTTTTTTTTTTATTTTTTTATCAGGAATCAATTCTGACATTTAGAATTTTTTTAATAGTCTAGGTGGTGTAACTGTCTGGAGATTGGTAGTTGGGCCTACTCTCTTATTACTATCCACAAGTTATTGTAAATAAAGAATAAATTACAAAATATTATTATAAAATAGACAGATATACTGTTCATCTAAAAGTAATGTGACACAAGGACAGCTGCATGAACTGGCTTGATTTATCCACTAAAATCTGCTGCTCAAATATCACACATGTGTGCGTGTACATGGACTTAAAATGAGAGTTCATGCTATGAATCACTGAGGAGATGTTGGTGCGTGATCAGTGTCTTTCATCAGATCCCTGCACTCTGTGAATGGTTACGCTCATGAAGTAATGTGATGACAGCCAGCGTGGGACAGGCGGTGTCCACACCTGTGTTGGCGAGCTCGTGTTTGTGTCCCGTCAGAAGAAAGCAGCTGTGCGCCCTCGGGTGAGCCGGAGCCCATAACTCAGACTGCTCTTATCCTGCTATCCTGCTATCCTGCTCTCAGATCAGCGCTAGTGTCATAAACCAGGTGCGAGGAAAAGAAGAGGGAAAAACAACTTCCCTCTGTTAGAGCCAAACCAGGTGCATCTGCTCTCACATTAACTGATCTGTGCGAGGACTTTATCAAGAGCTTTATATCAAACCTGAGAAAGCTTCCAGTTACTTCAGATCAATTTCACATGCCATTGTGTTTATAATAGTGATGGGCAACGATTTATCACATCCAAAATAAAAGTTTGTGTTTACATAATATGTGTGTGTGTGTACTGTGTATAATTATTTTGTATATATAAATACACACATAAAATATATTATACAAAATATTTTCTATTTATATATAATATAAATATATATACAGTATATGCATCCAGGGAATATGCAGGTTTAGTAACATCCAAAATAAAAGTTTGTGTTTACATAATATGTGTGTGTGTACTGTGTATAATTATGTATAATATATTATAAAAATGTGTTATTTATACATAAAATATTTATATTTATATATAATGTAAATGATATATAAATATATATACAGTATATACATGCAGATATTTCTTAAATATATACATGCATGTGTGTGTATTTATATACAAAATAATTATACACAGCACACACACATATATTATGTAAACACAAACTTTTATTTTGGATGTTACTAAACCCGTATATTCCCTTATGAGTGAGGCTTCGCCATTTCAGATAATGTAATGAAATGAGATCACGAATCAAGGGGTCGGCCAAGCTAGGAAAGTGATACTTGTCACATATCCCGAGGGGAAACATGCAAAAACATCTCTTTAGTGTCCAACTAAGTGTCTCAAACAAAACTCTATTTTCTGTCTGCATCACATCTACATCTGGTGTTTCTAAATCCAGTGTTCAATGTGAAGCACTCATTGTCACAGTCTTCGTGAGCCACAGGCTTTGTTTCATTGCCGGGAAAATGGAAATACATGCATGTAGTGGCATTTCTGCACAAAATGATAATATGTGGCTTCTTGCATGTTTCAGTGAGTGGCACTAAACCGTGAACACTAAACCCGAGCAAACAGGAGATAAAAACTAGTGAACTACATCAGAGAAGACACATATGAGCTGGCTATAAAGTGTATTAGTTCACAAATCATGCACTATGGTAAAAGTATGTTGAGGTCATAAAGCACTGTGCATGAAAATAAGCCTTTATTAATTGATAACTTGCCCCTGTAATCATAATTTGTGTTTAAAAAAGGGAACAAGGAATTGTACTGCCTAGTGTTCAATTCAATTCAGTTCAATTCAGATTTATTTGTATAGCGCTTTTCACAATACACATCGTTTCAAAGCAGCTTTACAGGAAATGCATGAGTCCACATTACAATATAGAGTGATCTGTTATCAGAGGAAACTGTCTAAGTTATGCATTTCAGAAATGTACATATACAAATCACACAGTTAGCTAATAATGTATTAATTTAAACAATGTATAGAGAAACAATGAGCTCATTGAAGTAATGAATACATGTTTGTTAACAAATATGTGTTGCTCATTTCATCTGCAATCTGCAGATATAGATATATTACATGCATATAAGTACGTTTTTAGAGTTTTGCAGAAATGTTATTTTAAATTAAATATATTAAATGTTATAAGCTCAAGGAAGTGAAGAGTGTTGTTACTCAAAGATGTGTGGTGTCACATTCCTGTTTATTGTTTTGATGTCATTCATCTAAATGAGGCTCAATTTCACATATATGTGTGTGTGTGTGTGTGTGTGTGTGTGTGTGTGTGTGTGTGTGTGTGTGTGTGTGTGTGTGTGTGTGTGTGTGTGTGTGTGTGTGTGTGTGTGTGTGTGTGCGCGTGTGTGTGTGTGTGTGTGTGCGTGTGTGTGTGTCTCCATTCAACTAGGCCGTCTTGATCTGAATACAGTAAACCAAAACACAGCAAAAAGGCACAGGATATTAGTGCCAAATAGATGCTATTTACACTATAAGTGCAAGTACACTTTTATATACACACTGTTGTGCGAATACACACTATTCCAGCCAGTCCGATCAATGCTAGGATACTCCAAATTTCTATTATACGCCTATTAAATACATGTTAAACACTTTAATCCCAGCCGTTAGCCACTTTATTTCCACTTGTTGAATATATTCTTCAGTTTTTATGCATCATAAACACCTTTCCGAGCTGATGTGCGATGAGAAAAGGGGGAGGAATAGGATCAGAAAAAGGTGGA